>NC_133361.1:21714780-22060985 GCF_049309525.1 Garra rufa
AAACTTCCTGTCTCTTTTCTTTAAATGCAACCCCATTTGCTAATAGCACGAATGCACGTTTCCCTTTTGAATTATGGAATCCTAGCGTATCGTCACCATAAACTGCGTGAGGGGTGAGGACGCACCCAGGCCCGTACAGATCGTGGCTAGCCAGTGATGCATGACGATAGCTGAAGCTGTTTGGTGGTGTTTGCAATTACCCCAGTTTACAAACCAGCACATTACTACGTGTGAAAAATCTGCAAGCAATTTGTGGCAGCGGAGAGAGAGGAAAGGCACATGTATCCCAGAGGGCCCCGAGAGACTGGAGCTCAAGAGCTGCACGGAACGCACGGCACTCTGGGAAGAACCGCACCGTAGGGTTAAGGCCTGCAAAATATCAAGCCCAAATTCATCAGCTCATTTGTCAACACATTCTCTGGGACTAATAAGAGGAAATGGTTAAGGTGTGCTGCGCTATGCGCCAGATTTGCACCAGCGGCACTGCCGTCGAAACTCATTCGACTGCACACACTGCTGGACGAATAGTTTTGGAAAAAGTCTCTTCGGCTCACCAAGGCTGAATTTATTTGATCTTGAATACAGTAAAAACCTGTGATGCAAAGCTGAATTTTTAGTCTTCAGTGTCACATGATCCTTTAGAAATCATTCTAATATGCTGATTTGATGCTTAAGAAAAAAAGTATTATCATTAAGGTTAAAAACAGTTGTGCTGCTTTATAGTTTTGTCTAAAACTGTGATAAACTACCAGGGACGTAATGATATTATCAATATCATGGTATGGCGATAACAAAACTGTCTCAATATTATCGTAGTCACATGACGATATGAAACAAATGGTCTTCCAGGCAAAAAAATTACTTTTTAAAATATATTTAAACTTATTCCACCATAAAAGGTCTTTTAAGTTGTGTTTTGGGCTCAAGTATCTGTCAAACGAACTAAAACCGAAAGCACAATATGGCTTCATCAAGTCTGTTTTCACTGCACTTTGTTCAGGTGATTAGCTCCGGTGTTTTCTGCGCCTCAGAACGGCTCCGTTCACAGAAAATGAATGCAGTGAACTCGTTTATTGCATGTGCTGTAAGTTTAACGCACATTTGGGAAGACAACGGCCACTAGTTAGGCTTTATTTTCATGGCAGATGATTATAGAATTTGACTAGATTTGTAGTGAGATACGTTTTTGTAAGCCTGTTTTAACTAAAACAGGAGTTTCCGTCAAAATAAAAGCTTAAAAGTGCAGTATAAATTGCTGACAGCTAGCGGTTTAAATGGGTAATGTTACTGCAGTCCAAATTCAAAATATCTCTTTCAAATGTTAAAATTAGGAAATAGGTATTGTAATTTTCCTACTGCAGTGTAAAGCAAAAATAATATACCTATGAAGTATGAATTTTCAGTTATTTTACAGTGTCACTGTTTTACAATATATGGCTATTACTCTCATTGTTTTTATTATTATTATTATTATATTCTAATTAGTTTGACTTCCTAAAACACCAGTGTGAATGTAATTTAGACTGAGACAGTATATCACAAATTAAAAGAGTCCCCTTTAAAATTTAGGTACAAGTCAATTCACTGACTTAAAATTTTCTTAGTAAAGAAAATGGGTTGGAGCTATTAATTTTGAACTCTCAAAGTTCATTAGACAGAATAATTTAACTTTAAAATGTACAAAATTTGTCTTTTTTTTTAAAATACCGCAATAAATATCGTATTGTGGACTTCACATCGCAATATTATCGTATTGTGAGATTTTGATATCCCTATAAACCACTATTTAAAAGTTTGAGTAAGTAAGATTTAAAAGCTAAATCATACTTTTAGTCAGCTGGATGCATTGTGATTAAAAAGTGATTGAAAGTGACAATGACATTTATAGAATATTTATATTTAAAATTTAAAATATTTATATTTAAAATAATCGCTGTTCTTTTGAACTTTCTGTTCATCAAAGAATCCTGAAAAAATGAGTCATGGTTTCCAGGGGAAAAAAAATACTATGCAGCAAAAACTGCTTTTAACATTAATAATAAGAATAACTATTACTAATAATTGAGAAGCAATAATAATTGAGCAGCAAATTAGTATATTAGACAGATTTCTGAAGGATCATGTGACACTGAAGACTGAAGAGTAAGGATACTAAAAATTCAGGTTTGACTCACTGGAATAAATTACATTTTAAAACATATCACAATAGAAAACAGTTCTTTTAAATTGTAATAATATTTCACAATTTTATAGTTTTACTGTATTTTAGATTAAATAAATGCAGCCTTCGTGAGCAAAAAAAAACATAAAAAAAAAAAAACATTAAAAAAGGAAATAAGAGATTAAATCTACAAAATGTGTTTTTCCAAACATACTATGGTAAATTTCTTATCAAACTGTGACGTCATAAATGCCCACGCTTTTTCCTTTCCTGTTTGGCTAACACATAATTGCGCTAAACTCAACGTAAACAATGATGGCTCGCTGATAAAAATCATTAGTGCGTAATTCCTTGAGTAGGTGTCGTAGCACAGGATGTAGTTGAGCAAAAACAAACAAACAACAAAAAAAGCCAGCGGCGAGAGATTTCATGAGGAATAATGGATGAAGGATTGCACACCCAAGCTGGTAATGATGTTCCTGCAGCTCAACTGGCAGAGCCTAGCGCTAGCAGCGCCAAGGTCACGGGTTCAGTTCCCAGGAAATGCAGGTGCAGATAAAATATATAGCTTGACTGCACTGTAAGTTGCTTTGGGGGAAAAAAGGATCTGCCAAATGCGGAAAATGTAATGACAAAATGTTTTTGGATTGGAACGTTCTCTGCAGTTATTCTATGGATATTTAAAAGTAAAAATAAATAAATTAAAAATTTAAACTTTGTCTCTCTTATATGTATTTGCATTAACATTAATCCTGATCAATTAGAAATGCTATCCGGTCCCAGATTTTACCCAACGCATGAACAAAGTTTAACATAAAAAAAAGTGTTTAAATGAATTAAGTGTTAAGTGTTCAAAATGTTACAATGAATTAAAGCTCACGATTTCAAAATAATAAAGGAAATCTCTGGTGGTCAAGATCTTTTGATCATCCAGTTGTATTGTGACTGTAGCATTATCAGAAATCTTGAGCCTACTTAACTTGTGTCCGATTTCGACATACCGCCGAGTTATCTGCACAGCTCGATGCACACGACCGCCGCACCGCTGACTTCATGTGCGTCGAGAATCAAACCGAGGCTTAGCGCTGCTTACAGAGCGTGACGGAGAACACAGGAAAGCTTTGGAAACATCATTAGTCCTGCATATCTCTGCTTTTGATAACCAGGCCCAGACGGACTCCGCAGACGTCTCCTTCTGAGAAGTGGATTTAAAGAGACAGTTCACTAAAAAAATGCATTCGGTCATCATGTACTTGAAATTTCTCTCATGTGTGGAACATGAAAAAAAATATTTTGAGAAACGTCCTAGTATTTTTATCAAATTAATGGGATCCAGTATTTATTTATTTTTTTTTAAGTTGTAAAGTACACTGAGATTGCTGGACTACGTCTTTCTACTTTGATTCAAATGTTACTTGCTGTTTCTTTCTATTAATTGTGAAGTTAACTAGCAATTTCTGAGTGAAATTATTTTTTACACCATTTTTTTCATGGTGGTAAAAGGCATATTTGGGTGTGTAATGTACAATCAAATTAGCCAATATTGAACCCTGGACCACAAAACCCGTCATGAACCAGTTTTTTGAAATATTGAGAAAATCGCCTTTAAAGTTGTCCAAATGAAGTTCTTAGCAATGCATATTACTAATCAAAAATTAAGTTTTGATATATTCACGGTAGGAAATGTATAAAATATCTTCATAGAACATGATCTCAATATCCTAAAGATTTTTGGCATAAAAGAAAAATCAATCATTTTGACCCATACAATGTATTTTTGGCTATTGCCCTGGTTTTGTGGTCCAGGGTCACATATATTTACCAAACGAACATGCAAAGATTGAACTTGTGATTGAGTGACATACTCAATATTTCCGCACATCAAAGAGACCATCTTTTAGCATTTTGTCAAGCAAGAGGTTTTAGTTCTGAAAGAAATTAATACTTCCATTCACCAAGGATGCATTACATTGATCAAAAGTGACAGTAAAGGCTTTTATAATGCTACAAAAAAAAACAAATGCTGTTCTTTTCAACTTTCCATTCCTGAAAACATTAATCAGCATGACTGTTTTCAACATTGATAAATAATAAAAAATGTCCCTTGAATCAGCAAATCAGCATATTAGAATGATTTCTAAACACTGAAGACTGGAGAGATGATGCTTTGACGTCACAGGAATAAATAACATTTTAAAATATACTGCATCCAGTATTTCAGCTTTATTTGAGTTACCGAAAGCCATTTTTAATAGCTGTAGTTTTGGTTTTAGTTAACAATAACAACACTAACTTAGAAATGGCTTGCAATTGCCTTGGGATATACAGTAGTTTTAACATTGAAAATGAGTTGAAACCCTTTTACTTCCATTATGTGATGAATTTATAAGTCAAATAATACATTTAATAAGAAACAAATGTAAGAAAGGACTTGGTTTTATCCATCAGGATTGATTGGATGGTGATAAAAGTGGGACCATGTAATGGAAAACATTTTCCTTGCTTTTTTGCATGCAAACAAAAGGCCTTTACGTAGCCATGGTCTAATCTTTAGTATACATGGTGAAATTGTTTTAAATTGCAGTAATATTATTTTTTTTTAAATAATAAATGAATAGTAGATGCACAGGTTTGCATCAAGAAATGGCAACACAAAAACTGCCCAAAGCCATCCAGTGCCGGCCGTCACCTTGAAGGCCGGATCTATGACATCATCCAGCTGCGCCGGCTCCGCGGCGTTCCGGCTGTGAGCGAGTCGAGCCGAAGGCACGGCTCTCTGCCTTGATTAAAACCCTCTGATTGGTTGGCAGAGAGACGTTGCATGCAAATGGATTAGTCGGCGTGCCAAAGCTGTGCCCATGAAGAACCCAAAATGAAGGAGATTACCCAGAGACCCGTTTTTAATAGCTTTAGCATCACGTATTAGACCGAATACGTCGATAAATTGATTGGCGTTGATGCGGAATCGCATCGAAATGAATTTGAATGAACTTAAAGCACACCCTGACACAGTTTAGACGCACGGCACGGGAGCCCGAAACGGGAGCAGATGCCCCCGCGAGCACACACACACACGCAAATTCACACAGGCACTACAGTTGCCGAGTGTTGAACGCTTCGCAATCAAAGAAATAAAGGGGCAATCTAGCACACAAACAAGAGATTCCCCATCGCCGCTGCCAACAAACCGGGCCCTCCTCTCGCAGAACAAGGGATGCACTATTGACTAAATCCCCCTCCCCTCCTCGCTCTTTCTCTCTCTACTATTTTTCTCTCTTCAGTCGCCCCTCTGCCAGTCTGCGAGGCGTGGTGCCAACGCTTTCCACCGCCGGGCACTTTGCCCTGCCCTTTATGCAAATGCTTTACTGCCATCCCCAAATCACAACCCCTACTGTCTCCTTTCTGCTAGGTCTGTGCCACTCTGTCTGTCATTTTAAGCAGTCTTGTGTTGTCTCTGTTTAACACCTTCTGTATCCGTGCGCCGACGCCACGTATTCCTGTCGCTTTTTGTCGAACAAAAAAAAAGAACACAGATTTCAAAAATCTGGTTTGGATATCTTGTTTTTGTCTTTGAAATGTCAAGCGTACTGTCTGGAATTGAAAAAGTAATGACTTCCAAACAGGTTTTCCAAACACTCCCTTCTCTGCCATTGGTCAGACACACAGATAGTCCCGCCCCCAAACTTGCACCATTGGTTGAGCCAATGCAGCTGTGCTAGACTGGATGAGATGCTCAATAAAACTACAGGTGCATCCCATATCGTATGCTTATGCACTATTCTATAACGGTGTGAGTTGTCATAATAAAAATAAAAAGTGCACTTTAAATACCCAGATGATGCACTTAAATAATCGAAAAAACAAAGTGTGAAATGTTAAACAGTTCATGCACTCAACTGTGGCAGCTTTAATTACATAGCAAAGGGGGAGGAGCTATCATTGTTTATGAATGACAAAATAACCTTTTTTTGTTGAGTGAATAGTGCATAAGTACATAGTGTGTAAGTGCATAGTGTATAGTGCGTCATTTGGGACGCAGTTTAGGGTTGCAAACCGAGTAATCACGATTATTCACGATTATTCGCGATTAATCATGTTAAAAAGTTTATATTTACATACTATATGTGTGTGTACTGTGTATATTTATTATGTATATATAAATACACATACATACATGTATATATTAAGGAAAAATGTTAGATTTATATCTAAAATATGTACATTTCTAGATAACTTAAATTATATACAAGTGTGTGTGTGTGTGTGTGTGTGTGTGTGTGTGTGTGTGTGTGTGTGTGTGTGTGTGTGTGTGTGTGATACATAATAAACACAGTAAACATCCATATAGTATGTAAACAAACTTTTTTGAATGTGATTAATCGTGATTAATCGCAATTAATCATTTTGCAGCCCTAAAAAACATATTTTTTAAATATCCTATTTTAGTATTTATTTATATTTTAAATTACGTTATATTATTATATTGTTTTCTTAGTATCTTTTTATATTTATTTTATTTTTTTAATATTTTATTTTAGCCCAAGTTTTAATAATTTTGTCATGTTGTTTTGTCATATTGGTAACACTTTACAATAAGGTCTCATTACTTAATGTTAGTTTATGCATTAACTAACATGCTGTTTACAGTATTTATAAATTTTTGTTAAACATATTACTAAAAATGCAACTGTTCATTAGGCCATGTTAGCTCAGGTCCATTAATTATTTTCATTAATTAGATTTTAACATGTATTAGTAAAGGTTAAAAAAAGTTACATGCTTCCGAAGTTTTTTTCATTGTTAGTTCATGTTAACTAATTTTGGTACTCAAATGTACTTTATTTTAGTTTATTTTAGTTAGTTGACAAGGCAACATTTCAAAATTTTAAGGTAATAATAAGGTGTTAATGGTTAACATTAGTTAATGTATTAACTAACATGACTGAACAAAGAACAATACATTTATTACACTATTTATTCATCTTTGTTCATGTTAGTTAAGAAAAATACAGTTGTTTATTGTTTGTTCATGTTAGTTCACAGTCCATTAACTAATATTAACAAACACAACTTGTGAAATTAACTGGAATTAACATGAACTAAGATTAATAACTGCTGTAGAAGATATTGTTCATTCATAATTCATGTTAACTAATGTTACCTAATGAACCTTATTGAACCTTATTTACAGTAATTTGTAAGTTTTTCCATCTAATATTTAGATTTGAATTAATTTCAGCTTTGTTGGAGTTACCGATATTTGGTTTTATTTCAGCTTTATTGGAGTTACCGAAAACAATTTTAATAGCTGTAGTTTTGGTTTTAGTTAACAATAACAACACTAACTTAGAAATGGCTTCCTTACAATCGCCTTAGGATATAGGAAACAAATATTTAAACATTAAAAGTGAGTTCAAACCTTTTTTACTTTCATTATGTGATGTATTTATAAGTGAAATAAGATATTTAATAAGAAACAAATGTAGGAAAGGACTTGATTTTGTCCATCAGGATTGATTGGATGGTGATAAAAGTGGGTAAATTAGTGGGACCATGTCATGGAAAACATTTCCCTTGCTTTTTAGAAACAAAAGACTTCGGTCTACTACGTAGCCGTGGTCTAATATTCGGTAAACATGGTAAAATGAGTACGAAAAACTAAATTCTGACTGTTTTTGGTGCAGGAAACCTTGATTATAATTGGAATTCATGGGAAAATATCAGGCTATTGATACGTGTGAGAAGAAAAAAGGGACAGACGAAAGGACGAAAGAGAAAGTCCTACATAAAGACCAATAGATGTTTCCTCTGCATTCATCCTTATGCAGGCAAACTAGCTTTTTTGTGCCAACACACACACAGGAAACCACATACACACCTGAAGTTGTACTTTCTAAAGGAATACAAATGCATACAGAATAGTTTCCAGCCTCTGTAACGGTCCGACACTAAAGGAGAAAAGTGTAAATGCTGAGGTCAGGCTTGAGTGAGAGATTTCAGTGGAGCGATTCAACTTAAACACTCTCTTCCTATCGGTAAATATGACTGCCCACATCCCTTTCCCCATTTCCTGTCGAAACTTCCTCCTGTTGAATTAATAAAGATACAGCAACTTCAGCTCTCCAGGAAAGCAGCGGGCTGACGACAGACAGCGGTGGGAGGCAAACAAAACAAAGGAACCGGCAAACGTGAGAACTCACACTGCTAATCTGATGCACGGAGTCAGAGATTGTCAGAAGGTCAGATAAAACTAAATAAGCAAAAGGCAGTCAAGTCTGACCACATTTTAAAGGTTGTGACCTATATTCAATTATTATTTTATTATGAAGTTTTTGGCCCCACCAAAAGCAACAATATTTTTTCCATCTCAAAAGATTAAAATAAGTTTGACTAGAAATATCTGTGTTTATTAATTGACAAATTTTGTAATATCAATAGTAAAGTAAGCAGTAAAATATTTTTTTAATAAAATATTCAACAGTTTACATTAATAACTGATAATTTCCAACAGTCAATTTTATTCTTAAAAACAAAAAAAATAAAATAAAATATAGTAGTCAAAATAATAAGAATAAGCGGTATAAATAAATATTGGATAATGATTATGTGAATTAATAATTTATTGTTCTGTACACTACCAGTCAAAAGTTTTTATATTTGTTTATAATATATTTTAAAATGTCATTTATTCCTGTGATTTCAAAGCTGAATTTGTATTACTCCAATCACATGATCCTTCAGAAATCATTCTAATATTCTGATTTGCTGCTCAAAAACATTTATTATGATTATTATGTTGAAAACAGCTGAGTAGTATTTTTCAGGTTTCTTTGATGAATAGAAAGTTCAGAAGAACAGCGTTTATCTGAAATATACATCTTTTGTAACATTATAAATGTCCATTTAAAGCATCCTTGCTAAATAGAAATATTGATTTCTATCATTTCTTCCAGCCCCCCACCCTCAAATATTTCATAATATTAATGCTTTTGCTGTTTTTTGGATTAAAAAAAATACAGGCTTGCTGAGCAAAAGAGAATTCTTTAAAAAACATTAAAAATCTTACAGTTCAAAAACTTTTGACTGGTAGTGTGAATTATTTATAATGAATTATTATTATAGTAAATAAATTTATTCAATAGAAATGTCTAAAATATCCGTTAAAAATCAATGCATTTTAGTTACTGGAAATCATTATTATTTTTTATTTAAAAAAAAGCTTATATAGCTATGAAAGAAAAAAATCAGTCGAATATAATCTCAAGTTTGGCGGGCACTACCGACAGAGTGAAATGAATAAAGCCATGGATCAAGACTTGGTAACAGAGTCTCTCTCTCTCTGGCTCTCTAGAGGGGCGTAATTGGGTTACGGAGCACAACCGCACCATTGTTTTTACAGTGGATGGATTGTACCAGCGACATGCCATTCTCACAACAAACGTATTTGAAGGCCGAAGGCATCTCGTTTGTTTGGCCGTTACTGCTCTTGTGCCTCTTACTTCACTCAGATCCCACAGGAGGAAGATGTTGGTCTTCAAACTTCGTAAAGTGGCCCTGATGTATTACGCTTATGATGTATTTGTATACTTTCCAGATCAAAGCCAAATGTAATACTATCAACTAACAACGCCGTGCATAAACTTCTCGTGTTACGACCCGACCAAACATGCAGCGCTTTAGCGAACACTAACAGGCTGCGTCTCATTAGCGGGAAACCGGCACTCAGCGGCTGAACTAGAAGGATGTTTGACTCGGTCGGGTTTCATTCAGGGTTGCTGTTGCACATTTGAAATGTTGATGGAGATTCCTTGCGCAGGACTTTCATGCGAGCTCGTAGCTGCACTTGATCTCTGGCTTGTGGTTTCTGTGGAAAGGGCCTTTTTTCTGAGCTGTGTGCGTTCGTTCCTCTGCTTTCACATATGGCTCCTATTCCACATATATTTGTCAGAGCAGCTGGGTGGAGAGCACCGCCCAAACATACTACAGCACCAGAATAAGAGACCAGAGCAGCACAAACTAGATCTGTACATTTCCTGAAGAATATATGAGAGTCTTTGTGAAAAGGTTGCACTTTCGTGTGATGCCAGAGTGTTATGGGGCTTTTACAGTTGCTAGGGTATTCTATATGGTTGCTAGGGGGTTTTCTGGTGGTTAGGCAGCTGCTAAAGTGTTAGTGGTTACAATGGCATTGTTAGGTAGTTGCTAGAATGTTCTAAGTGGCTGTAAAAAAGGTTCTAAATGGTCACTAGGGTGCGGCCTGTTCTGGGTGGGTACTATGGTGTTGTTAGGTAGTTACTAGAATGTTCTAGGTGGTTACTAAAATGTTCCAAATGGTTGCTAGGGTACTGCCTGTTCTGGGTGGTTACTATGGTGTTGTTAGGTAGTTGCTAGAACGCTCTAGGTAGTTCCTAAAATGTTTTAAATGGTTGCTAGGGTGTTGCATGTTCTAGGTGGTTACTATGGTGTTGCTAGGTAGTTGCTGGAATCTAAATGGTTGTTTTGAATCTAAGTGTTGTTTTGTGTGGTTGTGATGTTGTTAGGTAGTTGCTAGACTATTCTAGGTGGCTGTAAAATGTTCTAAATAGTTGCTAGGTAGCTCCTGTAATGTTCTATTATGTGCTATAAAGTGGTTCCTACTGTAGGTGATTGCTAAAGTGTTCGTAGTGGTTACTATGGCATTGTTAGATGATCTATGTGGCTGTAAAAAGTTCTAAATGGTTGCTAGGGTGTTGCCTGTTCTGGGTTGTTACTATGGTGTTGTTAGGTAGTTGCTAAAAAGTTGCAGGTGGCTGTAAAATGTTCTAAATGGTTGCTAGATTGTTGTTCTGGTTAGTTACTATGGTGTTGCTATGTAGTTGCTAGAATCGTCTAGGTGGTTGCTAGGTGAATGATAAAGTGTTTTGGGTGGCATTCTTAGGTAGCTGTTAAAATGATCTAGGTTGTTGTAAATTTTTCTAAATGGATGCTAGGGTGAGGGTGATGATTGCTGAAGTGTTCTGGGTGTTTAGTATGATTTTGCTAGGTTGCTAAAATCTTCTGGATAGTTGATAAAGTCCTCTTGGTGGTTACTATGGGCATTTCTGGGTAGGTGCTAAAATGTTTTAGGTAGTTGCTAAAGTGTTCTAGGTGGTTACTAAAATGTTGGTAGGTATTGCTAGAATGTTCTAGGTGGTTGCTAAAATGTTGTTAAAGTGCCCCTATTATGCCATGTTTAAGGTAGTTAATATTGTTGTAATAGTCTCTTAAAACAGGTTTACATGTATGCAAGTTCAAAAAACACTTTAGTTTTCTCAAAAATTAGATTTAATTTTACCCCGTTTCTAAATGATTCGTAAACGACTCGTGTGAAGCAGTTCGAAGAATCAGTCTCTCTAAACCCCTCCTTTCAGTGAGCCCTCACTGCTGTGATTGGTCAGATGGTGCAGTCCTTTTGGATTGGTCTACCGCTTCAGCGCAAAACGAAACGCCCATTGGCATAACTGAATGACAGCTGTGGAGACCTGTTAATGCATAGAAAAGATAGCCTCGATTTTACCCTATCAATTCGAGCCGGAGTCTGACGATGAAACGGTTGAAGTGGCACATCGACAAGAAACTGTTTTGCAAGCACGACTGGAGCAGGACGTTTCTCAGTGGGTGTCATATTATAACTGTGGAAAGTGCTTGCAATTTGCTTTTGTAAGCGAACCGGGCACACCTCTACGTTGTGAACTTCAACACTGTAACGTACAACCCATAACACTGCGTTAAGCCATCGTTTATCATTATCATTACTTAAACTAATAAGGCAGACAGACAGTCAAGCTGCATCAATCACAATTTTTAGACTACATTGCACTCACAGCTGAACAACAGAACTACAGAAACGCAAGTTAGCCGCTTACCAAGACATGTGCGGGGTTGTTACACACCATAACGTACACAAAGACGTATTTTGAACGATCGCTAGAAAATACAATCATCAATTATTAATCATACTTACAGGTAGAAGTTCAGAGGAGCAAGCCGGTCCAAATAAACTGGGCACTGATCCATTTTTTAAAACCAAGCGTTTGGTGAATCTCGCGTTGTAACGTTACTCCCCAAGATTGGAAAAGCAGTCATCAGTAAAATGACGCGAACACAACACAAGATTGGCATTGGACTGCTGAGGTGTTGAAAAAATTAATGTTAACCACTCATTCTTGGTAGTTTCATCTTTCGGAAGGGCATATAAAACAAATTCACTCTCACAGCGCAGGGCGTCTTCTTGACATGATGTAACGTTAATCCACGTGAAAATGGTAGGCCTGCTGTTTGTGGGCGGGCAAGTTGTTCGCGAAATTGAACGTGGGCGGACATTACGCAAATGTGTAGCTCGTGACGTGTGGCCGTTACAGAAAAAAGATTCGAATTGCTGACGACTCGTTTAGGCGAATGTGAGCCGACTCTTTTTTTTGTTAGACAAAAACTTCATTTATAGTGCACTGTCGGCGTCACAACTTTGCAGATAGTTTATGTTCACATACAGCTACATGACACACTACATGAAATATCATATTTGAAAAGGCATAATAGGGGCACTTTAATGCTTCTACAGTGTTGCCTGTTCTGAGTGGTTACTATGGCTTTGCAAGGTAGTTGCTAGAATGTTCTAGGTTGTTTTTAAAATGTTCTAAATGGTTGCTAGGGCGCTGCCTGATCTGGGTGGTTATTATGGCATTGTTATGTAGTTGCATTGCTAGACACTGTTAGGTAGTTGGTCGCTAGGGTGTTGCCTGTTCTGGGTGCTTACTATGGCATTGCTAGGTAGTTGCATTACTAGGCATTGTTAGGTAGTTAGTTGCTAGGGTGTTGTCTGTTCTGGGTGGTTACTATGGCATTGTTATGTAGTTGCAATGCTAGACACTGTTAGGTACTTGGTCGCTAGGGTGTTGTCTATTGTGGGTGGTTACTATGGCATTGCTAGGTAGTTGGTAGGTAGCTGTAGAAATGCTCTAAATTGTTACTAGGTGTTGCTAGGTGGTTACTAAGGCACTACTAGGTAGATGCTAGAATGTTCTAGGTGGCTGTAAAATGTTCTTAATGGATCCTGGAGCTTTGTCTGTTCTGGGTGGTTACTATGGCATTATTAGGCAATGGCTAGAATGTTCTAGGTGGCTGGAAAATGTTTTTCAAAATTTTGTTAGGGCGTTGCTAGGTGTTCTAAATGGTTGCTTAAGTGTTTTATATGGTTACTATGGTGTTGCTGGGTAGTTACTTGAATGTTGTAGATGGCTGTAAAATGTTCTAAATGTTTGCAAAGGCGTTACTTAATTATTCTCTTTGGTTACTATGGTGTTGCTAAGTAGATGCTATAATGTTGTGAATGGTTGCTAGATGGTTGCTAAATTATTCTGGGTGGTTACTATGACATTGCTAGGTAGATGCCAGAATGTTCTGGGTGGTTATACAATGTTCTAAATGGTTGCTAGGGCAGTGTTAGGTGGTTGCTAAGTGTTCTAGGTGGTTACTAAGGTATTGTTAAGTAGATGCTAGTATGGTTTAAATGGCTACTTACCAACGAAAGTCAAACAAGCCCTAAAGTGTACAGATGTGGCTCAGCTGCCCATATAAATATATATTTTTTTGAAAATCAAACAATCGAACATATAGAAAAGTAACAGCACCCCTCTCTTCAACCAAACACACAATCATTCATGTCTGGAGCACAAACAGTGCAGGACAAGTTACACAAACACACACACTCAGAGGTTTGTTTAAATTCAGCTACACATGTAAAGAAAAACAGCCTGTTCGAATAACATAATCTCTAATTTGAGGTCAAACAAGGATACGATAACCTTAGAAATCCTAAAATGTCTGTTGTTTGCAGTTCTCTGATCATTTTATATGTCGTCTTGGGGTTAATTCAACCACACACTTGGCCACGGGACTCGAGCGAAAGGGTCCAAATGACTTCCTGGCTTCTGCGAGACTGGCGGAGCTCCGGCCAATGCCGTTCTAACTTTAGTATGGAAATAAAAAAATGACATATGAAAGCAAACACAAGCGAATGTAAGGAAGGAGATATGGAACTTTTCTTGGACGGCCCGTCTTCTCTTTGTTTGTGTAAGTCACGGCACATGGTAAATGTCAGTCCGCATTACGCTGCTGCACGATTTGTATTCCGTTTATATATTTCTTGAAACCGCCCAGAGCCCACCGGGAGGACGGGTAAACCGAGGTGAGGTTACTGTTGGTTCCCAGGAGCCTCTTCCCATTAAAATTTTAAGACGAAACGGGGGAAACGCCACAAAACTACAAGAGTACGGTCATATGAGAAAGACATTGTTCTTAAAGAGACGAACCAAAACAGGAATAAAAACAGCTGGACATCTGGTTATCTTTGAGGGAAACGGTCGGATGGGGAACGGAGGGTTTTTACCTGAGCCGTTTGAAGCGCGGAGCTGTGATTAGTCTAACACACACTCCATCGCCGACAGGGAGCCACAAATGCGATATCATGAGCTAACTTGAGTTCAGTCCATATCCTATTCCAGATGATATGTGGAGGGACGTTAAAAGAATCTGTCCCAGAGCAGCTCATTAACAAATGCGCACCAAACTGTAAAGTCTGTTTGTTCTTTTGTGTGCGTTACACTTAACACTATGTACATGAATGCAAGCGCTACTAGCTGTGCAACCTCAACTTCATGCCATTTTTTTTTCTGAAATGTGTTAACATCCAAAAACACTAAAGGCCATTGCAAACTGAATACGAAATTTCCATGTTAAAAAATAAATTGTTCGGATCATGTTCGATTTTGTGCGTTTTCGCATCCATAACAAGCATTTTGATAGAAAAGGATGACGCATATGAGAAAACCTTGAGGAAAATTTTTTATTTTTTTTTCCCCCTGAAGAATATGTGAGTAAACATTTTCTAGTCTACAGATATGGCTTAGTGACTCTTTCAAGTCTATTAAATAAAATAAAATAAAAATATAAAAATAAAATACAAAAACATACAATAAAATAAAATGCAAAAAAAAAACAGTAAAATAAAAAACATTAAAAAAAATAAAACAATAAAAAAAAATAAAGTAAAGAATTTCTAGCATGACACCAGTGTTATGTCAAAAGTGGCTTGGTGACTCTTTCAAGTCTATAAAATAAAATGAAAACATAAAAATAAAAATAAAATACAAAAACATACAATAAAATAAAACTAAAATAAAATGCCAAAAAAATACAATAAAAAAATATAAAATAATAAAACGATAAAATAAAATACAAAAATAAAATAAAATAAAATGAAATAAAATAAAACAAAGTGAAGAATTTCTAGCAGGACACCAATCTTGTGTCAAAAAGTCTACAGATATGGCTTGGCCACTCTTTTAAATCTATAAAATAAAATGGAATAAAATAAAATAAAATAAAAATAAAAAGATAAAAGAAATACAATAAAATAAAATACCAAAAATACAATAAAATAAAATACAAAATAAATAAATAAAATAAAATAAAGAATTTCTAGCATGACACTAGTGTTATGTCTAAAAGTCTACAGATATGGCTTGGTCACTCTTTTAAATCTATAAAATAAAATAGAATAAAATAAAATAAAATAAAAACAAAAATAAAAAGCTAGAGAAATACAATAAAATAAAATACTAAAAATACAATAAAATAAAATACTAAATAAATAAATAAAATAAAATAAAGTAAAGAATTTCTAGCATGAAACTAGTGTTATGTCTAAAAGTCTACAGATATGGCGTGGTGTCTCTTTCAAGTCTAAAATAAAATAAATTAAATTAAAATAAAATAAAATAAAAATTTCTAGCATAACCCCAGTGTTATGTCTTAGTCTACAGATATGGCTTGGTGACTCTTTCAAGTCTATACATTTAAAATAAAATGATAATAAAATTAAATAAAATAATAAATGAAGAATATGAAATGTGCTGTAGTTGCTGTGTTGCTAGATGGTTGGTAAAATGTTCTGTATGGTTGCTAAGGTGTTTCTAGTTGGTAATATGGTGTTGCTAGGCAGTTGGTAGAATTGTATATGGTTGCTGGATGTTCCTAATCACAAAGAGCCCATCCAAAACTCTAACCCTAACCCTAGGTCTATTGGTCGCTCTTTCAAAGTCTAAATAACATTTAAAAAAAAGGACTGGAGTGGAAGAACATATAATTACCCAGAATGCATTACCTGTGTTAAATTTCTTTAAATAACAGTTTTACTGTACAATACAGTATATTAATTTTCCAATGCAACTTCCTGTGAAATGTGGCCAGTTCGATTAAAACTGACACTCATGATTTGAACAAGGTAATTCTGAATTTGCAGAGTCCTGCTGTGCATGTGCTTTTAATAGAGGGAGCTTAATTTAATGAACATAGCCATTAAAGCTCACCTAACGAATGTCATTTGCAATATAGAAGAAAACTGAAAACTACTACCCAAAAAATTACAGCCGAACTTGCGTGCAAGATATGAGACCGCATGGATTTCAGTCTTAACATCCTTGTGTAAAACTTGGGACCGTTCAGTAGAGCCGCACAATGTCATAGTGGTGCAGGGCGGCAACTTTCGCTGCATTTATTCAACCCTACATAGGGCCTGTCAGAAAAAGCCCTGCAGCCTGTGGCCTGCAACCACTGCCAGCAGACGCTCACAGGAATCCTGTCCGCGCAAACACACACACACACACACACACACACACACGCCCTCGCTCGCTCGCTCCCGCTCTGTTTGCTCACAGCTGCCGGGCCTCCTCAGGGTTCATGCGAGGTAAAGATATGCTATATTATGCAACCGTGTATAGATTTTCCACCGCTGGAGGTTGGCCAACTTCCTGCTCGCTCAGAGACGGGCGACGAGAGCTGCCGCGCTTTGTTCCCGCCAGCAACAGGCAGCGATTCCTTGCAGGACTGGTTGGCTAAACAGCACGGCGCGCCATGCCATGTGGCCGGGAGTAACACTCCACACACGGTTGTTTACGATCTGCCGTCGTTCCTCGCTGCTGCTTTCTGTTTTCACGCAGCTCGGAAACATTCACGCGCAGAACGTTCGGGTTGCTGCGCAGCGACTTACTGAGTTTTGACAGACTCTGGAAAAGAGAAAAAAAGAGAGAGACGCAGCTTTCCTCTTGCACATCCACACCCACCAACCCCCAAGACAGGAAAAGCGTCTCTGGCTGCTCGGTTAACTCCTGAGACGCTCGCTCTCACACGCTGGAGAAATACCTCAGGGTGAAATGCACACAGCGTCCCGTTGTGAACCCATTTATGTTTTAGTTAATGATTTTTCGGCCCCAATAATCTTATCTGAGATGAGAGTTTATGACTGGAGCTCATCAGAGGTCACACTTTATTAAAACTCTTTGCACAAAGTTTTGAGTACATTTATATGGAAGCTTGTTTCCATTTCAAAGTAATTGTGACTTTATATTCTCACAGTTGTTTTTTTAGAAAAGAGATTTTATTTTTCACAATTGCAACTTTATTACTTGTAATTGTGACTTATCTAATGATTGACTCACTATTTACTGTAATTCTTTATTTGCAGCAGTATTTCTCACCTTTGTGACTAATTCTGACAGACTTATTTTTTTATAGAAAAAAGTGAGTTTATTTTTCACAATTGCAACTTCATTTCTTGTATTTGTGCCTTCATCTCACAATTGTGACTCAATTTATCAGTTTAGACTTAGTAACTTTAGTTCTTATTAGTTTTATTTTTCACAATTGTAACTTTGTGACTTTCTTGCTTATATTTTGTAAGTTTCTCAAAATTATTTAAATTGCACCTTTATTTCTCACAATTGCAACTTAATTTCTTGTATTTGCGCTTTTATCTCACAATTGTGACTTAATTTCTTACAGTTTAGATTTTGCAACTTTAGTTCTTAAAAATTTTATTTTTCACAATTGTAACTTATTGTGACTTTCTCTCTTATGTTTGTAACTTCATTTTCACAACTATTTTAATTGCACCTTTATTTCTCACCATTGCAACTTCATTTTTTGTATTTGTGCCTTCATCTCACAATTGTTACTCAATTTATCACAGTTTAGACTTTGTAACTTTAGTTCTTATAAATTTTATTTTTCACTATTGCAACTTATTGTGACTTTCTCGCTTATGTTTGTAACTTAATTTCTCACAATTATTTCAATTGCAACTTGATTTCTCACAACTGCAACTTTTCTTGTAATACTTTTTTTCTCATAATTACAATTTAATTATTTCACAATTTAGACTAATTTTTTAGTTGCAATTTTATTTCTCACAACTGTGACAATTTCTTACAATGACAAATTCTTTTAGAAAAATTATTTTATTTCTCACAATTGCAACTTTATTTCGTGTAATAGTGGATTTCTATCTCATAATTGTGACTTAATTTCTCAAAATTTTGATTTTAATTCTTTCAGTTGCTGTTTTTTATTTTTCACAATTGTGACTTTTTCTCACATTGACACTTTTTTTTTTAGAAAAGTGAGTTTATTTCTCAAAATTGCAACTTCATTTCTTGTAATACTTCTTTCTGTCTCATAAATGAGATATAATTTCTTACAATTTAGGCTTTAATTCTTTCAGTTGCAATTTTATTTCTTACAATTGTTACTATTTCTCATACTGAAACGTTTCGTTTTTAGAAAAGTGAGTTTATTTCTCACAATTGCAACTTCATTTCTTGTATTTGTGCCTTCATCTCACAATTGTGACTCAATTTCTCAGTTTAGACTTTGCAACTTTTAGTTCTTATACATTTTATTTTTCACTATTGCAACTTATTGTGACTTTCTCGCTTATGTTTGCAACTTAATTTCTCACAATTATTTCAACTGCACCTTGATTTCTCACAACTGCAACTTTTCTTGTAATAGTGACTTTTTAATCTTATAATTACAACTTAATTTTTCACAATTTAGGCAAATTCTTTCAGTAGCAATTTTATTTTTACAACTGCAACTTTAATTTTCACAACTGTGACTATTTCTCACAGTCTTGTTAATTTCTTACAATTTAACTTTAATTTTTTAAGCTGCAATTTCATTTCTCACAATTGTGACTATTTCTTACATTGAGACTTTTTTTAGAAAAGTAAGTTTATTTCTCACAATTGCAACTTCATTTCTTGAAATAGTGACTTTCTATCTCATAATTGCAACTTAATTTCTCACAATTTAGACTAATTCTTTAACTTGCAATTTTATTTCTCACAATTGTGACTATTTCTTACAACAAGACTTTCTTTTAGAAAAATTGTTTAATTCTCACAATTGCAACTTAATTTCTGGTAATATTGACTTTCTATCTAATAACTGCCACTTTATTTCTCACAATTTAGAATTCAATTCTTTCAGTTGCTGTTTTATTTTTCACAATTGTGACTATTTCTCACATTGAAACTTTTTTTTTTTTTTTTAGAAAAGTGAGTTTATTTCTCAAAATTGCAACTTCTTGTTTCAAAATTGAACTTCAATTCAACTTCAAAACTGCAAATTTCTTGTAATAGATATAATTTCTCACAATTTAGACTTTAATTCTTTCAGTTGCAATTTTATGTCTTACAACTGTGACTATTTCTCACACTAAAACTTTTTGTTTTTAGAAAAGTGAGTTTATTTCTCACAATTGCAACTTCTTTTCTTGTATTTGTGCCTTCAGCTCACAACTGTGACTCAATTTATCACAGTTGTTTTTTTAGAAAAGAGATTTTATTTTTCACAATTGCAACTTTATTACTTGTAATTGTGACTTATCTAATGACTGACGCACTATTTACTGTAATTCTTTATTTGCAACAGTATTTCTCACCTTTGTGACTAATTCTGACAGACTTATTTTTTTATAGAAAAAAGTGAGTTTATTTTTCACAACTGCAACTTCATTTCTTGTATTTGTGCCTTCATCTCACAATTGTGACTCAATTGATCAGTTTAGACTTGGTAACTTTAGTTCTTATTAATTTTATTTTTCACAATTGTAAATTATTGTGACTTTCTTGCTTATATTTTGTAAGTTTCTCACAATTATTTAAATTGCACCTTGATTTCTCAACTGCAAATTTTCTTGTAATAGTGACTTTTTTTATCTCAAAATTACAACTTAATTTTTTTCACAAATTAGACTAATTCTTTCAGTAGCAATTTTATTTTTATAACTGCAACTTTAATTTTCACAATTATGACTGTTTCTCAGTTTTTTTTAAAGTGAGATTCTTACAATTGCAACTTGATTTCTTGTAATAGTGACTTTCTATCTTATAAACGCAACTTAATATCTCACAATTTAGACTTTAATTCTTTGAGTTGCAATTTTATTTCTCACAATTGCAACTTTATTTCTTGTAATAGTTTTTTCTATCTCATAACTGCCACTTTATTTCTTACAATTTAGATTTTAATTCTTTCAGCTGCAACTTTATTCCTTACACCTGTGACTTTCTCACATTTACACTTTGTTTTAGAAAAGTGAGTTTATTTCTCACAATTGCAACTTCAATTCTTGTAATAGTGACTTTCTATCTTAAAATTGTGACTTAATTCTTCACAATTTAGACTAAAGATTAAATTTTATTTCTCACAATTGTAACTATTCCTCACATTGAGTTTTTTTTTAGAAAAGTGAGTTTATCACAATTGCAACTTCATTTCATGTAATAGAGATGTTTTTACTCATAACTGCAACATAATTTCTCACAATTTAGACTTTAGTTCCTTCAGTTGCAATTTTATTTCTCACAACTGTGACTATTTTTCAAATTGAGACTTTTTTCTTAGAAAAGTGAGTTTATTTCTTACATTTGCAACTAAATTTCTTGTAACAGTGACTTTCTATCTCATAATTGCCACTTTAATTCTCACAATTTAGACTTTAATTATTTCAGTTGCAATTTTATTTCTTACAACTGTGACTATTTCTCACACTGAAACTTTTTTTTTGGAAAAGTGAGTTTATTTCTCACAACTGCAACTTCATTTCTTGTAATAGTGACTTTCTATCTCACAATTTAGACAAATTCTTTCAGTTGCAATTTTATTTTTTACAACTCCAACTTTATTTCTTACAATTGTGACTCTCACAGAGTTTCTCACAATTGCAACTTAATTTCTTGTCATAGTGACTTTCTATCTCAAAACTGCAACTTAATTTCTCACAATTTAGACATTTTTTTCAGTTGCAAATTTTATTTCTGACAATTGTGACTATTTCTCACATTAAAATTTAGAATTTCGTACAATTTAGACTTTAATTATTTCAGTTGCAGTTTCATTTCTTACAATTGAGTCTTTCTCACACTGAGACTTTTTGTGGTTTTTAGAAAAGTGAGTTTATTATTATTTCTCAATTGCAACTTCATTTCTTGTAATAGTTCTTTCCATCTTATAATTGTGACTTAATTTATAATTTTAGACTAATTTTTTTAATTCTATTAGTTGCCATTTAATTTCTCATAATTGTAACTAATTGTGACCGTTTGTAACATTTAGATACAAAATGCAGCTTTTCTCCTCACAACGGTGACGTTCTCACATTGAGACTACTTTTTTAGAATATATATATATTTTATCAAATATCACATTTGTAGCAAATCATTTCTCACAATGTAGACTTTATTCAAATGCAATTTTTTCCCCTCACTTTTTTCTCAGACTGAGAATATAAAAAAACAGACAAGTGCAACTTAATTTCTTGTACTTGCCTCTTTCTATCTCATAATCGCGACATTATTTCTAGCAACTGAGTCTGGCAAGAATGTTGAGGTCGATATTGACTACTAAAAAGTTTTACATTATCTGAAGAAAATGTGCGAGATGCTTACTCATGTAAATTGCCATCACAATGCCAGGGTGTTGCTTTGTGGTTGCTAAGGTGCCCTTTCTAGGGGATTCTAGGATTCTATAGCCCTCCTGAAGTCATGGAAATCTGCTCTACACTGACAAACACTGAAACAACAGACTTTTGATTGCAAACTTTGATATCTTTGAGACACTGTTGAGATATCTTCTGAAATTCTAGAAGATCCATGTGAGACGACTAGGATCTAATTTTGTGGAAATAAATATCTGTGAAGCAGGATACATAAAAAAAAAGTCACTGAACCTCGATATGAAATGCAATTCGCAACTCATTTTTCTTCCCTAAT
The DNA here is from genome assembly GCF_049309525.1 of Garra rufa. NCBI lineage: Eukaryota > Metazoa > Chordata > Actinopteri > Cypriniformes > Cyprinidae > Garra > Garra rufa. The sequence continues at coordinate 21,737,074 of NC_133361.1, forward strand.
GCGACACTTGACAAGAAAACATTAAAAGACAGGATTTCATTTCATCCACTGGGAAAAGACTGAACGATGAAAAGTTAGAATTACATACTAAGTGTTTGAAGGGGTTGAATAAGTTTTGCGATGTCAGCCGGGGAAAAAAAGGAAAGCCATTTCATGGAGAGAGCAAGTTATTACATTTCGATGAAAGATTAAGATTTGGATTAATGTGCTGCAATGAATCATACACAAAAAGCCCAGGAATGCATTTAAAAGGCAAACAGGGTCATTCTGATTGCACGTTAAATTAAATCACATTACCGTCTAGGAGAAACAGTTGGGATACAAACACAATCTCATTTGGGACATTACATTCGCAGTGCAAATCTGGAACTTCTCAGGAAATCGAAATCAGCTCCAGCCAATCATATTCCTTGACAACCTAAACGATAAACAGCCAATCGCAACTGCCGTTGCCGGTAAGGTGTGACGCACATGTGCCTTGGTGGGCGTGGCCAGGTTGAGAGGAAATGTGCTAATGTGATGCAGGTTGACTCCCGGAGGTTGTGGAGGCCATATGGGTTAAGAGTCAGGCGAGGATCTGGCACACGGGGCAGCGTTTTCTCGCATGCGCTCTGTCGGTGCCGGCCGTGATACGTGCAGTCGCCACCAGATTGACACGGATGAGTAAAGAATGCACACCTGCGTCTCATGCGCTTAAGTGTGTGCAGGTGCGAGGGTGCGCACACGTGTGTGTGTGTCCAAATGCATTATGCATGAGGGTGGAGTGTTTTAAATTTGTGTTGTTAATTGACAAAAAGATGCAAAATAGAGGAAGGAAACTAGGAGAAACAATGGAGATGGAGTTACATAATGCGCAACGGTGGAAATGTGTCTACTGGAGTTGTGCATAATCAAAAAATGACAATGCCTTTTAAATTTTAATTGAATGTGATTTGAGCAGTTGTCTGAATTTGAATGGAAGTAGCAAACAGGATGCAGAATTGCAATTCAAAACCATTCTAAGGAAGTAGAATTCTAATTATTGCAGTTTTTTATTAAAAACCAATAGATAAATTAAAATGGATAGACAATAATATAATTATTATAATAGATTTTGGTCATATCCCCCACTCTCACCCACTAGTGTGCACAGTCTCTATTAGGATCAGTGCATTTTATAACTGCGTCACGCTTTTATAGCGTCCCTCAACAGGGTCGTATGGCCTTGACCTCCGGCTGCGTCTCATAATAAGCATGCCGGTCTTAAACGTCTCGGCCGTTTGATCTGTCCCGCTGTGGTCCGTCATGGAGTGGCACTTTAACAAAAACAAAGTAAAACAAAGAGAAACTGATCTGCTCAGACAGAGATGGAACCAATGGAGCGCAGAGCCAGAGAGGGAAAATTTGCCTAGCAACACCAGCGAACCCAACCCATGCCAACGCTGGCATAGCCATCCGACACAACCCATAAATCCAGCAAAGGGGAGTCCGAAATGAACACCGTTGGAGAAATATAGGTTCCAAAAGGAAGTTTTCAAAGAAATACCATAGAAAAAAAAAACAAAAAAACTTTTTGGAACCTTGAAGTGAACAGTTCTTAGAATCATTTTTGGAATCTTGAAGCGAACAGTTCTGTTTTTTGGAATAAAATAGTTTGACATACACTAGCAGTCAAAAGTTTTTGAACAGTTAGACTTTTTATGTTTTTAAAGAAGTATCTTCTGCCTGCATTTATTTGATCCAAAGTACAGTAAAAACAGTAAAATGCTGAAATATTTTTACTATTTAAAATAACTGTTTTCTATTTCATTATATTTAAAACAACAAAAAAAACTTTTTGGAACCTTGAAGTGAACAGTTCTTAAAAGAATAATTTTTAGAACTTTGAAGTGAACTGTTCTGTTTTTTGGGATAAAATAGTATGACATACACTACCAGTCAAAACTTTTTGATCAGTTTGATTTTTTAAGTCTCTTGTGCTCCCCAAGCCTGCATTTATTTGATCCAAAGTACAGTAAAAACAGTAAAATGTTGAAATATTTTTACTTTTTAAAATAACTATTTTCTATTTCATTATATTTTAAAATGTAATTTATTCCTGTGATTTCAAAGCTGAATTTTGAGCATTATTAATCCAGTCACATGATCCTTCATCTCAAATCATTCTGATGTTCTAATTTGCTGCTCAAAAAAACTTTTATTTTTAGTATTATTATGCTGAATTTTTTTAGGTTTCTTTGAGGAATAAAAAGTTCAGAAGAACAGAATTTAACTGAAATAGAAATTAACGCTGCAAACCTAACCCATACCAACGCTGGCATAGCCATCCGACGCAACCCATAAATCCAGGAACCTCTCACACAGGAGTCCGAAAAGCACTCAGAGAAATAAAGGTTCAAAAAGGAAGTTTTCAAAGCAGTGCCATAGAAAAGAAAACACATTTTTGGAACCTTCAAGTGAACAGTTTTTAAAATCATCATTTTTGGAACCTACAAGTGAACAGTTCTTAAAGGAACCATTTTTTTCTATAGTTCTATAAATGTTAGAAAGAGTAAGAGTTTTAACGGTTTCCATTGCAAATGGATCTTGCACGTTCGCAACGCACAATGTAAGATCGCAATCGGCCCATCTTTATGCCAAGCCTTCAAACAGCTGCTATGGGAAGCCTTTCTTCCTGTTTGATGGACTGAGGCCTTCTCTATTTTCACAAGGATGGTTTCAGTCGGCTCCAAGCGTACGTTAGTCGACCATACAAAACCTACGTTTCACAGCTTATGTATATGCGAGCTAAATTATGTAATTTGCGTTCGAGTGTGTGTCTCGTTGCCATCGCAACAGCACAACATATCAGCAAGCACAGAGCCGCAGCGGAGCTACGGGCACTGCCAGGCCGCTGCCAAGGCCTAATCCATGCCAGGAGTGACATGAGCGAAGGGAAAGGGAGGAGGACACACATACACACACACACTGGATATCCTCCTATTCTTTTGGCTGGAGACTCCCATGGCAATGGCAGTAGGAATCCATTCTCCACGGATACTGGGACAGCTGTGCAGATAGGAGATGAGAGCCGATTGGTTTGGGCCTTTCTGCATTAAAGCTTAAGATAAAAACTAGGTACTTTATTCTAGGCCGTCCTCTTCCGTGCCAGCACGCATTTGATCATCAGGCCGGCTTTGTGTTTCCCACCACCTAATATAGTGAACGGCAGAATAAAACAGCCCTTTGACACATTTATTACGTCTATTATGGACTGAAAATTTTCTCCGGTGTTTGTGTGTCTATAAACCTTGACGTGCTCATTTGAAGGAGCTTTTTGTGTGAAAAACCAGTAAGGAAATGACTTCTGAAAACATTTCTGCATGAGTTGAGAGAGAATGTGATAAGTGGCAATAACCTTAGAGGAGTTATATAATGAAAATCACATTTTCCTTGGGTTTAAAAAAAAAAAAATGTTCATACACTACCAGTCAAAAGTTTTTGAACAGTACAATGCTCTTCTGCTCACCAAGCCTGCATTTATTTGATTTGAAGTACAGCAAAAACAGTACAATTCTGAAATATTTGTGCTATTTAAAATAACTGTTTTCTATTTAAATATATTTTAAAATGTAATTTATTCTTGTGATTTTAAAGCTAATTTTTAGTTATTTTTGCTGCTCAAACATTATTACTATTATGTTAAAAACAGCTGAGTGGAATTTTTTTCAGATTTCTTTGATGAATAGAAAGTTCAGAAGAACAGCGTTTATCTGAAATAGAAATCTTTTGTAGCATTATAAATGTCTTTATCATCACTATTGATCGATTTAAAGCATTTTTGCTATATAAAATGAATGATTTCTGAAAGATCATGTGACACTGAAGACTGGAGTAATGCCCAAAAATTCAGCTTTGATCACAGGAAAAATTACATCTTAAAATACATTCCAACAGAAAACAGTTATTTTAAATAGTAAAAATATTTCGAAATTTCACTGTTTTTGCTGTGCTTTGGATCAAAAAAATGCAGGCTCAGTGAGCAGAAGAGACTTCTTACTGTTCAAAAACTTTTGACTGATACTGCACTACGTAAACACTTTTCAGAACAATTAGCGAAACTGAAAAGCTGAAAAATGTCTAATTCTATAGGTTTTTTTTCTCAAAAACCCAAATACATCATTGAACATCATTTGTTAAAGTTTAAGAATATCATAAAACTTTTTTTATTTTAAAGAGTAAACATAAATAAAAATAAAAAACTACTTTTTTTTTTTTTAGAGTGTATGGACTTTTGAAATGCTGTTTTTGTGCCCTTTTCTTTAGTTTGACAGCTTTTTAAAAAAAAAAGAGCAGCTCAAACATTCTGCTAAACTCCTCCATTTGTGTTTAACGGATGTTATTGGAATATTGTTTAATGAAATATGGTCATGAAAAACTATAACTTCCCTGACCAAAAAGCCATTTTTTTAAACTAAGCTGCAAAAGTGTCTAATTTTATTGGATTTCTGATCTCAAAAATTCAAAACCATTAATGGCCATAAACACTTAAACAGCAAAAAAAACTTTTTTGGTACTTAAAAACTGGGTTAAACTAATTGAAACTTGCCATATTCAATTAAAATTGTATGTGCAATTCAATTAAAATTTTTAGTTTGACAGCCTTCCTTCTTATTTGCTTTCTTTTTTTTTCTTTTGAAAAAGAGCAGCTAAAACATTCTGCTGAACACCTCCCTTTGTGTTTAACAGAAAAAGGAATATCACTCAGGTTAGGAATGATGATAAATGGCATTATTAAAAACTATTCAGTTAAAGGCACAACAGAAAGAGGAACAAAGAACAAAGACTCAAAGGCATAAAAAGTGTCATGATAAGCTAAATTACAAACGTTTTAGTGCATACAAACTCTCTAACTAACACTGTAAGTGCACGCCAGGGAAATAAATACGATATGATCCTGTAGTCTCTGAACACCGCTATGGAATGTCTTTGTTTGCGGTCTCTTATTATTGTTGACCGTACGGCGGGTGAACGGGAGCTTTGACAGCCGGCTAGGGGACACGGCTGACGCCCCGTGAGAATGAATAAGTAAAAGGAACAGAGCGTCCCTGTGCCCGTCTGGCATTGTAACCATCCCGTCTCTGTGCCATGAAACCAGCTCCACTCAATGCCACTGGACACCATTTGGTCAAACGGGAGACTCTGGTTTCACCAGCACATGAGCGCACAATACCGTCACGGCCCTCTGAAGTGAAACGCAAGACCAACTAGTTGTCCTCTCCCAACGTCACTCCCGCGAACTGTTCGAAAATCGAACCACAACGCCATTTATTCATAATGTAGAAACTGTTCCCTACCGGAAATTGCTAGTACGTTGAAAAAAATTGGTGTAGGATTTACTTTGAAATAAATTTCAGTTAGAAATTAAACTAAAAAGCTATTTTTTTGAGCGATGCAAAATTATATAATTTATCCAAAACTCCAACAATATATAAATTCTTGCATAATTATAATACATGCAGCTTTACTGTAAATTAATTAAGCTTTAAAAAAAATTTCACCTCAGGATAACTGTAAATGAACTAGTGAAGACGAAAGGGTGATTAAAACAATTAAAATATAAAAGAAATGGTGAGTCACATAAAATGAAATTCACATATATGTCAAGTACCCAACACAAAAAATATACATAAAATATCATTAAATAAATAAAAGGAAATACATAAAGTGAAATATAATTAACTAATTAAAATAATAAAAAATACTAACAAGTTTATGTGTATATTATACTTCAGATGGTAATAGCAGGCTACTAAATGATAACTATATTCATATGCATATTATTATACAAATGGTAGTCATATAGATCTGCAAAAAAGCAATTATTTACTTTTTTTTTGCATTAGTTGCATTGCACTTGAGTTGCATGTGCAGACGTTTGCATTCAAAAAATGGTAAAATGTCCAAAAAAAAAACTTTTTTTTAATTTAAACAGTCACTGGTGTCTCAGAAAGGCTAAGATGTAATGGACAACCGGCCCCTAACTGTGGTCCTGCAATGCCTAATCCTGTGATAAAACCACTTGAGCTTTACAATTGGAAAAAAAGAAGGACAAGTGAACGAACGAACAAGAAAGAATTCAAGCTTGAAGACACAGTTGCGTGTGAGTGAATCAGAAAGTGAAAGGCGATAAAAGTGTTAAATTCTGCAATATCAAAGCGCCGTGTGCATTCAGACTGCGGCTCCGTCAGATTTTAATCCCGAGAGCAGCTGTTCCAACTCATTTTCCAGGCCCGGGGAGCGAGCGAGCTAAACCGGAGCATCTAGATCAACTCTAGAGTGACTAAGTCAGGTTTGGGACAAAGTTAAGCCTGACGTGGCTGAACGGCCTCATCCATCCCAGCCGAGATTGTCATTTGGCCGAACATGCGCTGATATTCTTCTCTACTGATTAAAGTTTTCTGAAGCAAGGTACAAAACGGTTTCTCCTCAGCGCTGTGAAATTCAGATGCGGATGCCGTAAGATGTGTAACGGTCATAAAACTGGCTAAGGATCAAATCCTCAGGATTCACAAGTGTCACATCTGCTAGTCTTAGTGACTGTTAATTAAAAGTCATTCCAAGTGAAGTATTCTGATTGTCTTCAAATCCAAATGAAAGAAACGTATTAATTGTAGAGTTGCAAAACGATTAGTCACGATTAATCGATTCAAAATAAAAGTTTATGTTTGCATACTATATGTGTGTACTGTGTATATTTCATATGTATATATATATAAATACACACACATATGTGACCCTGGACCACAAAACTAATCTTAAGTAGCAATATTTGTAGCAATAGCCCAATATACATTGTATGGGTCAAAATGATCAATTTTTTATTAAGTCAAAATCATCAATTAAGGGCATGAAGATATTTTGTAAATTTTCTAATTGCAAATATATCAAAAATTAACTTTTGATTAGTTATATGCATTGCTAAGAACTTCATTTGGACAATTTAAAGGCGATTTTTTTGCACCCTCAGATTTTAGATTTTCAAATAGTTGCATCACGGCCAAATATTGTCCTATTTACATATAAATCGAACATATTTTCTTTTAATTTACACATGTATATGTGTGTAGTTATATATACACAATAAATATACATAGTACACACACATATAGTATTGAACATAAACTTTTATTCTGAATCGATTAATCGCGACTAATCATTTTGCATCTCCAATTTTTTTTTTTTTTTTTTTTTTTTTGTATTGGCTAAAAACGTTTGATTGTTTACTGGCCAGTTAATAGAAATGCCAGATCCAAAATCAATACATCTTTAAGTTCAGCAAAAGCAAACAAATAATTAATAAATGTGACCCTGGACCACAAAACCAGTCATAAGGGTCAGTTTTCTGAAATTGAGATTTATACATCATCTGAAAGCTAAATAAATAAGCTTGTATGGTTTGTTACGAATAGGGCAAGAAATATGAGAAATATGAGGGTGCAAAAAAATTGCCTCTAAAGTTGTCCAAATGAAGTTCTTAGCAATGCACATTAATCGAAATACATTTATGGTAGTAAATGTACAAAATATCTTAGTGAAACATGATCTTTACTTAATATCCTAATGATTTTTGGCATAAAAGAAAAATTGATCATTTTGACCCATACAATGTATTGTTGGCTCTTGCTACAAATATAGGCTACCCATGCTACTTACGACTGGTTTTGTGGTCCAGGGTCATAAAATATAATCTAAAAGAATTTTCTGCATTTTTTTTAAAAAGGTGTTTTACTTGTATTTTGAATTTAGCACTGTATTTAGTTTTGTAGTTTTTGAAAAAAGTCTCTTTTGCTCGGCAAGGCTGCATTTGTTATACAGTAAAATCAGTAATATTGTAAAATATTATTACAATGTCAAATAACTGCGTTCTACTTATATATATTTTAAAATGTAATTTATTCCTCTGATGCAAAGCTGAATTTTCATCAGTGAAATTTTCTTTCAAAAACATTAAAATTCATAATTATTCCAAACTTTTGACTATCAGTGTATATTTATTTATTTATGTACAAATGTAAAACTGCATGCAAAACATATATCTAATATGCAAGCGTACTCTTGACTAGGGTCGAATGTTTCTGAATTCGGATACTGAAATCTCCAGGAGTGTTAATGAGTGAGTGTGAGCTGCACATCCACCCAGGCTTAAAACAGGCAGGTGTGACCCTGCAGCTGTATGTGATAATCTCTCTCTCTCTAACACACACACATACACACACTCTCTTTAATTATACAAAACACAAGTACATAATTAGATATAATTTTTGATGTCGACCCTCATTTTCGGCACGAAGCAAATTAATTTAATTCAAAACGACCTTCAATGGCCAGTAAAATTTCTTGAATAAAAGGAAACTCATTGAGTGGCATTACGGTATATTTAAAATTTTAAATTTCTTTAAACGTTTCCCCTACAATGGCTCTAGTAAGCAGCTTTTTAAACTTTAAGGCAGTAAAATGTAAATAGCCACTGATATGGATAGCATTTTTTCCACAGCTGTCTACCTTTCTGCCATTTTAAACTAAATAATATTGCTGTTTGCCATTTGTCTGCATCAATTAAACTAAATTCATATGTCAAACAACAATCACATTTGGTCCACCTGATCTATAACCAGTGCATTTCTATACGCCGCGTTACCCACCAGCCCCAAAACTCCTCTTGTTCACCTAGAAAAAGCTTTTTTCGCCAACTCATTTCACCTTTTCATTTACATTCAATATCGTTGATGACCTTCCAAGCCTGCTTTAATTATTCACAGCCAGCAAACAAGCCAAAATGTAAATCTATTCGTCAGACGCGAAGCTCCAAAATTCAAGTGCAAAACTGGAGACCTTCTCTCTCTCCTCTCGCAGCGCAAAGACTCACAATATTCAAAAAAAAAACCTTCACGTTTATTAAAATACTGATATAAGTGCATTGAAATTGCATCAGATTCTGTTGTGATTTTATTAATTAATGCAAAAAACAAAGATAGAGATAGATAGATAGACAGATAGACAGATAGATAATTAGTAAAATATAAGAATCATAAAAAATAATATTTTATTTACCTACTAAAATAACATCTTTTAATAGATATTATAGTAACTAGATAATAAAACTGCACTATTTCTGCTCTAAAGCCTTTAACCGAGCCAATCAAAGCTTGAAGTCATCCAGTAATATAATAATAATATTGCATATTTGCTTTTCCAGTTGCGACTGACCCAGTGCCGTTGTTTTCTCTGGAGCAGACACAGGTATGATTCAGTGCAATACAAACAGGAAAATATGTCGATTTTAGGCCCAAGAGATGAATCTGTTGCAGTCCGCTTACTAAGAAACCACCTACACTATGCTTACAGTAATGTGCACATATCATATCAGACATACAGTGAATGTACATAAACCTACATTTACACTAAAACAGCATGCTGATATAAGGCCATACATTCTTTTCAGCCCTTTTCAGACTCAACATGTCCATTAAATCATAGAATAATTCCTTGCTCAAATTGCAGCGCTTCAATCAATTAGGAACACGGCTGTGCACAGTAACTATTGTATTTTAAATGGGAAACAGGCCGGCGCTTGCATGCCCAAAGAAAAACACACGCTCCCTGGTTCTGCAAAGCATGCGGTGGGGGCATGGAAGTAAAATTGTTTTAATAGAACCACTGTAAAATGGAATGAATTACACATGACACACGCAGCGCAAGCCAACTGTCCGCCATGGCAGAAATATAAACAACTGCACCATATGACAGAGAGACTGCACTAACTCACGCAGGACAACTTCAGGAACAATCCAGAATCAGAGCCAGCTATATTGCCGAGGACAAAGAATCTCTAGAAACCAGGGAAAAATAGCTGTCAGTGCTGTTCAACTCTGCACTATGATGTACGATTGTGAGGTTGGAAATAGACGTAATGAATGAGGACGTCGCTTGGTTTTCAAACGTGATCGAAGAGGCAAATCTAAACACCTGTTTTGAAAGCTGTTGAGCTTCTCAGTAAAAACTTTTGTCATATATATATATATATATATATATATATATATATATATATATATATATATATACACACACACACACATACATTATATATGTGTGAGCATGCAAATAAGAGCATGCAAAAATACATTTGAAAGATTTTTTCCTTTTTTTAATAATTTACAATTTAAAATAATAATTCTAATGACATTTGACTGTATGGCAAACTTAAGTAGCATGTGTGTGTGTGTGTGTGTGTGTGTATATATATATATATATATATATATATATATATATATATATATATATATATATATATATATATAATATTAAATAATAAGATATAATAAGATATAATATGTGACCCTGGGCCACAAAACCAGCCAAAGTAGCACGGGTGTATTTGTAGCAATAGCCAAAAATACATTGCATGGGCCAAAATTATACATTTTTCTTTTATGCCTAAATCATTAATATATTAAGTAAACATCATGTTCCATAAAGATATTTTGTAAATTTACTACCGTAAATATATCAAAACTTATTTTTTTATTAGTAATATGCATTGCTAAGAACTTCATTTGGACAACTTTAAAGGTGATTTTCTCAATATTTAGATATTGCATATTTAGATATTGATTTTGCACCCTCAGATTCCAGATTTTCAAATAGTAGTATCTCGGCCAAATAATGTTCTATCCTAATAAACCATATATCAATGAAAAGGTTATTTATTCAGCTTTTTTTGAGAAGTTGTATAAGTCTCAATTTTAAAAAAATTGACCCTTATGACTGGTTTTGTGGTCAAAAACACATACACACACACACACACACACACACACACACACACACACACACACATATATGTGAGCTTGTATATATATATATATATATATATATATATATATATATAAAATGCAGTTTAAATATTTTACTTTTTTATTAAAAATAATCATTATAATGGCATTTGACTGTATTGAAAACTCTCTTCAATATATATAGACATAAAAGTATCAAAAAATCAGATATAATATATTATATTTTGCAAAAGTTTGATATCTTAAAACTTTTTCGTGCTAGAGAAAAAGTGACACAGAAGCAGTTGACTGCGCCACATGATGTTGCAAAAGACTCCTTCACATATAATACAACCAAAAACAATACGAACATGCACCTATGAACAATTATTTCTCTATAAAATGCTGAATTTAAAATAATAATAGATAAAAATGCACAAAAGCACTGCAGTGCTGCAATGCACTCTAAGCATTAAAACTATTAATAAACTACAGTAAATTACAGCAAATTGTTTCCCATTTAAAGTATTTTAACGTTAATTAACAATATGTTTCAAGAAGCTATAACTTATGTATAAACAATACAGAAGCATTTAGGTGCACAACAGAAATGATTTCACACCAGATGCATTTAAACCAAATTACAACCCCACAAAAATTCTCCAGGTGTATTCTACTATTTTCTCAATCCCAAAGTGTCCATTTAATGCGTTTTTTAAAAAATGCATTTGTCAGAGTTTGCATGTAAAATAAACACACATACACACACAGATCAGAAAAGCTGGTATTTTGGGCCAATGCTTGCGACCTTTGACATTTCCCCCCCCCCCCCCACCACCCCCCATCTCAAAAAAAAAGCGAACCGATCAAGTTGAAAAGTCTTACAGCAACAGCGTCAAACACTGGACTTTCCAAAGCCCGCGCGCCTCTTACAATCTCTCCAAGTGAAGCTATGCAGAGTGAGACGAAGCGAAAAAAAAGCGCCACGAAGCGCTAAACTCGTAGTTCAGGGTCTATCTATACATATCCAGCCCACCTCTTCGGCGCTCCTTTTATATTAAATCGATTTCCAGCGAAGCGCCATTTTCTGCCCCAAACCATGCGCACTGAAAGCGCGTAAAGAAGGTCAGCTGGAGACGTGCCACCAAACGCGCGCTCTAGCACAACACAAACGGTCCCGAGGTCGAGGGGAACAGCTGACAGACGCGTACGCGAATCAATCAAGCAGAAGAATAAGGAATGCTTTACCTGTGTGAGGCAGTATGGAGAGTACATGCTTATAGTATGTGAGATGCGTTACTGAAGCGGGATGGAAGTGGCATTGCCGTCCCGCTCTCGCTCACTGCACGCTGCTGTAACTCCGCCTAAAGCGGCTGAAAGTGAAAGCTTGCACAAAGTTTTGCGAAGAGAAAAACTTTCTCTCTCTCCTTCCCTCCCTCCCTCCCTCTTTCACCGCGTCTCTCCCTCTCTTTCTTTCACTCTCTCTCTCTCCCCCTCTCTCTCTCTCTATGAGCCTGACGGATATGCGTCTCAATGAGTGTAAATGCACGTGTGGAGAGCATACGTGAACTCTGGAAGGTAAGATTTACACTGTATAGCGTAGTAAAGTACAGTAAATATTTGCCTCATACAGTACTTCCAGACATAAATCAGAAGTATGCCTGATTCAATCTAACTACATTAGGTTACAGCAAAAAAGAGCCATTTTAAGATGATACATTTTACATTATACAACGCTTAACAGATCACTAGTTGATTCTAGATGCTAGAACTGTCCTGAAATTAAATATATATTTAAAATATGCAATATTCATGACTAGACATACCTTGTCAAGCATGTTTGTCATGTTCATTTCAAGCATAGCTTTATTGTAAATTAAATCAGTGATATGTTATGTATAGAATGTAAATATTATATATAATACTTGAAAAATATTATATACATCATATAATAATAATAAAAAAGCACAACTGTTAAATTAACTATTTTGACATGAAATGTCCCTTAAAATGCCTTATTGATCCTAATTTAGTCAGGTTGATTTGGCCATATTAAACCATAGTTTTGATTTTAATAACTTTTAAATAAATCAATAAAAACAGATTTTAGCAGATTTTCTTTCACAAGATTAAAGAGTCTTAAAAACATATACATGTTAAAATTTTAAAAAGTAAAATAGATCAAAAATAGGGCAAACATATTACAACTATGTCTAAAATTAATGATAATTAATTAATTAAAAACTGGTTATATAAAATTAGTTTTATATAATTAGTTTTATATTTATCAGTTAAAACTGATAAATTGGTAAAATGTTCAAATAAATTGCATTTAAAAAAAACGATAAAATTGATTAAAAATTGGGCAACATTAAAACTATGTCTACAATTTAAAAGCTAATAAATAAATAAAGTAATTAATTAATACATTTAAAAAAAATCTCTTATATAGGATTAAAGACAGTCTTAAAAACAGGTTAAAAATTAGATTTATAAAAGGAAAACATGTTTATTCTAGTTTTTACCATTTATTTATTGTAATAAAATTAAAATATTTAAAAAAAAATTCAAAATAAAAATGATAATAGAAGAAAAAAATTGTACAAAATAGGTAACACTTTACAGCAAGGTTCCATTAGTTAATGCATTAACTAAAATTAACAAACAATGATTCTTTTTTTATTATTTGTAATTTTGTATTTGTTATTCATATATTTTTTTCACTACTTTTCACTCATTGTTAAAATCACCTTTTAACTTTTTTAATATGCATTTATTTTTTTATTCATTTATTTATTTATTTGCAGTTCACTTAAATGGTCCTGCAGTCTTATAGTCTTAAAAATATACAAATGTTAAAATTTACCAATTAAATTATTATTATTATTATTATTATTATTATTTAAATTGAGATTTATACATCATTAAATGAAGTTCTTAGCAATGCACATCACTAATCAAAAATGATATATTTACAGTAGGAAATGTACAAAATATCTTCTTTACTTAATATCCTAATGATTTTTGGAATAAAGGAAAAATTTATAAATTTGACCCATACAATGTATATTTGGCTATTGCTACAAATATACCCGTGCTACTTAAGAGTGGTTTTGTAGTCCAGGGTCACATATATTAAATAAACATTCATGGCATGCATGAATAAAGGAACGTGTTTTGAATAAATGATAAAGCAAGGTTGAATAAAGGAATGAATAAATTAATAAAAAGGTTTTTGCAATGGCATGCTGACATACTTCATAAACAAACTTGTGCTATGTGCACTAACTAATAAGCAAAAGTGGGAAAAAAAAAGATTTTTTAGTGTTTTTGCCTTTAAAAGGTAACTTTAATGCATTTTACAATGCATTACTGTCAAATGCATTGTACTTAGTAGCGGCTGTCCTTTTCCAAACTTTTAAACGAATGCGCCTTGCAAAAAACATGAAAGCATTGAACATTAAGGCAAGAGCAGGCGGCGAGTGGAGGTATAAAGTTTTGGAGCGCGTCCCTGGGTGGGGATTTTTGGTGGGGGTGAAGTCATTGAGCAGAACCGGAGCTGAAGGCTGGATGTGCCACCGGAGGCCTGGAGATTTATGAGGCCCACTGCCTGTGCAGTTCCACCGCAAGCCACTGCAGGGGAAACAAAGAGAGAGACGGCACTGTGTGGCCAATTACAGCCCTCTGCCAAGGGATCCAGGGAGCGACAGAGAGCTGGAGATGGAGGGAGAGTCGACTGCAGATGGGAGGAAGCCGGGGGAGTGGGGAGAGAGAGGAAAGTGCTCTGCGCCGCTTCAGGACGACCACACAGGAAACGCATACCTGCGTGAATCATCGCCGCTGCTCACCAGTTACCTTATGTGACCTTTGACCTGGCATGCGTCTAACAGTAATTTGCAAATAACATGTCCTCAAGCGCTTCGATTTGATCGATTTATAGATGGGAAATGTTCACTTACAGTAAACGGTTCTGCACAAGTACAATATTCAAAATGAATATACAATTCATAAATTAAAAGGCTTTTCAATAAGGTTCATTTGTTAACATGAACTAAAATTGAACAACACTTCTACAGCATTTATTCATCTTAGTGTTAATTTCAACATTTACTAATGCATAGTGTTACTAAGTGTTACTAATTAAAAATATTAATATGAAATAGATTTTTACCAATTAGTTAACATTAGTTAATGCATTAAGTAAAATTAACTAACAATGAGCAATTAATTTGGTACAGTATTTTAGTAATCAGGTATTAATTGGTATTAACAGGTATTAAAATATATATATAAGTATATTTTAGATTTATTACAAATTTTAACAAATTCTCTTATATAGGATTAAAGACAGTCTTAAAAACATACAAATGTTAAAATTGTTAAATTGGTCAAATGTTAAAATAAATTGTATTTAAAAAATAAAATAGATTAAAAATATGGCAAACGTATTAAACCTATATCTAAGATTTACTAATAAATACATAAAAACATGCTTATTCTTCTAGTTTTCACAACTTTGTATAAAATTTTATTTTATATTTTATTTATTTATTTATTTATTTATCTATTTTTACTATTTTTCAGTTTTTTTAAATCACCTTTTAACTTGTATTTATTTATCATTTTATATTATATTATATTATATTATATTTGCAGTTCACTTAAATGGTCATGTAGTGTTACAAATTAATATTTTAAAGGCAGAAATATTAAAAATAAAAATAAAAACATTTCTAAAAAACTAAAATTAACTAAATAGAGATTTTGTCATTTTGTATTTGTTACACACACACACACACACACACACACACACACACACATTTTTAAAAAGTCAAAATGTGATATATATATATATATATATATATATCACATTTTATTCATTTAAGTTCACTTAAATGGTCCTGCAGTGTTACAAATGAATATTTGAAGTCACAAATATAAAAAATGAGCATAAAATGTATTAATAAAATTGCGAGTTAATAAAAATACAACCATTCATTGTTAGTTCATGTCATCTCAAATCCATTAAATAATAATTTTAACAGATACAACTTTTCATTTTAGCACTGTGTTAGTAAATATTGACATATTTAATAAATGCTATAGAATTATTTTATTTTTCATTGGTTGTTCATGTTAACTAATGCAAAAGCTAACCAATTACCTTGTTGTAAAGTGATACCATGGCATACAGTCAAACCAAAAACTATTCAGACACCAGATATAATTTTTGATATTTGTTTACTAGTGGGTGCACAACACTATAGTTCATTTATTCAAGTGAGGATAGCAAAATAAAGTACTGTGACATATGTGACCCTGGACCACAAAACCAGTCAGAAGGTTAAATTTTACAAAACTGAGATGTATACATCACATGAAAGCTCAATAAATAAGCTTTCTATTGATGTATGGTTTGTCTGAGGGTGCAAAAAAATCTAAATACTGAGAAAATCACCTTTAAAGTTGTCCAAATTAAGTTCTTAACAATGCATATTACTAATCAAAAATTACATTTTGATATGTTTATAGTAGGAATTTTGCAAAAAATCTTCATGGAACATGATCTTTACTTAATTTCCGAATGATTTTTGGCATAAAAGAAAAGTCAATAATTTTGACCCATACAATGTATTTTTGGCTATTGCTACAAATATACCCCAGCGACTTTTGTGGTCCAGGGTCACATATTATATCCAAAAATTCTTCATACAGTGGACTACCAGTAAAACTGATAAATAATTGGGACCAGATATTGACCTGACCCTGTTTTGCAGGACAAATACTTGTGTTACAAAATAATGTTAGTCTTTTTAGAAGTAGTAAACTACTGAAGTGCTTGAAAGCAGGTGGATTTAAAATGAAGGGAATTTCCTAGTCTTTTCCACCCCGAGATCCTGAACTGAACTGATTTGTACCAAAATGCCACAAAACCAGTTCAAAGGCCTGCAGTGGTGAGAGGAGAGGAGGTTTCTCCAAACCGAAGGAACGTCATGCACAATGTGATAACTCATGTACCACCTCTCAACGTGCCCCACATTTAGTGGTTTGAGTGGGTACAAGACTGCTAAACTAACACATGACAGAACCACACGCTACCAGTAAATCAACAGCTGCTGAATATCTTTACACAGAGCATTACATCGAGATTTACTTTTACTTATTTGGCAGATACAATGCAGAGGTTTTTAGATCAGTTGCATGTAGTATTGCAAAGGGCTGGAAAATTATTTAGAATTTGACAAAAGTTTCCAAAAAAAAAACATCCTGGAAGGTTTCAAAAAATGCATGGGTATCATGGGTATTTGCCAGTCGAGCTACAAAAACAAAAGAGTAAAACTGCAAGTGAAAGCTTGACTTGTTGTGAGACTCGAGGTTTATTTATTGCATGCTTATTTTTGTTCTCAAGTTCAAGTTCAGTGACTCTCAGCTGATTTTAAAGGCACAGATGTCAACATCAAAAGACAAGCACAGTCAAAAGGTTTTAAATGTTTTTGTCCACTAAGACTGTATTTATTTGATCAAAAATACAGTGAAAATTGTTAAACGTTATTATAATTTAAAGTGATGGTTTCTTTTTGAATATAGTTTGAAATGTAATTTATTTTTGTGAGGCAAATCTGAATTTTTAGCATCATTACTCCAGTCTTCAGTGTCACATGATCCTTCAGAAATCATTCCAATTTGCTGATTTGCTGATCAAGAAACATTTTTTATTATAATCATTGATGAAAACAGATGTGCAAGTTTTGATTTTATTTAACAAGGAGGCATTAATTTGATCAGGTGACAGACATTTAGAATGTTACAAAATATTTCCATTTCAAATAAATGCAGTTCTTTTGAGCTTTCTATTCATAAAAGAATCCTGAAAAAATGGTATCCACAAATTATGTGATCATTGATAATAATAAGAACCATTATTAATAATTGAGCACCAATAATAATTGATAAAAACTGAGCCGCAAATCAGCATATTATAATGATTTCTGAAGGATCATGTGGCACTGAAGACTGGATGGTTATTTTAAATTGTAATAATACAGTTGAAGTCAAAAGTTTAAACACCTTGCAGAATCTGCAAAATGTTAATTATTTTACCAAAACAAGTGGGATCATACAAAATACATGCTATTTTTTATTTAGTTCTGACCTGAATAAGATATTTCCGATAAAAAGACATTTACATATAGCCCACAAGAGAAAATAATAGTTGAATTTATAAAAATTACCCTGTTCAAAAGTTTTGTAATTAATTTGTAATACTGTGTTGTTACCTGAAAGATTTACAGCTGTTTTCTTGTTTGTTTGTTTGTTTGTTTGTTTGTTTTGTTTTGTGATAGTTGTTCATGAGTCCCTTGTTTGTCTTGAACAGTTAAACAGCTGTTCTTCAGAAAAATCCTTCAGGTTCCACAAATTCTTTGTTTTTTTCAGCATTTTTGTGTATTTGAACCCTTTTTAGCAATGACTGTATGATTTTGAGAACCATCTTTTCACACTGAGGACAACTGAGGGACTCATATGCAACTATTACAGGAGGTTCAAACATTCACTGATGCTCCAGAAGGAAACACGATGCATTAAGAGCTGGGGGTGAAAACTTTTGGAATTTAAAGATCAAGGTAAAATGAACTAATTTTGTCTTCTAGGAAACATGTAATGATCTTCTGTTTCTTCTGAAGGGCAGTACTAAATGGGAAAAAAAGTATGAAATTAAGGCAAAATAAGACAAATGTACACATCTTTATTCTGGTCAGAAGTTTACACCCCCCCCTTTTAATGTATGGTTTTTCCTTCTAAAGCATCAGTGACTGTTCGAACGTTCTGTAATAGTTGCATGAGAGTCCCTCAGTTGTCCTCAGTGTGAAAAGATAAATCTCAAAATCATACAGTCATTGTTGGAAAGGGTTAAAATACACAAAAATGCTCAAAACCCAAAGAATCTGTGGGACCTGAAAGATTTTTCTGAAGAAAAGCAGGCAATTTAACTGTTCAAGACAAACAAGGGACTCATGAACAGCTATTACTAAACAAAAAAAAAACAGTATTAAGAATCAAGCATATGTAAACTTTTGAACAGGGTCATTTTTATGAATTCAGCTATTATTTTCTCTTGTGGACTATATGTAAACGTCTTTAATGTGAAATATCTTATTCAGGTCAGTGCTAAATAATAAAAAAAACATCCATTTTGTATGATCCCTCTTATTTTGGTCAAATAATTAACATTTTGCAGATTCTGCAAGGCGTATGTAAACTTTTGACTTCAAATGTATTTCACAATTTTTATTTTTAATGTACTTTAAATCAAATAAATCCCGCCTTGCTGAGCATAAGAGACTTCGTGCAAACTTTTGACCAGTAGTGTACGGTAAAGATTTCTCATCTCTAACTTTGCTATCTGCATGTATGATGATTGTATGATTAATTGCATTTTATTATTGGCATTTAGCATTTAGCTCTCTCTGCTGTCCTAAACTGACCTGAGACCCATTTTGGGTCAAAACCCACCATTTGAGAACCACAGATTCAGTATGAGATTCATAACCTAAATACTAATACATCAAAAAGTCATCATGACGAAACTTTCAGCAGTTGTTTTAATGTCAGCAATGAACTGCTCCTGGTTTCTCCACAAAATAAAAATAGAAAAGCATACTGCTATAAAAACCAGCACAAAATACCGCCAGGCCCTCCTTTTCCTCTAAATTAACTCGACGGACGATACCGTCTGACACATTCCTGATATCCAACGCGGCTATATTTTACACCTCGGCCCCTTCTGTACTTGCAGCCAATCGAGTTTCATGATTTTCCCTCCATTTCTGCGACCGCCTGCTCCCTGAGACGCCGGAGCAACCCAGATTTTTTTTCTCTCCGAAACGTTGGCAAAAGCGATCCGCTGGAAACGAGGACTAGAAAAGCGGCTCCCAGCTCATTAACAGTCTCATTTTCAGTCATCCACAGACTCCCCTTCCCATCTCTCCATCTCTCCGTCCCGCCCTTCTGTTTTTATGACCGTTTTATTTCACTCCCATCGCTGTAAATCCAGCGCGCTCGCTGGGTGGAATTTTAAAAGCTGCACTTCTTTCTGCTTCGCTGTATTTTTTTCTTCGCCCTCCCTTCCTCGCAGACCTGCCCTCATGTATACTTCTCATTTTATAGAAGTACGCACGTTATAATTTTCATTTCCCACAAGAAAACAGGCTCCGGTGGAGTTATGAGACTCACTTTCTGCACAGTTTTTTTTTTTCTGTGTTTTACTGCATATGCATATGTGCATATGGAAATAATATGGTAACAGTATATTTTTGCAGGGTTTTTTTTGACTCCATAACGTCAATAAGAAGTAATAAGCAGACGTACCCTGTAGGAATCAGACACTACGAAGCACTCTGGTATCCCAGGACCTCTGGACGGGTCTTCATTCACCAGAAACGGTTCGGTGGCCTGAAACATAATTAATAACAGTCATCAGCATTACAGTCACAATGCCTTTGCTACTTTTTACTATTTGTTCTTTCTTCTTGGCAACTATTTTAGCAGAGTTTCTTGGTTGATTGTTTGCAGGGTCAAAATCACATGATCATATTGTTCTTCAGATCAGTGTTTAAGTTTCTGGGTTTTTAAAACACAAACCATAGATGGTTTTGAAAAGATCTAGAAAATAAAATACCTTTTGTAGAACTAAAAGGTTGCTATGAGACTTTTCAAAACAAAGCTATTTCTGCTTCTTTAGGGGAATTGAAAGATTTTTGGACACCACAGACATGGAAATAAATAAAGAAATAAAATCCCACAAATTAAAAAAAAATCATCTTGCACCATTTTTATGATATGTTTATAGATTTTTAATAAATGTATATAGATCTACATGTAAATGTAAATATTTAAAATAATAAATTAAATATTTGAATATATAAAGTACATACACATACAATTATTAATTCCCTAATTTATCATATATATATATATATATATATATATATATATATATATATATATATATATATATATATATATATATTTAAAAATTAATATATACAAGTATAATATATAATATCAATAATAATATATGCATAAATATACAATTATTAATATAATATAATATATTAAAATATAATATTTCAGATTAAAAATATTATTTTATACATCTATAATTTCATTACAAATACAACTCATTCCTCACCAATTTTATTGATGAAAATACAAAACAGATTAATAAAATAATAAAATACATTAAGACATACATCAATCTCAAATATTTATTCTAATAATCTAATAATTCCTCATTTCTATATTATACATTTATATATTTTGTACATGTGAATCTAAATATCTTAAAATAATAAATAAAATATGTATACATGTAAAGTACATAAACATACAATTATTAAATCTTTATTTTAAAAACTGATATGTAAACCACGTTATATAAGTATAATATAAAATATTAATAATAATATATACAGATACAATTATCAATGTATGTGTGTGTGTGTGTGTGTGTGTGTGTGTGTGTGTGTGTGTATATATATAAAATTTTAAATACAATTTCAAAATAATTCATATCATATTTAAGATTTAAGATATTATTTTATGATATACAACTACAGTATAATTTTGCTATAAATTCAACTCATACCTCAAGTATAAAACAGATAAAATAATACAATGTATTTAAGATGAAATAATAATATCAAATCTATATTCTAATAAATCACAAATATTTCAAAAATACTCATACTGCGTCATTTCTATATTATATTTAAAAAATTGTGTATTGTTAATGAATGTATTGAAATCTACATGTAAGGTACATAAACACAATTACTTATTCTCTATTAAAAAAATAAGATTTTATATTTATATTTAAGATATTATTTTATTATATACAGCTATCATTTTATTATAAATACAGCTTATCCCACACCTATTTTATAATTATACAGTGCAAAAAATAAGTTGTTACAACATGTTTTTACATTACTTTAACTCATGACAAAAATGAAGCAATTTTCAACTTTCATTTATAACTTGTACAAGGTTTAACTAATTTTTAAAGCCAATTTAATGTAATTTAAGTTGAAATAACTTGAACTTCAAAGTTAAATATACAGTCAAACCAAAAATTATTCAAACACCAGATATAATTTTTGATATTTTTTTTTACTAGTGTGTGCATTACACTATAGTTTATTTATGTAAGTAAGGATAGCAAAATAAAGTAAACTGTGACATATTATATCCAAAAATTCTTCATACAGTGGACTACCAGTAAAAATGATACAAATTTGGGACCACAAATTTGATTTGACACTTTGACCTGACCATGTTTTGCTTAAGTGTTTTTCCACAGACTGAACAAAATTAAGCATTGATAGTGTAAATATGGTCATGCTAACAGTTTTTGGTTGATTGTAATCCACAGCATATCTTTCTATCAAAGTTATCTGACATTATCAAGATGAATTTGTTCTCAAACAGTTTATTACCATTTTCTAAACTATAGCGAATAAACTGTGATAATGTGAGAAATGTTGAAGGTATCTGAATAAATTTAGGTTTGACTGTACTTAAAACTTTAAGGCAGCAACCTATTATTTATATAATGGAAGATCTATTTATATTTATCACATAAACATAAATATTTCAAATAATATAGACCAGAATATCACAGACACTTGAAGGTAGACTCTTTTCACTTAAGCCAGTAGGAATAAAAAACCTTAGCAATCATCACGGCGGTGAATTTTGCACAGGCAAAACACACTTCAGAAAGAGCGAAATCTATTCTTAAAGTTGTGACTGAACACATCACATCTTGTCCAAACTTTGTGCCGCCCGTGAGCAGTGCTGGACTGCATGCGGCCTGTAATCAGCGGGTTTCATCTTAAACTCAATTCAGCTCTGCATGCGGCGCACAGTCAGACCAGACTCTCCGAACTGGTTCCCGTTCACACCTCCCGACTTCCCAGTATATCCGTGACTTATTCAGCACAAACCTCTCACACAGCGACTCTTTCTCCAGACACGACAGCCAAGGTGGGTTTTTTTTTTTTTCCTTAGAGTGTCGTGTCCATTCATCCCAGTTCATTTGTATGCTGGGTGCTGCACTGACTGGGTGTGCAGAACTGAATAAGACCCCATTCCAGTTTATCCATTAGTAGCACGATGTTAAATCACACAGTAAAGCCGGAGGCAAAAGCAAAGTCTGTTCACACAGCGGCATTATGGGGCAAGAGGTCTGTACCAGTTGATTTTTAAGTAAAAGCGATTAACTAGTACACAAAGACCCAGACAGAGATTCTGTTGCTCACAGGTTGATCTTAAAGTGCCCCTATTATGCCTTTTCAAATATGATATTTCATGTAGTGTGTCATGTAGCTGTATGTGAACATAAACTATCTGCAAAGTTGTGACGCCGACAGTGCACTATAAATAAAGTTTTTGTCTAACAAAAAAAAGAGTCGGCTCACATTCGCCTAAACGAGTCGTCAGCAATTCGAATCTTTTTTCTGTAACGGCCACACGTCACGAGCTACACATTTGCGTAATGTCCGCCCACATTCAATTTCGCGAACAACTTGCCCGCCCACAAACAGTAGGCCTACCATTTTCACGTGGATTAACGTTACATCATGTCAAGAAGACGCCCTGCGCTGTGAGAGTGAATTTGTTTTATATGCCCTTCCGAAAGATGAAACTACCAAGAATGAGTGGTTAACATTAATTTTTTCAACACCTCAGCAGTCCAATTCCAATCTTGTGTTGTGTTCGCATCATTTTACTGATGACTGCTTTTCCAATCTTGGGGAGTAACGTTACAACACGAGATTCACCAAATGCTTGGTTTTAAAAAATGGATCAGTGCCCAGTTTATTTGGACCGGCTTGCTCCTCTGAACTTCTACCTGTAAGTATGATTAATAATTGATGATTGTATTTTCTAGCGATCGTTCAAAATACGTCTTTGTGTACGTTATGGTGTGTAACAACCCCGCACATGTCTTGGTAAGCGGCTAACTTGCGTTTCTGTAGTTCTGTTGTTCAGCTGTGAGTGCAATGTAGTCTAAAAATTGTGATTGATGCAGCTTGACTGTCTGTCTGCCTTATTAGTTTAAGTAATGATAATGATAAACGATGGCTTAACGCAGTGTTATGGGTTGTACGTTACAGTGTTGAAGTTCACAACGTAGAGGTGTGCCCGGTTCGCTTTCCACAGTTAACATATGACACTTACCACTGAGAAACGTCCTGCTCCAGTCGTGCTTGCAAAACAGTTTCTTGTCGATGTGACGCTTCAACCGTTTCATCGTCAGACTCCGGCTCGAATTGATAGGGTAAAATCGAGGCTATCTTTTCTATGCATTAACAGGTCTCCGCAGCTGTCATTCAGTTATGCCAATGGGCGTTTCGTTTTGCGCTGAAGCGGTAGACCAATCCAAAAGGACTGCACCATCTGACCAATCACAGCAGTGAGGGCTCACTGAAAGGAGGGGTTTAGAGAGACTGATTCTTCGAACTGCTTCACACGAGTCGTTTACGAATCAATTAGAAACGGGGTAAAAATAAATCTAATTTTGGAGAAAACTAAAGTGTTTTTTGAACTTGCATACATGTTAACCTGTTTTAAGAGACTATTACAACAATATTAACTACCTTTAAAATGGCATAATAGGGGCACTTTAATGAGAGTAAATGGAGATCTCAGTTTATTCTATATGAAGTCTTAGCTTTGTCTTCTAAAATTCCTTTGAAAATAGACACAAATGAAAAACACACTGATAATAAATAAAAACACAGAGCTATACATTTAGAGATGTATAGCCATATCTCTAAGCTACAAGTGTGATATTGCGCTTATACAACACTTCGATGACACAAGTGTTTAAATCAGGGGTCACCACACTCGGTCCTGGAGGGCCGGTGTCCCAACAGAGTTTAGCTCCAACCCTAATCAAACACACCTGAACCAGCTAATCAAGGTCTTAATAGGTATACTTGAAACTTCCAGGCAGCTGTGTTGAGGCAAGTTGGAGCTAAACTCTGCAGGACACCGGCCCTCCAGGATCAAGTTTGGTGACCCTTGGTTTAAATAGATAAAAAACAACAACTGAGTGTCTTTAAGAACCTTCTTTTGTGCAAAACACACAAATTCACAAATCTTAGTTTGACAGTTGAACAGCTGAGCCCAAGCCTCAGTTACTAATTCGAAAATGTCACTTTAGAACTAATAACGAAGGAACGTTGAGTTACTCAATTAATAGCTTATTGTATTACTGTATTAAAAGCTCACTGTATTATGAGAGAGATATGGACTGAGCATGTGTGATTACCTGCATTCACAATTAAACATTAGTTTGAATGTCCTCCGCGAAAGGCGATATCTTTGTCGCACTATCTTTTCATCTATTAAGAGTGATTTCTGATGACAGTGCATTTGTTGGCTGCGTCAACTCTGTTTCAGTCTCTTTCAATATAAAAGTCTTTACTGCTGACTCACTCATTAAAACAGTCTCATGTCGCCATCTAATGGCGGAACAATGTACCTAAAATCTCCATCACAGACACATTTACAATGTTAATTATTTTACCAAAATAAGAGGGGTTTTTCAAAATGCATGTTATTTTTTTATTTAGTACTGATCTGAATAATATATTTAACATAATATATGTTTACATATAGTCCACAAGAGAAAATAATAGTTGAATTTATAAAAATGACCCCGCTCAAAAGTTTACATACACTTGATTCTTAATACTGTGTTGTTACCTGAATGATCCACAGCTGTGTTTTTGTTTGTTTGTTTGTTTGTTTGTTTGTTTGTTTGTTTAGTGATAATTGTTTCCAGCATTTTTGTGTATTTAAACCAGGGCTTAAAAACGAAAAAAAAATCCATTCGGTTCACTCCGAGCAGAATCGATATTATAACGTTTCTGTTCTTGCGTTCCTCATTAAACAATACGTTCCGAGAACGGTTTTCTAGAAAAAATACCGGTTAATAACGTTATTTTATTACACGGCGCGATAGATAGATAGATAGATAGATAGATAGATAGATAGATAGATAGATAGATAGATAGATAGATAGATAGATAGATAGATAGATAGATAGATAGATAGATAGATAGATAGATAGATAGATAGATAGATAGTGTGTGCCTTTTAATAACATGTTTGGCATTATGTTTACAAATGATTCAACCAAATTCCGTGTTCGTGTCATCTGAACTTCTTGTCTTTAAAACCGAAAGTAAACGAGTTCACCTGAAGGCCGTAACTAGGGTTTGAAAATTAGTGAGGTCCGAAGTAAGGTTGAGAAACACCGCTTTAATTAATGTTTTTTTGATGACTTAACGTTGACTAAAGAGCATGAGACGTCTTCCTGCTGGCCAGTAACGGTAACGTTATTTGTCATAGTAGCCTATTTCATTCTGTAACAAACAGATTTGTATTATGCTATTGTTTTTGATAGTGTTATACATTTCTTTCAGATATTAACGATGATCGCTGCGTTTGTCTTACCGATTGTGTTATCTTCCTGTCAGCAATTAAATTACAGATTGTCTAAAAGATTGTTTTTATGAATGTACAATGTTGCCGGATATTGCTACGAAAAACAAGCAATTACAAAAATAAAGAAAAAGATATCCGAAATAAGTTCAAATCTTGTGTTTTGTAAATAAGATTAATATATCAGTAACACTAACGTTCAACTTTCCACTTTATAAACGTCCCAAAGTGTCACAATAAATTGGAAAAATGAGTCAAAATACACGTATAATAGGTGGATCTGGCAACAAACGGAGGCTGCACACGCGCTCTCACTCAACGCGCTCTCAAGCCTCGTTCACTGCGCTAGCTTCTCGCATCAACATGAATTGCAAACACTCATGTGATATGAGGTGGTTTAAACGGCTAAATAATCATTCAGAGAGCTTGGCATTTTATTTTTGAATATACAAAAATGACCGAGGTCCAGACCTCGGTGACCTCATAGCTGGCTACGGCATATTCCTTACCTAATATAGCCAATTATAGGCTATTTTCACTCAAACAAAACAGAACTCCAGATATAATTAATGCATAAAAGCAAAAGAAAACGTAATGCATAATTTTAACTACAAGTTTTAATTAGGCTACAATAACTTAAACCTAAACATACCTTTGCACATGAAACAGCCAGGTGCTTGGTAACCTTAAGCTCGTCGCATCAGAAAGGGCTCTGCTTATGTCTGCTTCGCGGGCATTTCACGGTGTATGCGTCACCGTCGCATTTGCGCACACAATTTGAATTCATGTTTTTGGTCTGCCAAATTGATATAATAAAGAGAACGATAAAAATACCGTTATTAACCGGTTAATTTGGAATTTCTGTTTCCGTTTCTGTTCAGAACGATTAAAATTGATTTTGTTTTCGTTTTTGTTTTTGTTCCTGTTCAATGTCATTTGTTTTCGGTTTTCGTTTTCGTTCCTTGAACCGGTTCAGAGCCCTGATTTAAACCCTTTCCAACAATGAGGGACTCATGCAACTATTACAGAAGGTTCAAACACTCACTGATGATCCAGAAGAAAAAACGATGTATTAAGAGCTGGGATGTAACCTTTTGATCAGAATGAAGATGCAGATGTTTGTGTTATTGTGCCTTAAATATGCCTTTTTTTCATTTAGTACTTCCCTTTAGCAGGTACAAAAGATACTTGCACGTTTCCCAGAAAATAAAATAAATCAAATTCAAAAGTTTTCACCCCTGCTCTTAATGCATTGTGTTTCCTTCTGGAGCATCAGTGAGCGTTTGAACCTTCTGTAATAGTTGCATATGAGTCCCTCAGTTGTCGTCAGTGTGAAAAAATGGATCTCAAAATCATACAGTCATTGTTGGAAAGGGTTCAAATACACAAAAATGCTGAAAAACCAAAGAATTTGTGGAATCTGAAGGATTTTTCTGAAGAACAGCAGGCAGTTTAACTGTTCAGGACAAACAAGGGACTCATGAATAACTATCACTAAACAAACAAAAACAAAGCACAGCTGTGGATCACTCAGGTAACAACACAGTATTAAGAATCAAGCGTATGGAAACTTTTGAACAGGGTCATTTTACAAACTCAACTATTATTTTCTCTTGCAGACAGTATGTAAACGTCGTTTACACAAAATATCTCATTCAGGTCAGTACTAAATAAAAAACAACATCCGTTTTGTATGATCCCTCTTATTTTGGTAAAATAGTTAACATTTTGCAGATTCTGCAAAGTGTATGTAAACTTTTGACCACAACTGTATATAAAAAAACAGAAAGTTGTGATATTAAAAAAATCTGATATTATTTCTTTCTCATCAAACGAAACTTCTCTTTAACTCTGAGGAAGCCTCCCAGATGTGGAGAATTCCTGTTGTCCTTACGAAAAAGATATATACTGTATTTCAGCACAGTAGAGATCGGAGCAAACTCTGCTGCACACATTCCCTGGATTAAACCTGTCTCTAAAATGCACTCCTATAAAAATACATGCAGCACTAAAATAACAGACGCGTAGATGTATGTGCGCGCACACACACACACACACACACACACACACACACACACACACACACACACACACACACACACACACACACACACACACACAAACGATACTATAATAGATCCCAGACACTGGCTAACCAAAATGTGGCTGCAACACCAGCTATTCATATCCACAGCAATGAAAGGCTGCATACGCTCTCTCTCTCTCTTCTCACAACACATCCATAAGTCAAAGCGCTTAACTAAACAAACTGTAGAACGAGAATTAAGACTCAACCGATCCAACTGGTTGTTACTTCCAGAATGTAAAAACAAAGGTTTTAAAAGAGGGTTTTCACAGTGATTAAGAACCATTTCTGGTTCTCAAAAGAACTTTTTAGTGACAGTTCTAAAAAGAACCTTTTAAAAATTTAAAGAACTTTTGTGGAATGCAAAGATTCCATGGAAATCTTAAAGGGATAGTTCACCCAAAAATGAAAATTCTGTCATTAATTACTCACCCTCATGTCATTGCAATCCTGTAAGGCCTTCGTTTATTTTAGGAACACAAACTAAATTATTTTTGATTAAATCCAATAGCTTTCTGACCCTGCATAGACAGCAACGCAACTACCACGTTCAAGGTCCAGAAAGATAATAAGGACAACGATAATATAGTCCATGTGACATCAGTGGTTCAACCTTAATTTTATAAAGCTACAAGATACTTTTTGAGTGCAAATTGTTTGGAAACCTTTTTGACTATTTTATCTATGTCCTTACTACCTTTCTGGGCCTTGAACGTGTCAGTTGTGTTGCTGTCTATTGAGGGTCAGAAAGCTCTCGGATTTCATCAAATATATCTTAATTCGTGTTCCAAAGATTAATGAAGGCCTTACAGGTTTGGAACAACATGAGGTAAATAATGACAGAATTTTCATTTTTGTCTGAACTATCCCTTTAAAGGTTCTTCACTGAAGCATTAATGCTCCTCAAGAACCTTTATTTTAAGGAGACTAGGTTTGTTCAAATCAATTTATTTGCGTTAACTATCCCCAATATCATCATATATAAAAATACTCATTGTCAAACAGCTTTTTTAATGAATAAAAGCGATGAAACAGGGGCAGGTCAGACAAAGCGACAGATGAGTCCTTCTTTTCCGCTCGGTTTGCCTTCGCACTTTAAAGTAACATGGTTTGTTTGAGTGTACGCTGATTGTTTGATGTAGTTCCCTGTAGGTCTGTCCCCCTTCTCCCTCGCTGTGGATGTTTATGGAGCGTGGTACTGTATCAATTAAACATGCCACCCTTTTCTATATATACGCAGCATATGCCCGATCCATATGGCCAGCCCTGAGCGAAACCGCTCCCTAGGCCCTTCATAATTAACTCTTGAGTATCAACACAAACATATTTAGAGGCGAACGACAAACAGCCATATTCGAGATGTCTGCTGATTGGAAATGATGGGCCTGTTACATTTCATGTCTGCTCACAGGGGATGGCAAAATTACCCTGCTATGA
This sequence comes from Garra rufa, assembly GCF_049309525.1. Classification (NCBI taxonomy): domain Eukaryota; kingdom Metazoa; phylum Chordata; class Actinopteri; order Cypriniformes; family Cyprinidae; genus Garra; species Garra rufa. Next base: position 21,766,903 of record NC_133361.1, read on the forward strand.
AGATTATAGGTAGTAACGCATAATGTGAAACGTGAATCGCGTAGCAATCGCAATAAAAGTGTGATGAATGTGAGCGATGTGGGACATGTTTGTTTGAAAATCATGGTAGGATAGAAAACTAAAACTGTAAAATCAGGACTATAATTGTGGTTGAACTGGTTGTTACTTTCAGAGTGTATAAAAACAGAAACTTAAATGGCTGAATGAACTAGATTTTTGCATTTACATGAGAAAATGTGAGTTGTACTTGGCATTTTGAGTTGACAGTTGACAGTATCCATTTACTTCCATATTTGTTTCCATGCTAGTCTACCGCCAATTGTTTGGTTACCCATATTCTTCAAAATATGTTCTTTTGTGTTTAACAGGTTTGGAACAACCTGCCACGAGTACATTTTTAAAAAATGTTTCTGCTAAACAGCAATGAAATTAAATGGAAACTAACTAGAGGCGTCTTAGATGTTTCTCTTAAGATCTTGAGAAGGATAGTTTCTCTCCTATAGTTTCACAAGAGATCTCAACAGTGTCTCAAACTGTGGTTAGATTAGTCAGGATACTGAAGTCTTTAATCAAGTATTGCTCATCAAAATCTGATTTGCAGAATCAAAAATTAAATATTTGCTGATTTATTTATTTTTTATATGGCAGCACATGATATGAATTTGGCTACTCCTGAAAATAATGTGACAATGCAAAAACGTACACAAATACACGGTTGAACTCAAAAGTTCACATACACCTTGCAAAATGTTAATTATTTTACTAAAATAAGAGGGATCATACAAAATGCATGCTATTTTTTATTTAGTACTGACCTGAATACGATAATTTACATGAAAGATGTTTACATATAGTCCACAAGAGATAATAATAGTTAAATTTATAAAAATGACTCCATTCAAAAGTTTACATACAGTACACTTGATTCTTAATACTGTGTTGTTTCCTGAATGATCCACATCTGTTTTTTTTTAATGCAAGTTGTTCATGAGTCCCTTGTTTGTCCTGAACAGTTAAACTGCCTGCTGTTCTTCAGAAAAGTTCAACAAATTCTTTGGTTTTTTCAGCATTTTTGTGCATCTGAACCCTTTCCAACAGTGACTGTATGATTTTGGAATCCATCTTTTCACTATTACATAATGTTCAAACGCTCACTGATGCTCCAGAAGGAAAAACGATGCATTAAGAGCCAGGGGTGTAAACTTTTGAATAGAATGAAGATGTGTACATTTTTCTTATTTTGCCTAAATATATATTTTTTTCCATTTAGTACTGCCCTTCAGAAGCTACAGAAGATACTTGATGTATTCCAGAAGACAAAATAAGTTAAATTTACCAGTTTGAACCTTTTTTAATAGTTGCATATGAGTTCCTCAGCTGTCCTCAGTGTGAAAAATGGATCTCACAATCATACAGACATTGTTGGAAAACTATGGACACAAAAATGCTAATAAAGCAAAGAATTTGTGGGACCTGAAGGATTTTTCAGAAGAACAGTGGGCAGTTTAACTGTTCAGGACAAACAAGGAACTCATGAACAACTGTCACTAAAGAAACAAACAAACAAAAAAACACAGCTGTGGATCATTCCAGTAACAACACAGCATTAAGAATCAACCGCATGTAAACTTGAACAGGGTCATTTTTTATTCAACTATTATTTTCTCTTGTAGACTAATAGTCTTTTATGTGAAATATCTCATCCAGGTCAGTACTAAATAAAAAATAACATGGATTTTGTATGATCCCTCTTATTTTGGTAAAATATTAACATTTTGCAGATTCTGCAAGGTGTATGTAAACTTTTGACTGTATCACTATATGCGCGATTTCCATATTCTCTAAAAACCCCGCCCACCAAAAACATGTCAGCCAATCAGAATGTGCAAAATTATGAGTCCGAAGCAGAGGTGTGTTCTGATTAGCTGGTCTTCTTTGTTTCGCTTAATTCTTTAGCGAGGATACAGAAAGAGGTGATGAAAATATTCAAAATTTTACGCAAAAATATAATTTCTTAGTTTTTAATTATTTTTTAAGGTGAAATGAGACCTAGGCATGTTTTGGTGAAGTTCACTCTTACACGTTCCTAGAAACTTAAACTTCACAACAACGACTCTCTCTTCAAAATATCCCTCTTTACATCCTAATTCATGTGTTCACAGATAAGAGAAACTGACAGTCGACAGAACTTCTACATAACTGTTAACGCTCTACAAACCCAGGTAACACAGCAGACACATCAAAGCAGAGAGAGGGAGGGAGGGGGATTTGTTTTTTAAAAGCGGCGAGGGGGGAAAATATATGAAAGCAGAAATGTATGCCGTGTGAACGCTTGCCAGGGCCACTTCAGGGAGAAATGCTGGAAAAATGTGATATTTCATACCTCCATCTCTAGAGAAGCCGGAGAGAGCGAAATGAGCGCAGAACAGGAGTAATAATGAAGCTGAGGAGGAGGGTGGGCTGTCAGATTGCTTATTGTTTGTTTTCAGAGCTGTTTGGGCACTAAACATTGATTCTGTCAGCACAGCAACTGCAAGCCAGAGTCGTGTCTGATTATGGGCTATTATACAGGATGAATCATTATTTTACTACATTAAACACAAAATATAAGATATTTAAAGTTGTTAATTAAATGGCTTGTTAGTGGAAAAACTAAGGCAGGGGAGTGACATTAAAAATAATTAGATTAAAATTTCATTGTCTGATGACAAAAACACGCAACCATGATGCTGTGTGTGCCTGCCAGAGTGTTGCTGAGGCATTTTAAGTTTCTCATTTTCTCCTTGTTTGCTAGAAGTCATTCATGGCCGTTATACGACGAAGTTTAATACTTATGGTTAGAGGTTAGCCCCTGCTGGTAGATGTTGTAACTACACCATGTGGACACAAAGAGCACATTTCTCCATTGAGACTATTTAAAATCAGCCATGTATTCAAATATGTCCTTTTCTGTAACTGTTTTGAACAATGCAGTTATTCCCTGCTAAATCAGGGTCACTGTAAAAAAAAAAAGTGTAGTACGATTCCTAAACAAATTAATAGAGAGTTTTTGTGTGTGTGTGTGTGTGTGTGTGTGTGTGTGTGTGTGTGTGTGTGTGTGTGTGTGTGTGTGTGTGTGTGTGTGTGTGTGTGTGTGTGTGTGTGTATCAAAAATATAAGGGCAAACCGAGTAGTCTGATTCCCAAATAAACAACTCTTATGAGCCAGTTCTTTTTAGCGAATCAAAATAACAAAATGCAACAAATGTTGTATGACTGACGAACATATGACTGATATGAACCAGATCTTTATCATAAATCAAACAAATGATACAAATGTACACATGACTCATATGTGTGGGTTCTTATTAGTGAATCAAAAATATAAAGTATATCATGTAACCTGATTCTCAAACAGTTGACTCCTATGAGCTGGTTCTTTAAAGTGAATCAAAAACAAATTGCAACCAGTGTAGTCTGATTCCTGAATAAATGACTCTTATGAGTCGGTTCTTTAAAGTGAATCAAAAACAAAGTATAACCAGTGTAGTCTGATTCCTGAATAAATGACTCCTATGAGTCGGTTCTTTAAAGTGAATCAAAAACAAAGTGCAACCAGTGTAGTCTGATTCCTGAATAAATGACTCCTATGAGTCGGTTCTTTAAAGTGAATCAAAAACAAAGTGCAACCAGTGTAGTCTGATTCCTGAATAAATGACTCCTATGAGTCGGTTCTGTAAAGTGAATCAAAAACAAAGTATAACCAGTGTAGTCTGATTCCTGAATAAATGACTCCTATGAGTCGGTTCTGTAAAGTGAATCAAAAACAAAGTACAACCAGTGTAGTCTGATTCCTGAATAAATGACTCCTATGAGTCGGTTCTGTAAAGTGAATCAAAAACAAAGTACAACCAGTGTAGTCTGATTCCTGAATAAATGACTCCTATGAGTCGGTTCTGTAAAGTGAATCAAAAACAAAGTACAACCAGTGTAGTCTGATTCCTGAATAAATGACTCCTATGAGTCGGTTCTGTAAAGTGAATCAAAAACAAAGTACAACCAGTGTAGTCTGATTCCTGAATAAATTACTCCTATGAGTCGGTTCTTTAAAGTGAATTAAAAACAAAGTGCAACCAGAGTAGTCTGATTCCTGAATAAATGACTCCTATGAGTCGGTTCTTTAAAGTGAATCAAAAACAAAGTGCAACCAGTGTAGTCTGATTCCTGAATAAATGACTCCTATGAGTCGGTTCTTTAAAGTGAATCAAAAACAAAGTGCAACCAGTGTAGTCTGATTCCTGAATAAATGACTCCTATGAGTCGGTTCTTTAAAGTGAATCAAAAACAAAGTGCGACCAGTGTAGTCTGATTCCTGAATAAATGACTCCTATGAGTCGGTTCTTTAAAGTGAATCAAAAACAAAGTGCAACCAGCGTAGTCTGATTCCTGAATAAATGACTCCTATGAGTCGGTTCTGTAAAGTGAATCAAAAACAAAGTGCAACCAGCGTAGTCTGATTCCTGAATAAATGACTCCTATGAGTCGGTTCTTTAAAGTGAATCAAAAACAAAGTGCAACCAGTGTAGTCTGATTCCTGAATAAATGACTCCTATGAGTCGGTTCTTTAAAGTGAATCAAAAACAAAGTACAACCAGCGTAGTCTGATTCCTGAATAAATGACTCCTATGAGTCGGTTCTTTAAAGTGAATCAAAAACAAACTACAACCAGTGTAGTCTGATTCCTGAATAAATGACTCCTATGAGTCGGTTCTTTAAAGTGAATCAAAAACAAAGTACAACCAGTGTAGTCTGATTCCTGAATAAATGACTCCTATGAGTCGGTTCTTTAAAGTGAATCAAAAACAAAGTACAACCAGTGTAGTCTGATTCCTGAATAAATGACTCCTATGAGTCGGTTCTTTAAAGTGAATCAAAAACAAAGTACAACCAGTGTAGTCTGATTCCTGAATAAATGACTCCTATGAGTCGGTTCTTTAAAGTGAATCAAAAACAAAGTACAACCAGTGTAGTCTGATTCCTGAATAAATGACTCCTATGAGTCGGTTCTTTAAAGTGAATCAAAAACAAAGTACAACCAGTGTAGTCTGATTCCTGAATAAATGACTCCTAAGCTGGTTCTTTAAAGTGAATCAAAAACAAAGTGCAACCAGTGTAGTGTGATTCCTGAATAAATGACTCCTATGAGTCGGTTCTTTAAAGTGAATCAAAAACAAAGTGTAACCAGTGTAGTCTGATTCCTGAATAAATGACTCCTATGAGTCGGTTCTTTAAAGTGAATCAAAAACAAAGTACAACCAGTGTAGACTGATTCCTGAAAAAATGACTCCTATGAGTCGGTTCTTTAAAGTGAATCAAAAACAAAGTGCAACCAGTGTAGTCTGATTCCTGAATAAATGACTCCTATGAGTCGGTTCTTTAAAGTGAATCAAAAACAAAGTGCAACCAGTGTAGTCTGATTCCTGAATAAATGACTCTTATGAGTCGGTTCTTTAAAGTGAATCAAAAACAAAGTACAACCAGTGTAGTCTGATTCCTGAATAAATGACTCCTATTAGCTGGTTCTTTAAAGTGAATCAAAAACAAAGTACAACCAGTGTAGTCTGATTCCTGAATAAATGACTCCTATGAGTCGGTTCTTTAAAGTGAATCAAAAACAAAGTGCAACCAGCGTAGTCTGATTCCTGAATAAATGACTCCTAAGCTGGTTCTTTAAAGTGAATCAAAAACAAAGTGCAACCAGTGTAGTCTGATTCCTGAATAAATGACTCCTATGAGTCGGTTCTTTAAAGTGAATCAAAAACAAAGTGCAACCAGTGTAGTCTGATTCCTGAATAAATGACTCCTATGAGTCGGTTCTTTAAAGTGAATCAAAAACAAAGTGCAACCAGTGTAGTCTGATTCCTGAATAAATGACTCCTATGAGTCGGTTCTTTAAAGTGAATCAAAAACAAAGTGCAACCAGTGTAGTCTGATTCCTGAATAAATGACTCCTATGAGTCGGTTCTTTAAAGTGAATCAAAAACAAAGTGCAACCAGTGTAGTCTGATTCCTGAATAAATGACTCCTATGAGTCGGTTCTTTAAAGTGAATCAAAAACAAAGTGCAACCAGTGTAGTCTGATTCCTGAATAAATGACTCCTATGAGTCGGTTCTTTAAAGTGAATCAAAAACAAAGTGCAACTAGTATAGTCTGATTCCTGAACAAAAGATTCCTATGAGCTGGTTCTTTTTTAGTGAATCAAAAAACATACGAGTGAACAGTGTAATCTGATTCCAGAATAAATATCTTATGTGAGTCGGTTGTTTTTAGCGAATCTAAATGACAAAATGCGACCAATGTTGTATGATTGTCGAACATACAAATGACTTGTGTGTGTGGGTCCTTTTTCAAAAATATAAAGAATGGCCAATGTAACCTGATTCTCATATTAATGACTCCTATCAGCTGGTTCTTTTTTAGTGAATCAAAAAACATAAGAGCAAACAGTGTAGTCTGATTCCTGAATAAATGACTCATGTGAGCCAGTTCTTTTTAATGAATAAAAATGCAACCAATGTACAAAAAACTCATATGTGTGGGTTCTTTTTAGCGAATCAAATATAAAGTATGACTAATGTAACCTGATTCTCAAATTAATGACTCCTATTAGCTGGTTCTTTTTTTAATCAAAAACTTAAACTGTAGCCAGTGTAGTCTGACTCTTGAACAAAAGATAATTATGAGCTGGGTCTTTTTTAGTGAATCAAATAAACATAAGAGCGAACAATGTAGTCCGATTCCTGAATAAATGACTCTTATGAGCCGGTTCTTTTTAGTGAGTCAAAATTACAAAATGCAAACAATGTAGTATGAGTGTCGAATATATGACTCGTATGAAACAGATCTTTTTTATGAATCAAAATGTGCGACCAATTTACAAATGACTCGTATGTGTCGGTTTATTTTAGTGAATCAAAAATATAAAGTTATATATATAACATTCTCAAACTCCTATAAGCTGGTTCTTTAAAGTGAATCAGAAACATAAATTATGACCAGTATAGCCTGATACAGCTGGTTCTTTTTTAGTGAATGAAAAATAAACATAAAAGCAAACAGTGTAGCCCGATTCCCAAACAAATGACTCATATGAGCTTGTTCTTTAAAGTGAATCAAAAACTTAAAATAATAATAATAATAATAATAAAAACAGAAGAGCAAACACTGCAGTCTGCTTCTCAAACAAATTACTCTTATGAGTCGAATCAAAAACATAAAACGTGATGAGTACATTCTAATTACCGAAGAAACTGCTTATATAAACTGTTTTTTTAGCGAATCCCGAACAAATGACTAATAAAAGCTGGTGAGCTGGTGAGATGAACAAATCAGTTCTTTTAGTAATTAATTTAAAAACCATGAGTTTATATACTTCATTCAACTCTGAGAACGGTTACTAACACTAACACTTTTTTACACATATATGCATGCAACCAGAAAATCAGAATGTAAACAGATATCTTTTTCCAGTTACAGACCTCCTTTTTTCCCTTTTTGTACCATATTTAATGAAAATGCTATATAATGTCAGACTCATGCCACATAGGCATGCAGTTATGGCAATAAACTGATGTACATGACAACATGCTGATAACCAGAGTTTCATTAACATCACGTCATTGGTTTTGCATTAGAAGAAAAAGCTAAAACCAACAGTCATTTAATTAATTTAGGGACATCTGTGTCAAATGACTTGATCATAATGTTGATTGGTCATAAGATGAAGTCCAGTTGACGGGAACTAACCGTGTGCCACCTCAGGGGGCGCTAACACATTGCACATATGCTTTTCAGATTGGATCTTGGAAAGAAATTACACGTCTTACATCTTTAATTTCAAATGCATGCATAGTAATTGCTATACTAACATCAATGCCTCCTCTCACTCAGACAAATCAAACAAGGATTTTGACATCATTTACATATTCTGCAACTTCGTCCAAGTTTTTTAGTAAACAAACTATGCATTGTTTGTTATCGTAGAACATTTATTTGTTTCAACCGTCATCAAAGTCTCTTCCAGATGCATTACTACTCTTTAAGCATCGATTCGTTAGAATGAGGTCTGCTGTAGCTGCAATGCAACTCGCTGTCGACTCTTTTCTAACTATCTTGCTTCATATCTTTGATTGTTGTTTGGAAGCTTAATTAAATTCGTTTTTTAAGAGAAGACGATAATCCCATGTGGAGTCAGCTTTGAATAGATTCCCTCGTTTCTTTCTGCAGTGGCCTATTTGGGTCCGTGCCATTTAAGAGAGCGGGTAAACAAATAATTATCCACATTAATGTGCTGATATTCAGGCCCATCTGGAAATCATCAACAAGTTTAAACCTATATTGCATCAGTCATGCAATCAAATATAATCTGGATTCCGAAGCTAGTCGAAGCAGAGGAGAACTGAAAGCTGTGTGTGCAGCGAGATGAAAATAAAGAAGGCCGATGAATAAATTAGCCCAACATTTAGACTCTGAAATGAGGACACCTGGGTAATGTGCTTTCGTTGACTGCCAATAGCTTGATGTCTCCTCAGATCGGCTTATTGTGGCTTGTCTGGTGAGAAGTAAAAATCAAGCTATCTGAGGTTAGAGTCGAACTAACGCCAAGCAGATGTTCTTGCATGAAGATCCCAAAATTCAGCCAATGTGATATTCAAATGCAAGTTCCTCGTGCTTTTTTAGTTTTGAAATAGCTGCACGTGTTAGAGCTGCATGCTATTGACATATACTGTAAACGCTGTTGAATCTGGCCTGCAAATTTCCTCTCCAGTGTCCTATAAATGCTACAAATTCATAGAAATGGCTGACTGTGTGTTTTACACATAGCTGCCTTTATACAGCAAACATACATTAATATTCAACCCATTCTGCTGTGTTTAGTTTGATGTTCCCAGTCAACAATGATGGGAATTGCTTGGAAATCGATCATTTTGCTGTATTATTAACAAATCTTGGACTCTATCTTTTTCTCAACTTGTTTTGTTTCAATTAGCAGGTTTTGCATTTTTTTTGCAACCGATTGCTCGAAGGCCACACTGATCTGAGCTCATGCATCACAGTTTGTAAGTGAAAAAAGCACTATTTGTGGATCATTTTGTAAATGTTTAGTCAAAAGTGTAGGTTGAGATTAATGAGGTTAACAATTAGTTCCAAAATGAATTAGAATGAAATGCTAATTGAAAGAAAACAAGGTTGAATCCAATCTTTGGTAATAATATAGCATAATGAGAGATTTACATGCAATCTTATAGGCTGGGAACAGCACAAGTGTAAGAAGGTGGTACACACATACATATATGTAAATAAATAAACTGGGATATTATTGAAGAGAAATTTTGAAGGTGTCCGAAAAATTTTTGGTTTGACTGTTATTCATTTTTGATTATCAAGATAAATTTGATCTGACACAGTTCAACTTTTCAGTTCTTGTCATATTTTTCTTTATCATTTTTGAATACACTTTGAATATATATATACACACACACACATACGCACAAACACATATTTGAGTTATTAAATGCAAAGTCAGTAAGTTAGTCCAATTTTTGGGAAAATAAAATCTTCTCTGGGCTTTGACTGGAACACAACATGAGGAGAATGCCAAAAAATATTAGTCTCAAACTACTTTTAAGACTGTATTTACACTTCTGCCTTCACTATATTCTGCATGCCGATATTGACACATATATGTACTCTATTCAGTTTAATTACAGCAACATGACATGCACACATTAACAAATAAGTTTAACAAGAACAATATATATGTATGTATTTTTTTTTTCCGCAAAATTGTAGAAACAAATGCACAGGGAATTAGATTAAAAAAAAAACCTGTTAAATCATCCAAGTGGACACAGATATCGGCTAAAAATCGTTAATTTATCGGCCTTGTACATATGCAAATCTACCACTAATGATTATTATATTACTATTCTGATTTAAATGTTGTTCACATACAGTTAAATAAAAACGGTGCAAGCAAAATAATTGCAAGAGAAAAAAGACACAAACGATGCAATTAATCAATGCCATTCAAAATGCATTGCAATGCAATGACTTCACCTGCAAACCCGCTCTGCAGCAAAAAAAGTTAGTATGGACACGGAATAAGTTGCATCCAGCACTATTGTTCTATATTTAACCCCTCCGAGCTTTTGTTCTCTTTGACAGACGACATGTGGGCGGTGACTGTCGTCCTGTGACAAGCTTGCGCAGTGGAACAATTTCAGTAATGGCATGTTACATGTGCATGTGTCGCCTATAATCCCAATAACACTGAAATGCATGCAAACTGAAGGGTTATTAGGCTATAGGCTACTATTCTACACAACACTTCATTATCCACCGTCATAATGGGCTGTACCTAAAACATTTGTCTTGAAAGTTTGAGCGCCACAGGGTTAAAGTTAAACGATGATATCGCATTATGATATTGCATGGCTACTGTATTCACTAGCCTATATTATATCCACTTCTCACTTTAGCGCTAATATCCAAATCGAGTGATAAATTAGTTGCACAGAAATATCGTAATGCAATAATACATTCTGCACAGTGTCCAACAAACTTCAACTTAAAGCAGTATTTTCTTCTCACACAGTTGCATTACGCGCATCGAGCGGAATGAGAACGACAGCACATGCTGTTTTACATCAGTTTTTGCGCAAGACTAAAACACCCAAAAACGCTTCTGGGGCAATTATTGCCTGGCACATTATCAATCTAAACTCCTCTCTCCATGTTTAGCAGCATTTTAAAACAGAAATAAGAAAAGCAAAGTTGATTTACACTGCACGTACCATTGTGGAGCGGGGAATATTGCCAACAGTCTCAAAGACCCATTTTACTCCTTTAGAAAAAAAAAACTTTCCCCCGAAAAAAGGAGCGTGGTGGGAGAGCAAAAGCAAATGAGTCGGGTTTCTCCTTTGATACCGGAAGCAGAAGAACCGGGTTGCGGGACGGGCCCGTGGATCGCGGAAAACGGCCAACTTTTACGCACGGAAACTTTCGCGGGGTTCGTATCAGTCTTTCGGCAGGTAGAAAAAAAACTGCGCCTTCAAACGAAATCGGAGAAGATTCAGCACGACCGTTCCTCCGTTCACCGAAGCTCTCCGGTACGAATCCCCTCCCGGTTCGAGCGTCTCTCCGGTGGCTTGAGTCGAGATCGCGCCGTGCGACAGCAACTTTCTGCCTGCGCAGTTTCAGCTCACGGACTCTGGGCGAATTGGTGCTCAATCTCCATCCATCCCACTGGAGACCTCCTCAGGGTGATCTCCATGACCTCCTCCTCCTTCTCGGTGCACGGATTACACGATCAATTATTATGGAGAGGACGTCATTTCGCGCAAAGTGGATATTGCGGAATCATAAGCGAAGCGTGAGAGGAATATAGACTTTTACGGCGGCGCGCTAACGTTTCAAATAACTAATTCATGTATGTTAAGTAGCCTGTGTAAGAATAGTTGCCAAAATAAACGTGCTACCCTTGCGTGGCCCGTGCAGAACGGTCGGGTTGATCTGTGGATGGAATCGTGCAGTGGCTGGTGAATTATTAATAACCGGGAGCGCTTCACAGTCTGTCGTGTTCACAGAGGAACCAGAACGGCAGCTGGGGGTTTAAGGGAATTAAATACGGGCTTGGAGTGAAGCAGGGACGGCAGGGGATTATACCGTTCACCGGAGAGAGAAAGAGAGAGAGAAAAAGAGAGAGAGAGAGAAAAAGAGATGTACGAAGTGTGTGACTTTTTGTTTGCAACCACAATGTTAAACGGTTACGTTTCGAGCGATGCACAAATTCAGGTGTTTGGAGTGATATTTCTGTCTTTGTGTGTTGCCGTAAATATGATCTCCATCCATTCAAGTGAACGCAAAAGTAAAAACTAAAATCTGTGCACTGGTGTGAAATTGTTTAGTTAGCAAGAGTGAACAGGTGTAGTGCTGTTTGGGCACTGATCAATTCTGTTGAGATTAAAACAGTAAATCTTCATGCAATAAATGGTTTAAAAGTATTAAATGAGTGTTAAATCTCAAGTGATGTTTTAGATGACTAACAAGGGAAATTCATTATTAAAGCTATTTTAAAATTAACTCTAATTCTAAACAACGTGGGGATAAAAACACATTGTTACACGCAACGGTAATTTGTAAATGTAGTCAGGCTCTTTTGTCATAGCATTTTTAATTAATTCAACGTGTGCCAGATGTGTTTCAAGGTAAACTCGCAAAGGTCGTCTTGTTTGGGGGGATTCCGCGTTAATTACGGCTGTTTTAATTAATTCAACATACCTGGGCTGTAAAACAGAAGAAAGACCTCCAAACGACCTGGAAGAGACACGCGTTGACCTTCAGTGAAGCTCTGATGCGCGCTCTGATGCACCTGCCAACTACATTATCAAGCAAATTACATGTTCTGTTTGTTATAATAACACATGCAAAATCAAATAAGTACAATAATAAAATACAAATTAAATGAAATCTCGGTAAATCTAAAATGGGTGACATATTTTTGGAAAATTCACTTTTGTGCATAAAACGTGTTGTTTTAAGCTTTCACTTGTCCTTTTATGGATAATACATTTCATTTATATTTTTTGTTTAATATGGTTTTATTTGTATTACGAAACAATGTAATGCAATTCAATTCGTTTGCATCTCAAAACAGGCCTACAATCTAAATATTATAGAAAAAAAGCAATTGAATCAAAACAAAAGATATAAAACAAAACACCTAAAGGAATTAATAAAACGAATTTGTCTTTAATAAATCACCTTGAGAGGGGAATCTATAGGAAAAAGGGGAAAAAAAGCTCATGTTCATGTTTGAAACCGAATATAAGCATTAAGGGCAATATCTAACAAACACATGCTTTGCATGTTTTATTTAATCTTTTTGATTCACATTTACGTAATTTAAATTGTATTTTCTTTATTTGCGACCCTGGACCACAAAACCAGTCTTAAGTAGCACGGGTATATTTGTAGCAATGGCCCACAGTATTGTATGGGTGAAAATGATCGATTATTCTTTTATGCCAAAAATCATTTGGATATTAAGTAAAGATCTGGTTGCATGAATATATTTAGTAAATTTCTTACCGTAAATATATCAATAATTAATTTTTGATTAGTAATATGCATTGCTAAAAAGTTAATTTGAACAACTTCAAAGTCGATTTTCTCAATATTTAATTTTTTCCACCCTCAGATTTTCAGTAATCAATACTTAAAAAAAAAAAATATTCGTTACTAATATTCGTAGGTGCATTAAAAATGAAACCTTCAGAAACACTAATGCGCATCAGAGCTTTCTGAACCTTTAAAACATCTTTTGAATAAAAGGTTTAAACCTCACAGCATTTACAGTACTGGTTCACAGTATTTCTAAATATCAATAAATGAAATAAACGAACGACAATAATATCAATATCAGTATATAAAAATATATTTCCTACTATAGGCTATTTGTGAATTGCAAATATATATATTAATCAGTTTAAAGTAACACCTGTTAAACAGAATAACTGTTTTTATGACAAATCACTCCGACCAATTATTGCTCTTTTAATTTACTGTGTTTATATATTTGATTTAATACGGTGTTAAAATAATGAATAAACAAATGTCAGCTCGGTTATTTATACAATATAACTGCCCTAAACCACGTCTTGGGCAAAGAGGGAAAACCTAATTCAGTTTAAACGAAATTATATTAAACAATGTAGCCTAAGTATTATATGCTTTTAATGCTCACGATTTAATATTATATGGCTAGTTAACGAAAAGCACGTGTGAACTCATAAACTGAAGAAAAATTACACTGGACTGTGCAGAAATACAGCCTAGCTAATATATAAAGAATAACAGGTAACTCTTAAAAAGGTGCATTTAAAAATGCGTCATAATCACTGACATCATATAAAAAAAATAAAAAACTCCGCAATTGAAATTATTCACACGAGAATACAAAATGGAGAATTTATCTTGGCATCCTTTTTTAAATAAATCTGAACAGCAGAACGCACATGATTACAATTAAATAAAACTCAGGGGAAAACACCGGAAACATGAGCACTGACTGAATCATCGGCTATCGATGTTGTCATATTTTCCCAAACGGTAGGATCACAAATAAACGTTGGACGGAGGGAAGGACACACTGATGATGTGCAGGTGCGTTTCAAACGGACTTCAAAAGAATTTCTACCGGGGAAAAAAACCATCTATAAACATGGCTTACAAACATATACTGTAATTATAAATGACACTCGTTTATATTTGTATCTAACAGGTGGGTAAACATCGCGGTATTGATTTTACCAACACTGAAAACGCTCAAAAAGCGTCTTTCTTTTCTTGTAATTTACCAGGTTACAACAACCACTGGATAGCAAACAAATCTACGGTAAAACCAACAATATATGTGACCCTGGACCACAAAAATACATTTTTTAGTTAAAAATACATTGTGTGGGTCAAAATTATCAATTTTCTTTTATGCCAAAAATCATTGGGATTTTAAAGATCATGTTCCATGAAGATATTTTGGCAATTTCCTACCGTGAATATACCAAAACTTAATTTTTGATTAGTAATATGCATTGCTAAGAACTTCATTTACACACTTTAAAGGTGATTTTCTCAATATTTAGATTTTTTTTCCACCCTCCACCTTCCAGTTTTTCAAATAGTTGTATCTCAGCCAAATATTGTCCTATCCTAACAAACTATAAGTCAGTTAAAGCTTATCTATTCAGCTTTCAGAAGATGTATAAATCTCAATTTCAAAAATTGACACTGTGGTCTAGGGTCACATATTCACATGACTAAAATAATAAATATTCAAATGTAAAATGATTTCTTTCAAAATTTTGGCTTTGAAAAAGCTTGGAAGAAAAAAACGTAGTTGAATCTTTCAAGCTTTTTTTCCCCTCTTTTGGACAGCAATGTGACCCATGTGACTTCTACACCTAAAATATATATTTATGTTTAATTTAGAAGGACATTATTAGAAAAAAATGGATGTACAGTTCATCAAAACAGGCCAAATTTAAAACATTTTATCGTTGGACATGAGAATCAAAATTAAGACGTCAGTCAAGCTTAAGGCTGAATCTATTTTTAAAAAATTGTTTGTCATCACACCTGATTTCTGCAAGTTCAGAAATCATCCTTAATTTAAAAAAAAGCTTGTGTACTAATTTCACTAGTAGAGCATGTTATTTAAACCTTGTTTATTTTAGGATCAAAACGTATGATTTATGAGGAAAAACATATAACATTTCTTATATAGACTAAAGTTTTTTTTAAAGTATAGATAATGTCTGCTTTGCTCTTCCCTGCATCACTTCAAACAGGAGGGTCATTTATTTTGCATGGCACAGACTGGATTTAGTCTCTGCCTGTTCCTCGCTTGGCTTTAATTTCTGACTGCCTGTCTTTAATTTAGCAGGGCTACTCGGAGCTGAAAAGACAGCCGTGAAGCTCAGATTCAGCTAAGCAACGGCCGGGGCCAGGAATGCTGACCTTGGCGGGTGAACAGGGCCAGCGACTGAGGTAGTGCACAGCTATAATCACACATCCCTCAACCTTAAGCTATAGAAGCACTTTTGAGCCATGAATATGTCTGGATTAACCATTACACCTCCTCTCCTGTTACTGCATGTCTAAATATCGACTCTTTATTACTTTGCATGCTTTGACATTTCACCTCCCATGTCACAGCGCGTAATCAACACCATGTACTGCATAGGCCAAAGCATTTCTATTCACATTCTTTACTTTATTGATAATAAAATCCCATTGGCTTTTATTGAAGGAGGGATCCGAACCATATCTAGACATTAGAATTTAATAGAATATCACCCTGGCAACCACCTAGAACACCCTAACAACCACCCAGAAGACCAATGCATAAATTAAATTAATAAATAGTACATGTAAAGCCTGCAGCCCACATTTACAGGCTAACTAAAATGTAACAAAAAATAAATAAATTTATCATCACTATAGTGATAAATCATACTTTTACATGTAAAATAGACAATGTAATATATATATTGTCTTTGTAAAATGAAATAAATAAAGAAATAAAAGTAGTTGAATGTATATCCAGTAGTGAGAGAAACTATTTCCCACAAGACCTTTACATTTATAAAGGCAAATTCTCGGTAACAAAGATTTTTCTATTATTATTTTCATTATTCGATTAATTATTAATATTAATTATTATATTTTTTTTTTATCTATTAAAATTTGTATTTTTAGGACACTGTAAGAGAGAAAACCAAGTAAGACTGACACACTCTTAAAAAAAAAAAAAATAATAATAATAATAATAATACATGTAAAGCCAGCAGCCACATTTACATGCTGTAATATGTAATATAATGTAATATAAATGTAATAACAATGTAATATAAATATGGTCTTTATAAAATTAAATAAAGTGTAAAAAAAATGTGTAATATTTTCCACAAGACCTTTACACTTTCCAGTAACAAAGATTTTTCTTGTAGTTTTTATTTTAATAATTGGATTAATAATTTATTTTTTTATTTAATAAAATAATTATTTTCTTGGACACTGTAAAAGAAGAAATCAAATAAGACTGACACACTTTTCACCAAAAACAGTCTAATAAAAAAAGCAAATTCTCAGTAACAAAGCCTTTTTTTAATTATTTTCATTATTTGATTAATATCTTTTTTTAAACCTATTAAAATAATTGTTTAGGACACTGTAAAAAACAAATAAGACTGACACACTCTTAAAATAAAATAAAATTAAATTAAAATAAATAAATAGTACAAGTGAAGCCAGCAGCCCACATTTACATGCTGACTAAAAATGAAAAATTAATTTATCATCACTATACTAATAAATCATACTTGTACATGTAAAATAGACAAAGTAATATAAATATGGTCTTTGTGAAATCAAATAAAGAAAAAACATTAGTTGAATGTATATCCAGTAGTGAGATGTGTAATATATTCAACTACTTTCTTTCATTCATTTTACAAAGACCATATTTATGTGGCATTGTCTATTTTACATGTAAAATATGATTTATTATTACAGTGATGATAAATAGATTTTTACATTTTCAGTCAGAATGTAAATGTGGGCTGCAGGCTTTACATATACTATTTTATTATTTTATTTGATTTATTTATTTGGTTTTCTCTCTTAAATTATTATTAAAAATATATATTATTATTAAAATAAAAACTACAAGAAAAAAAGCTTTGTTACTGGAAAGTCTAAATGCCTCGTGGAAAATATATCCAGTAGTGAGAGATGTAATATTACCCACAAGATCTTTACTGTATACTTCCCAGTAACAAAGCTTTTTCTTGTAGTTTTTATTTTAATAATTGGATTAATAATTCTTTTTTTAAATAAATCTAAGATAATTATATTCTAGGACAATGTAAGACAGAAAACCAATCAAGACTGACATACACTTCACCAAAACAGGCCAATAAAATTAAATAAAATCATTAATTTTGAAATCTATTAAAATGATTATTTTCTTGGACTTCACCAAAACAGTGAAGTCAAATAAATAAAATAAGATAAAATGATAGAAGAGAACATGAAAAGCCAGCAGCCAACAATTACAGACTGACTAAAAATGTAAAAAATAAATGTAATACCACTATAAATCGTACTTGTATATGTAAAATGGGCAATGTAATATAAATACGGTAAAATAAAATAAAATAAAGATAAGTAGAAGTAATGTTTATCCAATAGTCAGAAATGTACTGTAATATGATCCAAGAGAGCTTCACACATATAAGGGATTATGCTCAAGATCAAAATGTTTTTTCTTGTAGTTTTAACTATTTATTTTAATAACTGTATTAATAATTCGATTAATTTTGAAATCTATTAAAATAATTGTTTTATAGGACACTAAGAGAGCAACCCAAGATGACCGACATACTCTTCACCAAAACAGTCCAATAAAATCAAATAAAACAGCAGATGTGAAACCAGCAGTGCACATTTACAGACTGACTGCAGTAGAGCAAAATGTCCGAAATGTTTTACCTTCAAAGCAAAGTGTGCTAACCTTTGTGGGCTTGGGGGGGAAAAAAATTCCCTGGGAACTGTACCTAATTTAAATGTTCAAAGTGCCTCTCATCTTAAAGGTGTATGTTGCCGCCCCCTGAAGAGAACACGCTTATTCTGGCAAAGGCTTTGACTTTGAAAGCATTTTGAAAAGTGGAACGAAGCAGAGGCTGATAAGACGTGGTAAGATCAAACTGTTACAATATTTCAGATGTTACTCTATTAAAGGTTATATAAATTTAACACTAAAGTTAGCTATTCAACACCATAGCATAATCTAAACCACTAAATGTGGCTAATGCATCATAGAAGCAGATACAAAGCTGTAAAAGAAAAGGTCTTAAGCCCCTCGGCATGACCCGAGCAAGTCAGGTAGATCACGTACGCTCAGCGGTGAGATAAACAACGGAAAGCTGTGCTGCGATTGGTCAGCGGTGGTGAGGCTCCATCGGGATTGGAGCAGAACGCAGCTCTCCCACCTTATCAGGTTGGTGCACAGCATTGCTGCAGGAGAGAGAGTCTCTGGAGGAAACGCCTGCGAGCGCCACGCTTATCTTACACCAGCAAGAGGGCTTTACGCCTCTGATTAAGAGAGAGAGCCTAACTCATGTGTACCTTCAGGAGACTGTGTTTTGAGGGAACAAAATAATATATGTCTAAAAGCATTGTATGTTTTTGATCAATAGTAATGCACACTTTTGATTAGGAGGAGAGTATTTGAATATACAAATTTGTTTTTTTTTTAATGCCATGTGAAATTTTGGAGTCCGTAACATATGTTTTTGAAAGAAATTAATACTTGTATTTAGCAAGGATGCATTAAATGGATTAAAAAGTGAGACTTATAGTGTTCTATTTTAAATAAATGCTCTTTTTTAACTTTTTATTCATCAAAAGAATCCTGGAAAAAAAAATAAAAAAATAAATAAAAAAAATTATATATATATATATATAAAATGGTTTACACAACTGTTTTTAACATTGATTGAATAATATTAAATATTTATCAAGCAGCAAATCAGCATATCAGAATGATTTCTGAAGGATTATATGACATTAAAGGAACACTCCGCTTTTTTTGGAAGAAAAACTCCCCTCGAGTTAATAAATTGATTTTTACCATTTTGAAATCCATTCAGCCATTCTCCTGTTCTGGCGATATCACTTGTAGCATAGCTTAGCATAGATCATTGAATCCTATTAGACCAATAGTATCACGTTCAAAAATGACCAACGAGTTTCAATATTTGTCCTATTTAAAACTTGACTCTTCTGTAGTTATATCGTCTACTAATACCAGTGGAAAATGTAAAGCTGCGATTTTCTAGGCCGATAAGATTAGGAACTACACTCCCATTCCGGCGTAATAGTCAAGGAAGTTTGCTGCTGTAACATGGCCGAAGCAGGCGCAGTAATATCACGCAGCACATGTGCAAACCTAGCTGGGAACTATTTTCAGGCGCTGCGTGATATTACTGCGCCTACTGCATCCATATTACAGCAGCAGCAAACATCTTGTTGCTAGAGTGCTGTGGGAGGTTGCCAAGGGGTTGCTGTGCAGTTGCTAGGGTGTTCTGGGTGGTTGGTCACTAGCTCAAATCAAAAGAGGCCACTTCATGTCACTGCGATTATCCAATCTAGAGATATCCTTCGAGTGCCTCACATTTTCATTTGCTTTGTCATCCGTTAGGCACAAACGCCATGTCTGAAGTTAAATAATAATGTGAAATATAGCTGCAAGCAGCCATTACTGGTGTTCAAGGGCTTTAAGGCATTTAAGCACATATGAAATAAGACATTATTTAGCAAGAAGCCTGTAACCACCAAAATCAAAGATTTAAAAAAAGCATTTAAAAAAGTTTTTTTTAAAGGTTATGACTGTTATAGTGCCAGCTGTGGTTTGATTTCCTTACTTGTTTAGAATCACCTGTGACCTGCTTAGGCTAAATGCAGGTTTAGGCTATAGGATTTGGGGTAAATTTGGACAGTCTCCTTTTCAAAACAACGCCCTTATCGCTTCCCAAAGGGTAAATTTAAAAAAAAAATTTTTTTTTTGATAATTATTAACCTACAGTCTCAAAAATAAAGGTTCCAAAAGGGTGTTTTTGCAGTGATGCCATAGAAGAACCATTTTTGGTTCCCCAAAGAACCTTTCAGTTAACAGCTCTTAAAAGAACCATTTTGAAGAACATTTAAAAAAATCTAAAGAACCTTGTCGACTATAAAGAACCTTTTCTGTATTTGAAAGGTTCTATGGAACCATTGATGCCAATAAAGAACCTTTATTTTTAAGAGTGTAGTGATTCCAGAGAATTGTACTGCAATGTTTTTTTTTTTTTTTTTAGGATTGAGCGAAAAACCTAGGACTAGTTCACAGGTTTTTTAGTAGGTGTTTTACATCTTATCAATCATTTCACAAACAATATGATTGACAGCAGTGGTTCTAGAGGCAAAGCTGTCTGGAATGAGTTCTATTATATGATATGAATATCGCATGTATGTGCAGAAAAACTACGCGATGTACATTCGTTTACGCCCTTGAAAATGCGATATCAACACCCAGTGGCCGATTTCTTTCAGACCTTTGGTGCTTAAAGATTGTCAGCCAAAGGCTGCCATGTTTTTTGAGATACACAAATGTCCTTGTAGACACTTGTGGCACTTTGGACCAAGACCATGCACACCGATTCTCATGTTGATAGAACAAATGGTTGTGCAGTTATAGCCATTTTTAAGCATCACCAAGTGGCCAAGCACCACAATTATTTTGCTGTGACTTCAGATTGAGCTCTTACACAAGACTTTTGAGTTTGGCGAAGATATCTCATTCCGTTCAGGTGTTATAGGCATTTTACTAAAAGTGGCCCTGCCCCTTTCAAATGTTTTGGCGCCCCTTTGCAACAGTGAGTCGAAATTTATACTTTTCTTTTGATAATTATTGATATTCACTCTCTAGAGAATCTTTCTGCACTGGTTTGGTTGTGATTGGATGAAAAACCTAGGACTAGTTTGCAAATGTAGGTTTTTCAAAAAATGAAATACACGAAAATTACTAACGGTCAAATCTGAGTCAAGGATTCCAACGAAACTTGAGCCTGCGACTGGCAGTTTAGGAGTTATGAGCTATTCTGTCCTTTTGATCGCTGTAACGCCCCCGTCAGGCCAATTGGGGCGAGCCCTGGTCACACTGTAGGTGGTGTGAGTACTACCATCTCTCCAAGTTTCAAGTCTCTAAGACTTACGGTTTGGTCTGCATGATCAGTTTTACGTAGAAATCGCTGGTCCGTGATCATTACTACACGCTTGAAACCCTAATAAATCAATATTAGTGATGCAACTCCACAAACATACATTGTAAACTTTGTATATCTGATGCCTTATGCACTCAAGCATACTTATGGAGAAAGAAAAGATTAGAATGAATCAAAAAAACAACAAGAAATGCAACGCATTGGCCCGAATATGCATATTAGTGCAGTAGGGTCAAAAAAAAGTCAAGATCAAATCCATCAGATGGGTTGGCTGGGATGTCCAGTGTGTGTGTGTGTGTGTGTGTGTGTGTGTGTGTGTGTGTGTGTGTGTAGCAGTGCTGCATCTGGTCTGGATCCAGGCTGGTCCAGGGGGATGCAGAGCATTAAAGCCAGTGGCTGCTTGGGGAGAGGGGTTGTCCTCCCCTGGAGAGACTGAAAGAGGAGGCCTGCTATAATCTGCTTCCCTGGCTCTTCATGAAAGAGAGCAGAGGACACACACACCAGAGACTGACCCCCTCCTCCAGCTCCAGCCTTTCTCATCTGTTATCACCATACACCTCTCCTGCCCCATCTACCGTTCTGCTCCTTCCCTCTATTCTTTCTCAATCCTCATCTGTCTTCCTTTCCCGGCTTAGTTCTTCCGTGCTAAAACCTGCTCCAGCCTTTTTAATCTTTCTGTCTCCATCCTTCAAGACTTTTCAGTTAGTACACAGAAGACTTTCTATAAATGTAAAATGCCGAAATGTACTAGTGCTTCAAAAAACCCAGATTGAGCTTTCATAGTTTAGAAGGCTTATTTAAGATCTCAGTTATATTTCGTCTGAGTATCAACTTTGGTTCATTTTGTTAACTTGCTTTTGAATGTGAGCTCCAGAATGTCTAAATGATGGATGGGCCAGAAGAAACTAACATGTGAAAATAAAGAGCCTATAAATGCATCATCAAAAATGTGCTGAATCTAAAAAGATCCATACAATTTCAACATGCTCCAAAAAGAACCACTGAAGAAATTTGCTTTTAAAAGTAAACATATAAACTGATCATCAGTTCATTTTGTTCACTCACATCCAATAATGGGCCAATTTTTGTCACTGATCTCAGGGATTTCTATTGTGGATAGAAACATGTTTAATCTCCAAA
The DNA here is from genome assembly GCF_049309525.1 of Garra rufa. NCBI lineage: Eukaryota > Metazoa > Chordata > Actinopteri > Cypriniformes > Cyprinidae > Garra > Garra rufa. The sequence goes on from NC_133361.1 coordinate 21,789,408, forward strand.
GATAATTCTAATGTGCTCGAAAGAACACTAAAGAACATTATTTTAAAAAATAAATATCTAAAATGATTATTGTTCCATTTTGCTCGCTCACATGTGAACTCCAAAATGTCCAAATAATGGGCCAATTCCTAAAATATCATTAGGATTTTTTACTCTCTGTGGGTAGAAACCAATATGTTAATACTGAGAACCTATAAATGCATCATCAAAAACTGTGTTTTATCTCCTAGAAACCATAAAGACAATTTGGTCTCATCACTATTTTGGAGAAACAATCAAGAGAGATCCATTAGATGTCTTCATTTTCTGTGGGTAGAAACCAGTATGTCACTATGAAGAGCCTATAAATGCATCGTCAAAAACATTTTTAATCTCCAAAGAACCATAAAGACAATTCCAGTGTGCTCCCAACAACAATAAAGAACATTATTTTTTAAAAATAAACATCTAAATTGATTATTGGTCCATTTTGCTCTCTCGCTTGTGAATCTGATGGGCCAGTTTTTGTAAGAATTTTTATCTTCTGTGGGTTAAAAACCAATATATCAATAAATTCGTCATTAAAACACAATAAACACCGCAAAGTCATTGCCAATGTGCTCCAAAAAGAACCACTGAAGAAACTTATTTTCAAAAGCAAACATCTCTTATCAGTTCATTTTGTTCGCTCACTTGTGAATGTGAACTCCAAAATGTCCAAATGATGGGCCAATTTTTGTAAGATCTCATTAGGAATTTTGTCTTCTGTGGTTAGATATTAATATGTCAATAAGAAGAACCTATAAATGCATAATCAAAAACCATGTTTGATCTCCAAGAAACCATAAAGACAATTTAGTCTCATTACTGTTTTGGAGAAACAATCAAGATGTTAAAGAGATCCTATTAGATGTCTTCATTTTATGTGGGAAGAAACCAGTAAGTCACTATGAAGAGCCTATAAATGCATAATCAAAAAAAAAAAAAAAAAAAAAAAATCAAGACAATTCCAGCATGCTCCAAACAACAATAAAGAACATTATTTTTTAATAATTGTTTTTGGTCCATTTTCCATGCTTCCTTGTAAATGTGAACTCCAAAATGTCCAAATGGTCTCATTAGAAATTTTTAACGTCTGTGGGTAGAAACCAATGTGTCAATATGAAAAGGCCATAAATTTGTCACAAAGAAAAACATGTCACAATGACCATAAAGACATTTCCAATGTGCTCCAAAAGTAATTTTGAAACAATCATTGAAACATTTCAACTGATTATTGAACTCCAAAATATGCAAATGATGGGCCAGTTTTTGTTAGATCTCATTAGTGATTTTTATTTTTTGTTGGTAGAAACCAACATGTCAACATGAAGAAACATGTTTAACCTCCAAAAAACCGTAAAGACAATTTCAATGTGCTCCAAAAAGAACCAAAAACACAATTCCAATGTGTTCCAAAATGAACCACTGAAGATCCTTATTTTTAAAAGTAAACATCTCAAATGATTATCAGTTAATTTAGTTTGCTTATTTGTGAATGTGAACTCCAAAACGTCCAAATGACGGGCCATTTTTTGTCAGATCTCCCAATGTCAACATGAAGAAGCTAATGCATCATCAAAAACAGGTTTGGCCTCTAAAGAGCCATAAAGATAATTCCATAATGCCATAAAGTTCTAAAAAGAACCACTGAAGAACCTTATTTTTAAACATAAACATCTAACTTGATTATTGGTGAATTTTGTTTGTTCACTTGTGAATGTGAACTCCAAAATGTACAAATGATTGGATCATTTTTGTCAGATCTCATTAGGGATTTTCATTTTCTGTGTGCAGAAACCACGATGTCAGCATGAAGAATCTAGACATTTATTGTCAAAAACATGTTTAATCTCCAAGAACCAAAAACACAATTCCAATGTTTTCTAAAAAGAACCATTGAAGATCCTTATTTTTAAAAGTAAACATCTCAGCTGATTATCGGTTTTCTTATTGTGAATGTGAAATGTTTCACAATGAAACACTGAAGAAAGGTTTCTGATTATTGGTTCATTTTGTTGACATTTTGTTCACTTGTGAACTCCAAAATGGGTCGTCTTTTGTCAAATCTTTTGTAAGATTTAAATTTTTTGTTAGTAGAAACCAATGTCAATATGAAGAACCTATAAATTGTATCATCGAAATATGTTTAATCTCCAAAGAGCCATAATATTTCAATGTGCTCAAAAAAGAACAAGTGAACAACTTTAGCTTTAAAAGTAAACATCTCAACTGATTATCGGTTAAATTTGTTCACTCCCTTTTGAATATGAACTCCAAAATGTCCAAATGATTGGATCATTTTCGTCAGATCTCGTTAGGAATTTTCATTTTCTGTAGGTAGAATCCAATACTTTATGTCAACACGAAGAACCTAGAAATTAATTGTCAAAAACATGTCTGATCTCCAAATAACCACAAACACAATATCAATGTGCTCCAAGAGGAACCAAAAAAAGTAAACATTTGAAATGATTATCGTTAATTTTGTTCGCTTTCTTGTGAATCTGAGCTCTAAAACATCCAATTAATGAGTCATTTTTTGTCAGATCTCAGGGATTTTTATTTTTCTGTGGATAGAAACCATACAATCTTAAAAATAATTGTGCTTAAAAATAAAAGACTATTTTTCATTCCACAAAGAACTATCCAGTCAAAGGTTCTTTTAAAAAAAACATCTCTTTCTTACCTTTTATAATCTGAAGAACCTTCTTTCACCACAAAGAACCTTTTGTGAAACAGAAAGGTTCTTCAGATGTTAAAGGTTCTTCATGGAACTATTTAGACAAAAAAGGTTCTTCTATGGCATCGTGAAGCACCTTTATTTTTAAATAAAGTGTGTATATCAATATGAAGAACCTATAAATGTATCATCAAAAACATGTTTAACCTCTAAAAAGCCGTAAAGAGAAGCATCTCAATTATGTTTATTTTATTCAATTATTTTTGTAAGATCTCACTAGGAATTTTAATCTCTTCCAAATGAAGAGCCTATAAATTTATTGTCAAAAACATGTTTAATCTTCAAAGAACCACAAACACAATCCCAGTGTGCTCCAAAAAGAACCATTGAAGAGATTTATTTTTAAAAGTAAATATCTAAAGTGATCTGTTTCATTTTGTTCGCTCACGTGTGAATGGAATATGTCCAAATGATGGACCATTTTTGTCAGGATAGAAACCAATGTGAAGAACCTATAATGTATCATTAAAAATATGTTTAACCTCCAAAGAGCCATGAAGAGAATTCAAATGTGTTCCAAAAAGAACCACTGAAGAACCCTATTTTTAAACGGAACATCTCCACTGTTTATCTGTTCATTTTGTTCGCTCACTTGTGAATGTGCAAACGATGGGCCAATTTTTGTCAGACTATAAAATCTATGCAGATCTTTATGAATGAAAATTGTTTTGTTTTGTTTTTTCCGCAACAATTCTCCATATATCTCAGACGGTGTGATAACGATGATATTTTTCTGGGATCGTCTTCCCTTTTCTCTGGCTTTTTTGTCGGCTGTCTTTCACAACTCCTTATTTCGTGGAATCAGGCCACATAGTCTGGCCTAGTCTCACGGTTCCTCTCTTCCACCATCTCATCGAGGGGAGGGGCTTCCTTGGCAGTACCAGGCTCTGTTTGGTAGAATGGGTCCAAATTAACATGAATATTCATGAGCCCACCCCTCCCTCCCCTTTCCTAACAGCGCATCAACACTTGGTAGCAGCACATGGCGGGACAGCTGTTGCAGGCCAAAGCGGGCATCTGTGCACAGAGAGACAGAGATATGGACCAGGCGAGAGGAAGAGGTGTGGACATCTGTAGCCAGGGATTGACAAACGCTTGGATGGATGAAGAAGAGAGGCGAGACGAGAAGGAAAAAGAGAGGAAGTTGGACTAGGACAAGGGAGCAGGATTATTTGAACAGATGACAGGGATGTGCTAAAGAGCGAGAGAAGGAGATCGCTGGAGGATTGAAGAAAGATGAAGCGGCGAGGAGTCGGTGGAAAATGCCAGTATCGATTCTTGCATTAAAAACTAGAGCTTAATCTATTAAAGAACCTTTTATAGATAAAAACAGGACACAAGTTTCCGTCGTGGTGGCTACACTCTTTAAAATAAAGGTACTTTAAAAGGTTCTTCAAACGATGCCATAGAAGAACCATTTTGGTTCCACAAAGAACCATTCAGTCAAAGGTTCTTTAAAGAACCATTTCTTACTTACCTTTTATAATCTGAAAAACCTTATTTGCCACAAAGAACCTTTTGTGAAACAGAAAGGTTCTTCAGATGTTAAAGGTTCTTTATGGAACCATTTAGAAAAAAAAAAAGGTTCTTCTATGGCATTGTGAAGCACCTTTATTTTTAAGAGTGTAGGTCAAAAAAGTCCACCACCATAAGCTTGTGGTCTCTAGACGTGGCTCAAGTCCCTTATTCAATGCAAATCTATGAATGTTTTTCACCTGTTATATCATCCACCAAGTGAAAATCGTAGTTCTGGGCATTTAGAAACATAACGGCAAACCTCTCAACATGATTGAACACGAAGAATAATCCCACAATTAGGTTTAATACTTATGAGGTTAGGGTTTGGTCAGATCACTAACCCTAAGTACAGTCTTCGTAAAATCCACTAAAAGTTCTTCAGTGGTTTTTTAGGACCATGAGGTGATGAATCATTCACACAGAATGAGTTTCTGAGATATTGAAATGCCACCAAAATGGAATGGGAAAAAAAAGAAAGCAAGGGCTTGAGATGCATTTTTAAAAAGTTAATCTTATTTTAACGTAAGCAGCATACTTTTAGAAAGCTGTGTCATCTACATCTAAACTATACAAATTAATCTTTATTCAAGCTACAAAAGTTAATCAGCGATTAGATCAGTCGAGTGATGATTTCTCGCTTTTGGTTTCCATCAATGACAGACTTCAGCATGTTTCACGTTAAAAGTAGCACGGTCTCTTTAAAACCTGATGCACATGACGCGGATCTGACACATATTCGATTTTCTCGAAACTGTTTACAGTCATTTAAGACTACGTCTACGAGATAACTTGCCAAAACCGTGCATTTTGACATAACAGTGTGTTTTGGTCGATTAAATTGCTAAGTTATTGGTGCGCTGTTTGAAGCAGCTCCTTTCGCACACTTTTCAAACTTTACTTCACGGCACTGTTTAAGCAGCGTAACCCCAGGTACATGTCGCCATTCTCGAATTATAAAGAACAAAGAAAGGAAAGGTTAATCTTCCGAAATGAAGCAGCAATATCTTCTCAGGTAAAAGCTATTAGAACCGTGTTAAGAGACAAGCTGGCTATCACACTGCTCTGACCTTATCAGCCTGTTTGTATCATATTATTTGATTCGCTCTTGTTGCTTATGACAGAACAGCTAATCACGATTATCTTGTCTTTGAAAAATATTATTTTATTCGCTTACGTCAGAAACAGCGAATCTCTTTAAAAACTGTCTGCTTTCACTACATTGCATTGTTATATTTCGTAAAAGTTTTACCCGCCAATTGGCGACTGACACAGTTACATATACTCGCCAGTGCCGATTTTTATTCACATTTGGCGCTTGACGATTGTTAATTTTAGGCCCTGGACACAAGACTGGTCAAATGTTCAAAGACATCCTAGCCAGCCTGTTCTCATGATGAAAATGTACATGTGGGAATGTTTTCGCGAGACACGAAATACGTACCAATAAGTACATATCACTGCAGAAATGTCTTCTGAGTGGTGCTAAAAGAGTGTTGGTTTTTTACGTTTTATGTGACGTTGGTTTTGTACATGTCACTGCAGCTCTGACTTGAAGTGGCGCTATAACTCTAATGCTCCATGATGTTTTAAAATAGCGTACCATCTGCACTACACCTAAAGTCACTTGTTCAATGTAAAACTGTGGGACTTTTTTCATCCAGTTTTATCGCTGACAAGTGAAAATTGTAAGTCTTGGCACTTAGGAACATAACAACTGACTTTACACCTGATTTTGAGGAATATTCTTTAAAATAAAGTTTAATACTCTTGGTATTGGTACCACTAACCCTAAGTATTGTCTTATTAAAGCCCACTAATAAAAGTTCCTCAGTGGTTCTTTAGCACTTTGAAGTGAACAACCATTTCCAGGGGCCATTCACTACATTAAAACACTTATAAAAACAAAAAAGGTCTCAAATTTATTTTAACATAAGCGGCACAATTTTAGAAAGCTGTGTCATCGAACACTGCAAAAGACACAAGACACAACTGCAATGGTCAAAAACATCCATCTAGTGCTTATATACAGAAAACAAATGGAGAAGATAAAATAAATTTTCGTCTTAGTAAAGTCCTCATCAAATGGTGCTTTAGCACCTTGAGGTGAAGGACCATTTTTTAGGGGGTCATTCAACAGAAAGTGTTTAAAAAAAGCGAGATGCGAGCAGTGAAATGGAGTTAAAAAAAATCAGGTCTTGAGATGCATTCTTTAAAACTTGAACTTGAGCACATTTTTAGATTTTATTTAAAAGTTACCCTGTTCAAAAGTTTACATAGACTTGACATACACTGTTTTTTTTTTGTTTTTTTTTTGTCTAGTGATAGTTGTTCATGAGTCCCTTGTTTGTCCTGAACAGTTAAACTACCTGCTGTTCTTCAAAGAAATCCTTCAGGTTCCACAAATTCTTTGGGTTTTCATAATTTTTCATATTTTAGCCCTTTCCAACAATGACTGTATGTTTTTGAGATCCATCTTTTCACACTGAGGATAACTGAGGGACTCCTAAGCAACTATTACAGAAGGTTCAAATGCTCACTGATGCCCCTGATAATTATATTGCCTAAATATAATTTTTTTTTTAGTACTGCCCTTCAGAAGCTACAGAAAATACATGTTTCCCAGAAGACAAAATCAGTTAAATTTACCCTGATCTTCATACTCTTAATGCATCATGTTTCCTTCTGAAGCATCAGTGAGTCCTTCAGTTGTCCTCAGTGTGAAAAGATGGATCTTAAAATCATACAGTCATTGTTGGAAATGATTCAAATACACAAAAATGCTGAAAAACCAAAGAAGGATTTTTCTGCAGAACAGCAGGCAGTTTAACTGTTTTAACTGTACCTGATTGTTCAGATAACAACACAGTATTAATATTCAAATGTATGCAAACTTTTGAACAGGGTCATTTTTATAAATTCAACTATTAGCAGTGAAATGCAAAAACGTGTTCTTTGTGCACACCCCTTTATTTGACTATGTTTTTAGAGGTTTGTGATGTTTCAGATCTGTTCTAGGTTCTTTAAGCACCAACACATGAATGGTTTTCTACCTAACTAGAGAAAAAAAAGTTCTTCAAACAGGTTCTTCTATGACATCCGGCTGTAAAAGCCTTTTTGGTTCCAACTGGAACCGAAACCAATCTCTAGAAGACTCAACCTCACACAAAGCCGTTTTCTTTACAATCTCCAGTTCTCCCATGATTTTGCCACTCCTCAACATTAAACTCCAGTGTGCTCCATGTTTGTCCTCAAAGAACTTAAGCTCTCCACCGGTCTTATTTCACACACACACACACACACACACACACACACACACACACAAACGGGGCGCCTGGTTCTCTCTGCCCTACATAGGCAGTAGCACAGCAGGCAGTCTCTATGAAAGGCCCATGAGGTTTAAACTGTGTCAGATCCCCCGATAAGGCTCTGTATACAGAAGTCTCTGAAATCCCTCATCTGAGGACCCTCTGTGTTTAGGGGTTGTGCTTTACATCGCTTTCCATGATTAATTAGGCTTAATTGAAAAGGGGAAAAGTATCACAAAAATGTAAATATTCTCAGATGCAACATGAGAGAATCAACAGTAATGCAATGTTTTGAAAAAAAAAAAAGAAAAAAAAGAGGCAAGTTCCTAATTAGGATATTGTTTTTAATAATCCCAGTTTAATTAGAGTATTAATTTAATTAAACTGCAAATTACACTGTGGAAATTCGTAGTTGCGTCTAAAGTGACTTTTCCCAACTAATAAAATTAAATTAAATTAATTATTTTAATTATTAATGAATAATAAATTATTTTAAGTTACCCGGTTTATGTCGCTGAAAGTCTCCAGTATTTTTGGAAGGCCATACAAGTTATGTTGTGTTCGCAATTGAAATTGTACTTTTTTTGCCTTTTCATACAGTCGATGGTATAAAAAGTGAAATTAAATGCTAAATCAGAAAATCAGTCCAACTAAAGTGCACAGCAATTCAACAGACGACAAACCCATTTACAGCAGCTTTAAAACTTCATCTAAAGAAAATGCAAGCAGCAACAAATCTTATCTTTCATAGATAGATAGATGTGTGAAATGAGTTTGAGGAAGTGTTAAAAAAGTGGGAAGCACTGTGCTGAAAGCAAGTGAAAGAGAGCAGAAAGAAAGAGAGGGTGGTCATACCATCAGCCACGACCTGGCAGAGAAGTCATAACACAGCTGCCACCTGAACCCTGGGTCATGCTGCCTGTCCAGCGCCATTCCCGCGCCCTCCTGCCAGAAGAAATCCTCTTCCTGGGATGGCGGAAAAAATTAATAAATAAAAAGAAGAATGCGGAGCGAGCACCAATCAGGAGGAGCGTGCGGGCAGGATGCAGCCAGCATGCATGCCTGTGTTTGTGTGAGTATGTGTTAGCGAGAGGGAGAGAGGACTTTGACATAGAAAACGCCAGGAAGTGCAATCCGGGCAGCTGTAGGCATACGGAGCCAGCGCCAGCCGCCCGCCTGCCTGCCATCAGCAGACGCACTGACATACCGATCCTACACAGCCAACCAACACTGGGCTCTGGGTGTCACCAGAGTGTTTATGTGAACATACAGACAAATATTGACTTCAGAGACAGCATTTACAGGAGCAACATGCTTCATGTTGGATGGTAATCTACACAATTCATACATTTACCTGCCTCATTTTTCATTCAGAATTACACTGAACTGCCTGTACATCAGAGCAAACATATTGTGTTTGCTAATTTTTTGTTGTTGTTTGACACAGGCTCTTATAAAAGACCAAATGAGGCCTGTTGTACACATGCTTGGAAGCCAACGTGTGTTTTTCAGATTGTTTGGCTGGATAAATCGTTATCCTATAATAATCTTAACTGTGTTTTACAGTTCAGCTACACTGAAAACTTGCCTGATGTAACTTGCCTGTCTGAAACTGTTGTAAGATGTTGTAGCAAATAAATCAGCAGATATTTTGGCCATTTTTTTTTTAATCATCTTAAATGTTCTTAAATTTTGTTTTTATTGTTGTGATTATTATTTTAATTTTTTATGATTTTTATGCTATTATGATTTTAATTCCTTTTATGTACAGCATTTTGAATTACCATTGTGTATGAAATGTGCTATATAAATAAACTTGCCTTGCCTATTTAAAAAAAACTATGGAGAGCAATCAATTAACTTTTTTGTGTTTTGAATAAAAATTGTGTAAAATGAGCATTCATTTAAATATTTTTGTGTTATATATATATATAAAAAAATTATAAATAAAAATATATTTTTGTACAAGATGTAAATAAAAAAATCCACAAAATGGTAGACCAAACATATATAAAAAGATTTAAATTATAGAAAATTAAAAGTATTTCAACTATATAAAATATATAAATGAAATAAAAACATAAGACAAATTGATTTAATATTATTTCTGTTACTTAAAAACATGAAATGACTTAAAATATATAAAATAAAGACAAATGTATTTTAAATGCTTTCAGTTATTATTTGTGTTAATTAAAATATATAAATGAAATAAAAAAATGATAAAATAAAGATTAAATGTATTTAAATGATTTAAAAAATAAAATAAAAAATACTTATTTAAAATGATTCTTTTATACTTTATTTAAAAAAACACCAGTTTTAATTCGACTTAAATACTTACTATTGTTATTTAAAATATGTAAATGAAATAAATAATTTCAAGTCATAAAGACTGAATATAATAAAATAAATGAATTTTAATAAATAAAATACAAGAATAATTAAGACCAAATGTATTTAGAAAATTATTTCAACTATGTAAAATATATAAATAAAATAAACATATAAAACAAAAAAGACATATTAATTTAAAATTATTTATGTTATTTAAAATATATAAATAACAAAAATATATATAATAAAGACAAATGTATTTTAAATGCTTTCAGTTATTATTCCTGTTGTTTAAAATATTTAAATGAAATGCAAAATGATAATATTAAGATTAAATGTATTTCAATTATTTAAAAATATACATAAAAACAAAGTAATAAATAGAGACTTTATTTAAATTTTTTTTGATTGTTTAAAATAAATACCATAGTTCTTATCACACTTAATAAATACTTATTATTTTATTTTATATTATTTTTATTTAAAATATCTAAATAAAATAAAATGATAGAAAATCAGACAAAATTAATTTGAAAAGCTTTCAGAAATGTAAAATATATAAATAAAATACAAAAACAATTAAGATAAAATGTCTTCAGAAAATTATTTAAACTGTATCAAATTTCGAAATAAAATAAAAATATAAAACAAAAGACAAATTGATTTAATATTGTTTCTGTTATTTAAAATATATAAATGAAATAAAAAATGATAAAGATTAAAAGTATTTCATACAAAATATGTATTAAAAATGATTTTGATTATTTAAAATAAATACCATAGTTTTTATTACACTTAACTTTAGAAATACGACAAATGAACTGTCGCCCACTGTCACCCTAAATAAATAAATAAGAAAATGACAATTGCATTATTCGAAAGAGATCCCACATTAATTCACTATGATGAGAAAGCAATAACCATATGGTAATTATTTTGGCAGTAACGACTGTTACCATGGTAAATGTTCATGCTGCAGTCACTAATGAGAAATGTAAAGCACAAGTAGGCATCCTAAGGTTTTCTTTAAGTTAGGGAGCAGCACGTCAACTCCTTCTTATTTTTTTTTAATTAAGTAGCATTCCTGAGTTCCGAACAGTTCATTGAAATATTTCCGTGCTGATTATCTGATTATCCTCGTCCAGCCGCATCTAAACGGTGCAGTCATGCATGCATGTAATGTGTGAAAGTGAATAACAGAGCACATGCAGTCCTGGGAGCAGCAGCGCTCTTTAGAGACGCACAAAGCTGTGATGAGGACCCTGCGTGTCAGATGAGGGACAATTATAAGTCTGCTTATGGTGCGATGGCTGCTAGCGCAGGACTTGGCACGGCTCCCTAATTTAAGGGAATTAAAACACGCTAAACAAGACTTCTTTGTGTGCGTGTGAGAGACTGTGTGATGCAGGACTGGCACTAAGCTGGCATGGCGTCAGAGAGACAGCAGAAAGCATCGCGTCTAGGTAACCTCGGGTAATATGGAAATCACAGGAGAAGAGATGTTATACGGCGACAGGCTTCAGCTATCATCTAAACAGATGTGTGCGTTTGAATGCATACAATACTGCAGCCTGTTATGGTCCATAAATATGCACTGCTGTTCAAAAGTTTGGGATTGCTAAGAATCTCTATTGCTCATCAAGACTGCATTTATTTGATCAAAAATACACACTGCAAAAAACTATTTGTTGAGTTTTAAGTTCAGTCAACTCAAAAAAGTTTAGTCAACTTAAATTGTTAAGTTGTACTAAGTGACAACTTCGATATTTAAGTTGATTCAACTTAAAATTATTAAGGCAGCCAGGTAACTTACCTAACAAACCATTTTTATGTTAAATCAACTCAAATATCTAAGTTGTCTTAACATTGACTAAACTTATTTGAGTTGACTGGGTAACAAATTATTTTAAGTTTACTCAACAAATTGTTTTTTTTGTTTTTTACAGTGTACAGTAATATTTTGAAATATTATTACAATTTAAAATAAACATTTTGTATTTTAATATACTTTAAAGTATAATTTATTTCTGTGATTTCAAAGCTGATTTTTCAGCATCGATACTCCAGTCTTGAGTGTCACATGATCCTTCAAAAATCATTCTAATATGCCGATTTATTATTAATGTTGAAAAAAGTAAAATATCAGTAAATATCAGTAATATTTTTGGAACCTGTGATAGTTTTTTTCGGAATTCTTTGATGAATAAAACATTTGAAAAAGTACATCTTTTCTAATGATATAAGTCTTCACTACTTCACTATCACTTTTTATCAAATTAACACATCATTTCTGAATAAAAGGATTAATTTCTATCAAAAAAAGAAAAAAAAATTACTTAAAACTTTTAAACAGTAGTGTATATTGTTAAAAAAGTTTTTAAATAAATGCCGTTTCTGAAAAAAGTTTTACAGATTCCAAAAAAACAAAACAAAACAATGATAATATATACAATATACAATGAAATGTTTTTAACACTGATAATAAATCTGCATATTAGAATCATTTCTGAAGGATCATGTGACACTGAAGAAAATTCAGCTTTGCATTACAGAAATAAATTATTTTTGTAAAAGAATATTAAAATAGAAAAACGTGATTTTAAATTGAAATATTATTTCACAATATTACTGTTGGTTTGTGATCAAATAAATGCAGCCTTGATTTTTTCTTTAAAAAACGTAAAAAAAATCTTACTGATCCCAAATGTTCGAATGGCAGTCAATTAAAAAAGTCATTAAAATCATCAAATAAAAAATTACATTATTAACAAGTCAAATCAATATGTTTTGCATTACTTTAACTCATCAAATGAATGCAAAATTTCAAGTTATACAAGATTCAACTCAGTTTTTTAAGCCAACATAATATAATTTAAGTTGAAACGACTTGTACTTAAAAATTTAAGGCAGCAACTAAAGCTTTTAAGTTAAAGTAGGTGGATTTTACAGTGTAATACAACAATACTGAAACTAAACCATGTACAAACCATCTACTAATCAGAAACATTTTTTTTTTCCAGGCCAAGTTTTAATAAACATTTAAATGTATAAATTTAGCCAACACTTTTATACAAAGCGATACAAATAAAATCTTAAAAGTCATGAAAATTACCAGTTAATATGCATTTTTCTAATGAAAATATATAGCTTTAAAATATGGATGATAAAAGATAACGCTACATGTACACTTGCTCACAAGCCTTATTTGTGAGCTTTTGAATCGTTTGAATAGGTTCTTTTTTCTTTTTAGGTTCATTCATTGTTGTCAGTGATTCATTAGCAAATCGGTTTTATCAAACAATGTGTGAATACTCTTATGTTTCTGGTCAGGATGTGAATTACAGGGGGTCTGATGCCAATGAAAGGTTAGGTTAGGTTAGAAAGTCTTATTAATCCTTGTAAATGGGAAATATTTGCCACCATTTCAGCTATACTTTACAAACAATCCAAAACAATTCAGCATTACATTCATAATCAGCACAAGCAAACAATACAATAATTAGAGGGCCTCATTAAAAACTTAACTGCATGAGGGATAAAAGATTCCAGCACCAGTAAGCAATTGTTAAAAAATATATATATATGAATGAGGGATTGCCAGTCAGTTTACATCTTATGAGGATGTCAACTTGAAGTCCTTTTTATGTTCATAACATCAAACTGATTTTAGTCATTCTAACATTAGAAAGTGACACAAACCATTTAAAAATGATCAGAATTCATCAAATCCACTGCAAAAACTACTGATGTTTGTGCTGTTGTTTTCTGCCAAAAATGCCACTAGAAGATAATAGCCCTTTCACACAGCAATACCAGTAAATTGACCCTTCTCAAACAGCTTGATTGACAGACAGATCTGACCAATCACAATGCAGAATCCGCCGTTATGTCTGACAAACATATCAGACAGGAGAGTAGATCAACTTCGATGGACTTAAACTTGAAAAATTGTGTATTGATGTCTTTCCGGGATTTAAATAAAATACGCTCTGATGGTCATTCGTGTTTTTTCATGCTTTAAGTAAATAAGAAAAGATGACCGGTTCACATGTAGATTGATCTAATAAGGCAATAGTGATATGTCACAACACATTAAAGAGCCACAAAACAGTATTTATTTGAATTTCTTAACAAATGACAACATTGTAAAGCTAAGACCTTGTTTCATACCAGAAGTAACCTGCTCTGTCTTGTCTGTCAGTGTGTTGTTAGTTTCCTCTTCGGTCCTCAATGTATTTTTTACTTCGTGAGAACATGATGTGTAGTGTGAGAGCGGCAATGTTTGTCGAACAGTAACTACGCAGGGTGGGTTTTTGCGTTTTGTTTTTTTGCCGTAAAATTACCGGAACGTCTATACCGGTAAATACAAAAATGCGCTGTTCACACAGGCAATGACATACCGTCTTTTTAAAGCACCATTCAACCACCCATCTCAAAATACCGGCAAGTTGACATTATTAACCAAAAATGTCCTCTAAACGGCTGCAACTCCCAGTGTTGTGAATGTAAACATGGAAGGGTATACACAGTCAGTGTTTTTGCTGATATTTTAATTTTTGTGTCAAACGTTCACATTCATGCAGCATTTTTGGCCCAGAGACATTGTATTAGACAACTTCCAGCACAAACTATTATGGTGCGTTCACACCAGACGCGACTTGCGTGAATAAATCGCGCTATTCGCACGTAGTTGGATGCTTGAACATTTAAGTTTACTCGCTTCATTCGGGCGTGACATTTATGCTGCGTTCCAGGCAGGTTTTTTAACTGGTAAATCACCACTTCAAACCACGAGTCACGACTTTGTAGCGTTCCAGGCAAGTCACGCCAAACTGCCTGGGCACATTTATGAATTACTATTATTTTTATATTATTATTAATTTGATTGGAATGTTATATTGTCCTAAGCTCTATTTTTCCACCGTGTGCCACTTGGATAAACACCGCACCCATTAGGGCTGACTTTGTTGTTTCGCGGGCTATGTTACGTCAGAACTCGTAACTGGGAGTACATCGACCTAGTTCGAGTTCACGAGTGGGAAGTCACGGGTTTGACTGCCGTTCCAGTGCACTTTCACTGGTAGAAAGTTGGAAAAACACGGGTTACGGGTTGTCTGGAACGCGGCATTACTTCACAACAGACGCGAATTCGCGTCATGGGAGGGGCGTGTGATGGTGCGTTCACACCGGACGCGACTTGCGCGAATAAATCGCGCTATTCGCGCGTAGTTGGACGCTTAAACATTTAAGTTTACTCGCTTCATTGGCGCATGAAGTTCGCGTCATTCGCGCGTGACATTTACTTCACAACAGACGCGAATTCGCGTCATGGGAGGGGCGTGTGATGGTGCGTTCACACCGGACGCGACTTGCGCGAATAAATCGCGCTATTCGCGCGTAGTTGGACGCTTGAACATTTAAGTTTACTCGCTTCATTCGCGCGTGAAGTTCGCGTCATTCGCGCGTGACATTTACTTCACAACAGACGCAAATTTGCGTCATGGGAGGGGCTTCTGCCACTCGTAGCAGTTGTAAAATAGGTGAATGAGCTCAATTTGCCAGCTTTAGCTTGCTTGTAGTCTCAATATGTATATATATGTAGGTCTGACTGAGTAAAGAGCGTTTTTTTAAAACTTACCAGATTGTCCGACCTCTTCACTCACTTTCTTCCTAGCAAGATCCTTTTTATTCCTGTTTCTATAAAAGTACAAAGATGTATCGTACAGCTCCGAGAAACCACAGACAGCAACGGTGATTTTGTCCTCCATTGTTGTTTCGGATTTCTGCCTCCGCCACTACTAGAGCAAGCCCCTGATTGGTTAACGCAGCGCGAATTTTCGCCAAAGTTCAGATTTTTGAACTCGCGCGAATGGCGCGGCAAACGCTTGAAACGCTCAATTCGCGCCGCAGGATGGCTATTCGCGTCTTTGCATTGACTTAACATGTAAATCACTCGTGCTTGCCGCTTCATTCGCGTCCGATGTGAACGCACCATTACGGTGTGTTCACACTACAGCGTCAAATCTGCGCTCAGTGCCGCAAGCAACGCTACAACGCCACTGTTTGGGGAGTGTCAAATTTAGAGCAGAGCACGCCTCTGAAAAACAATGTTTACACCCTGTTTGCGCTTCATTTGTCTTTTTTAATGGGGGTTCACAAAATAAACTGTAGCATATAATGAAAACATGCAAAGTACATTTACTTTTCAATACTATGTGATTTCAGCTCAGTAATCCACTAGCTTCGGTAACACGCGTCATAGTTGCCTTGCCTACTTCTCACAGCGATTGGTTGTCGCCCAGCGTTTTGCGCTCGAGATTTGCATAAAGTTGAGGAATGCCCAACCTTTTGATGCTCTCAGCTGCTCTCAACGCTTTCTTCGCGCCGCTTCCAATCCCAAAATGCACCACGCGACCGTTTACGCGCAACTTCCATATGAATGAATTGAAAACGCTCGCTTCATCCCGCTCGCTACGTGCCAGTGTGAACGCACCGTTAGGCTACACAATGCGGAATAAATACGCCATCTGCATCAGAATGTTTTGATTGACCTAAAACAGACGTCTTACGTCAGCTCGTTCTGAACTTTACTGGTAATGTTAAAACTTCCCTTACTGTTAAATTGCCAGAACAAATTTACCAGTACTTTTGAAAAGGTCCTGTTCACGCATGATCTCTTAACGGTAAATTACCGGAAATTTACCAGTAAAGACCGTATGTGTGAAAGGGGCTAATGTCATTAAGAAACTGATTTAATCTCCACTTAAGTGTCCACTTATTTGTAATGTTGTGATAAAATAAAACTAATATGATGTCTATCTTTATTCAATGTAAATGTAATTGTAGATTATTTGTGTAATAAGTGCTAACTGCTAACCATAATTGTAAGGATCTGTTTTGGACGGTACATCAACAAAATTTATTCAGAAACCTTCAACATTTCTCACATTATCACAGTTTATTCGCTATAGTTTAGAAAATGTAATAAAATATGACAAGAACTCAGAGTTAAACTGTGTCAGAACAAATTCATCTTGATAATGTCAAATAACAGAAACAGAAAGGTATGTAATGATTACAAACAACAAATTTATTCAGACATCTGTTAGTATGACAATATTTACACAACTATCAATACTTTGTTGATCAATTACCAAGCAATACTAATTTTGTTCAGTCTGTGGTTTAAAAAGGTTGCATTTAAAGAAAAAACACTTACGCAAAACATGGTGAGGTCAAAGTGTCTGAATAATTTTTGGTCCCAAGTTGATTTTATTTTATTTTTTTTACTGGTAGTCCACTGTATGAAGAACTTGTCACAGTTTACTTTATTTTGCTATCCTCGCTTCCATAAAATAAATTAAAGTGTCCTGCACCTACTACTAAAAAGAAATTATAATAAAAAATTATATCTGGTGTCTAAATAATTTTTGGTTTGACTGTATGCAAATACAACCATAAAAAAATGTGTTTTGTTTACCTTAAATTTAAAAGTTTACTTCAAAAATCAGTCACAATTGGCTAAGGGATATTTAAATGTAACAAAACATAAAAATGTATAATCTTTTATTGGAAAATTAAAAAGAAACAACTGAGAAGATCTACATTTTATAAAAATGTAGTCAATTTAGTTTTTTTATTAGTTAGGTTATGCCATTTCCTCCTTCTTGAAAAGTGATGATGCAGTCTTCATATAAATACTTTTTGACAGACAAAATGTTACATGCAATTGTTTCAAATGTGTAAGAAATATCTTTTATGTAATCCTGTTATAAATAATAGTGATAAATCACTTTTTTAAACTGTTGCTCCATTATTACCCCTCAAATTTTGACTCATTTCTGTGATAAACATAAAAAAAATAGGAAATGCAAAATATTATGCATCCCCTAGTGAAAAATAAATACACTGAAATGTACATAAAATACGTTTATTTAATGCTAAGTATACTACAAATACATTTACACATTATGTACTTAATAAAATACCCTGCTATTGTACTTTTAGTATGCTAAACTGTTATATTTCAAGTCTGCTAGATTGGAACAATTCATTTTCTATTTAATGAACTTAAATTGTGCAATAGTAATGCTGAAGTCCAACTAAAGATATACTTAAGTTATTTGATTGTGCTAAAGTGGAACTGTTGCAAGTACACTTTAATATTTTGCGTTTAAAGACCATATAATTTATTTAAAGATCATACAATCCTCATCAATAGTGACATTAAAACATATTTTAGGGTTAATATTAGAAAGTGTGCATTGTACACCAAGTAGTACACCAAATAAAGTTTCATTAAATGTTTCAGCAAATCTCAAGCAATATGTCAGTAAATATGTTAACAGACTTGAACTATACTTAGTATAAAATAATTAGTTTTCAACTAGAGTCCATGTAAAATATTCAAATAATATCTTAATTGTATCCATCCGAAATGTATATATTTGATATATTTATATTTTGACATAATTGATGTATAACAAAAAGTGGTTGGAAGGCTTGTAAAATAAGGCTTGGTTGTTGTTGCTTGAAAAGGTCAGTTGTTTCACGGTGGAGTGAGTATTTAATAAAAGACTACAAAGACAAACTATACAATTGGACTAATGTGCACTGATGAATCATTCATGATGGAACCATGAATGTGCAGTAAGAAACTAAACGGATAGATGGATAGATTAGATATAGATAGAAAAAATGCTTGGTTCTATGGTGCCTATAAAGGAAAATTGAGCTGCATGACGCAAAGCTCAGTGAATGGCACCTCTAAATGTACCTCAATAGAATCGATTTTAAAAAGAAGCACTAAAGTCACCGTATAATTCACACTGTTTCTGGGTAATTTGTGCATAGAAACTGTAAACACTAAACTTCACGTTTCTGTCTGCTCTCTCTCAGAGCCTAATTTGTGAATCCACTGGTTTCACTTACTAAATCTCAAAGGTTTCTGGGCAACGTGGGTTAAAAAAAAAAAAAGTTACCATGGCATTTGTTTGGCACAGTGGCGCTCGCGCCGTGCCCAGGACAGGAGGGTTACCATGGCATCAGCAGGCGCCTCATAAAGCAAATGATTGTTGGGGGGTTTGTGTGAGCGTGTTTTCTGCGTGGCTCTGCCGCCCCAAATACCTAAATGTTATGCCAGCATCCTTTAAATACTAAAGGGCACGGGATAATGCCAGGCTGCTTCTTATCCTCGCTAGCTTACCATTGCTGTCTTTCCACTGGAAATCATTTATCTATCTGTCCGTCCATCTGTCTATCTCTCTAGCGCTCACCTCACACTTGTGGCACGGCCTGCCAGCTCATCTGCCACTTGATTTGTCTCCAGCTGCCTTCACCCAACAGCAAACCAATTTAATAAAAGTGCACGTCAAACGAAATCCAGCCAAAGTCTTGATCAATGATGGCCGATACCTCGCAGCAAAGGAAAACACTCTTCTTATGCAAAGCCTAGGGTTCTGGGAAATCTACATTTCTGATATACGCTAGCTTGTATGTGCGATAATTTCTCGTAAAGACAGCCAAAGCATGTAAAAGGTACGCTTTAAAGTCGAGTATGGATATTCCCAAAGCTGTGCACAGCTAGTATAACACCTGTCCAAGCACCTGCTTCATTAAGAAACTGATTATACAGATCCCACAAAATGCTGACTTAGTTGATGTACGGCTTTATGAACAGACACAATAATGCATGATTGAATAAAGTGCATAAATGCTGCGAAATGAGAATTGAAATAATTGTAGAAAATGCAAGACTTCAAATATTTACATCTGCCAAGAGGAAAATAAAATGTGACCCTGGACCACAAAGCCAGTAAAAAGAGTCAATTTTATGGTTTATGGTTTATTAGGATGCAACAATTTGAAAGGGTGTAAAAAAAAATCGAAATACTGAGAAAATCGCTTTTAAAGTTGTCCAAATGAAGTTCTTAATAATGCATATTACTAATCAAAAATTAAGTTTCGACATATTTACAGTAGGAAATTTACAAAATGTCTTCATGGAACATTCTTTTTTTCTTAATATCCCAATGATTTTTGGCATAAAAGAAAAATCAATCATTTTGACCCACACAATGTATTTTTGGCTATTGCTACAAATATACCCGTGCTACTTAAGACTCGTTTTGTGGTCAGGGTCACAAAAAAAAATGTAAAATTAAAATACTCAAACAAAGAGTGTAAAATAAAAAGTGTGTAACACTTAAATTCATGTTGGAAAAAAATGAGACATTAAAATAAAATGAAATAAAGATATTATTACATTTTAGATTGGTTGAACACAACTGGGTTCTAATGCTGCAACATGGAAACAATGTACATATAGAAATTACAATTAATTCTAAACATTTACGTCTGTCCAGAATAAAAAAATAAAATAAAAAAATAAATAAATATAGATATTATTACGTTTTAAATTGTTTGAACATAACTGAGTTCTAATGCTGCAATATGGAAATGATATAAATGTAGAAATTACAAGACTAAACATTTAAGACGGTCCAGAAGAAAATAAATAATAAAATTAAATTAAATTAAATGTGACCCTGGACCACAAAACCAGTCTTAAGTCGCTGGGGTATATTTGTAGTAATAGCCAAAATACATAGTATGGGTCAAAATTATTGATTTTTCTTTTATGCCAAAAATCATTAGGAAATTAAGTAAAGATCATGTTCCATGAAGATTTTTAGTAAAATTCCTACTGCAAACATATCAAAATGTAATTTTTGATTAGTAATATGCATTGTTAAGAACTCAATTTGGACAATTTTAAAGGTGATTTTCTCAGTATTTTGATTTTTTTGCACCCTCAGATTCCAGATTTTCAAATAGATGTATCTCGGCCAAATATTGTCCTATCCTAATAAACCATACATCAATAGAAAGCTTATTTATTGAGCTTTCATATGATGTATACATCTCAGTTTTGTAAAATGTAACCTTATGACTGGTTTTGTGGTCCAGGGTCACAAATAATAAAGATATTATTACATTTCAGATTGGTTAAACACAACTGAGTTCTAATGCTGTACTATAGAAATTATATAAATGTAGAAATTACAAGACTTTAAACATTTAAGTTTGTCCAGAAGAAAATAAATAAAATAATAAAATTAAATTAAATAATAAAGATATTATTACATTTCAGATTGGTTGAACATAACTGAGTTCTAATGCTGCAATATGGAAATGATATAAATGTAGAAATTACAAGACTCTAAACATTTAAATCTGTCCAGGGGAAAATAAATAAAATAAAATAAAATAAAAAATAATAAAGATATTGTTACATTTCAGACAGGTTGAACACAGGTTCAAATGCTGTAATATGGAAATGATATAAAAGTAGAAATTACAAGACTCTAAACATTTAAGTCTGTCCAGAATAAAATAAATAAAATAAAATAAAATAAAATATATTATTACGTTTTAAATTGGTTGAACACAACTAGGTTATAATGCTGCAATATGGAAATGATAAAATTGTAGAAATTACAAGACTCTAAACATTTAATTCTACATAAATTACTACATAAAATAGTAGTAAATTGTAAATTATGTGAGACAATCAAACAACATGTTAAACATCTATTTTTAAAAAACAGTTAAAGTAATAATGAGATAACAATACTTTTCAGATTGCAAGAACACAACTGAGCCTTTATGGTATAACTGTAGAAATCACAAAACTCAAAATATTTAAGCCTGTCCAGAGGGAAAAAAAACTATAAGACAATAAAATATGTTAGACATATGTTGTAAAAAAAAATCAGTCAAAAGTAATAATAAGATTTATTAATTTAGCTATTAAACAAGTGAATTATATATTTACCACTGTAGTTCTGTCCTTTATAACACTGCACCTATAAACCAACCTGCAGCTAAAGAACAATATTTTAGAAGTCCTCCAATCAAGTTCTGGATTTTCCACAATCCTTTTGTTCGTTTTATCAGACACTTTCAGTTTCTGATTAACCTGTGCCATGCAAATGCATTTGGAAAATAAAACAGAAGCTGCACACTACATTTCATCCTAATAACCTCAAAACCAACCCACCAAAAAATTAGTCACATTATTAAAGAGGGAGAGAACCATTTACAAATCTGTCCTCACAGAGACAGTTTATTAGCACAAGATTCCACACATCTGACCTCTCACAGATGTGAATATATCAGGCAGAGAAATAATACGATCTCGGTTTTTCTAAATTATACAATTTGGATAAAAGCTGAACAGTTCTGCTTTTAAAGGAATCTGCTGTACTTCATTTAAACATGTGTTATACATGTTTGAGATATTCTGCTTTTGACAGTCATAAATAAATAGTGAAAAATGGATGTGAAGAAAATTGAATAGGATTATTTCCAAAAACACCCTTGTATCTGAAGCAAATGTTTGCAGGGAGGCGTTTCTGATTAAATCAAGCGAATCAATTTCTTAGAAATGCTTAGGTAATAGATTTGAGTAACATTACACAGGTCAGCATAATGACTCCATCAGGCTGTTTCACTCTTCAGTTGGTTTTAATACAGCCTAATGCATCTCTCATGTGTTGATAATCACTACAAAGCAAAAGGCACATGTTTAGTGTAACGTATCATGTGGAAATTCCTGCAAAATCTGATGAAAAACATTTGGAGAAATATTCAAAATAAAGGACGAAGACTGAAAATCTCCATATAAACAATGGTTCTCATTGAAATTCAGTGTTTTTGAGTGATTTGAGAAAAAATCTATTTAAAATAGAAGTACTTTAATTTACATTTCTTATACATCGTATACATATTTAATTACTATATAAAATCTACTGCAATAAATAAATAAATAAAGATTAGGTTACTGATGATTTAACATAGCGAGTCAAAGTTTTTAAACTATTATTTACATCGTTTCACTGCATGCGTATTTGTTTAACGCACTCCAGTTAAATACAGTTCTTTTATTCATGTTTCATCTTTTCAGAACATAAAAGCAGGAAAATGTTCCATGTCATTTTAATTCGCAATGAAAGCGCACATTTAAATGTTTTGGAATTGAAACACGGCTTACTATGTGTGAAAACATGGTAACAATTAGTGGTTTGACTCACTGTCGCTGTTATAGTACATAAACATTCAGCGAGAGTCGGGCTGGACAGGTGCGCGTGCATGAGAAGCGTGTGCTGCAGCGCCCTCTGCTGGATATAAAAAACGCACACTTTTATCCTTAGGGGTCTTCAGGCTTTTTATACAGACCCCTTGAAAGATATAGAGGTAGAGCAGGACACAGAGTTTATTTATTATCCTTCTGAGAGCAATTTGTTTAGGAAATATAGGCCTAATAATATATAATATAAATAATATAACAATAATAATAATAAATAATATAAATGTAATATATTATGAAAATATGTGAATAAAATAACGGTAAATATATATAAATATATGAAATAATACAATGTCATTTTAGTGTGAAATATTTATATATAAAAATTAAAAAATATATAAAATTAAAATTGTAATAATTTTGTTAGTGTTTGTTAGTTTTTATTTTTATTTCAGTTTTAGTTCTTTTAGTACATCTAAACACTTTTAGTTTTTTTTTTGTTTTCTGTATTTTTCATTTAAAATTTCAGTTAAAGTTATAATCATGTTGTTATGTGATTTTGTTATTCTTATGTTATTTCTTTATAATGTTTATAAAAAGGCATTGAATAAGATAATATACCAAAATTTATAACAAGTTGTATCAATTTTGTTTTGTTTCTGACATTTATTCATTTTAATTCAGTTTTTGACTAAATTTTAAACTAAATGTATATCAAATGCATGTATGATTAGTATGAATTACTATTAGTTTTTTTTAAATATATTTTGAATTAGTTTTCTGTGATTTTCATTTTCATTTAAAATTTTAGTTAAAATTGTAATCATTTTGTTGCGTGATTTTGTCATTCTTATGTTATTATTATTTTTAAAATGTTTATATAGTTTTTATTTTTATTTCAGATTTAGTTCTTTTAGTTCATCTTAATGAAAATGAGAAATGTTGCTTTTATATAAGTTTTTTATCATTTCAGTTGATGTTTATTGTATTTCAAGTAACAAAAATTTTGGGGAAAAGCATTTGAAAACTTGAATTAAATTATTAAATGTCATTGAATTAGATAATATACCAACATTTTAAAGTTATATCAAGTTTTACCAATTTTGTTTAGTTTCTGACATTTATTCATTTTAATTCAGTTTTTGAGTAAATTTTAAACTAAATGTATATCAAATATAAATGCCAATAAGTGTCATTTTAGTATGAAATACTATTATTTTTTATATATATTTAAATATATTTTGAATAAGTTTTCTGTATTTTTCATTTTCATTTACAATTTTAGTTAAAAATGTAATCATTTTGTTGTGTGATTTTATCATTCTTATGTTATATATATATATATATATATAGTTTTTATTTTTATTTCAGTTTTAGTTCTTTTAGTACATCTTAATGAAAATGAGAAATGTTGCTTTTATATAAATTCTTTATCATTTCAGTTGATGTTTATTGTATTTCAAGTAACAAAAATTTGGGGAAAAAGCATTTGAAAAATTGAATTGAATTATTGAATGTCAACATCGTAAAGTTATATCTTTATATCTAGTTTTTGAGTAAATTTTATCTCAGTTTTAGTTATTTTAGTACATAAAAATGAAAATGAGAAATGTTGCTTTTATATAGGCTAATTTTTTATTATTATTATTTTATTTTATTTCAGTTAATGTTTATTGCATTTTAAGTAACAAATACTTTGGGAAAAAGTTTGAAAACTTAATGAATGGCATTAAATTATATAATTATATAAGTTCAATTTTTCAGTTTTAGTTATTTATGTCAAGCTTAATGAAAATAAGAAACGGTGCTTTTGCAACTAGCTGAAATAAAATGTTTAATTTATATTTTAATTAATTATTAATTATAGATTTTTTTTTTTGTTTGTTTATTTTGTTAATTACAATGACAGTGGCCAAAACGTATGTGTAGGATAAAACCTAATGAGTTTTGATTTATTTTTCCGATTGACTGACATTCAGTGGCTCCGAATAAAATTAAATAAAAAATGTGAAAACTTAATTAAAATAAATAAATGTCATTGAATTAGATAACAAAAGAACAAAACAAATGAAATTGAAATGAGCAAGTGTAAAGAAAGCACATGTACACTATTCAAACTAAATATTTCACAAAACAGATGTTCAAATTTATATAAGATGTTAAAATTAAGAAACGGACTTAGAAAAGCTGCACCATCAGGAGCTGATTTCATAAACTGCTGAATCTAGTCTTAGCAAGTTAGTCATCTAATTAGTTGTCTTCGGAACTGTTTAAAGTCAGTTACAAAAAGGTACAATGGTCCAATCTGAATCAGAAAAGTAAGACTGATTATCACTTGGCAAACCGCTAGCTGGTCAAACTATCTCTTAAGACAGTCTTAACATAGTGGCTATGTTTATGCAACTGGCCCCAGTTGTTTGTAGCAGCCGTTGCTTTGCCATTTTTCTTCTATCTAATTTCACACATATGATAATTGAAATAATGTCTATGCATGAGACAGCATGAGTAACCGACGGCACTCTCTCATGATCACATCAGACGTCTGTTACTGTGAGCTTGCGGTGAGAGGAGGGTTAAATCTGAGGTGTTTATTTTTTTGGCACATGAAGGTCTTGACTGTTTTATACATGTGGAAAACAGCTCCAAACAGATTTCAGAGCAAGGCAGGTGCCAACACAACCATCTGCTTTGAGTTTCAGCTCTCCTCTCCTTTCTTTCCTACATGTATTGAACCGCAGTGCTGCTCAGTGTCTGCCAATCACAGAGTAGCGTGTCTCACCCTATATGACACACGGGTCACTCAGGACGCCTGTGTACAGACAAAAAGAGTTTTCATATAGTATGTCTTGTTTTTCTTTCGCTTCGTATTAGGCTTTTTATTTCAAACAAGTCTTTTACAAGAGAACTGAATCTTTGCCTTTTGTAAGACTGATCCGTAGAGTTTTTGGTTGCAGTAAATTTCTTACAGGCCTATACATTTTTTTTAAATATATATTTTTTTAGGGAGTTACTTCATCATTAAATAACTTTATCAATAGTGGGTTTGTACATATGTCACGATTTGGCCACTTTGGTGATACAACAGCTTTGACTGCACAGTTGTACTACTGAATTAGGGCTGCACGATAGGTCGTTTCAGCATCGTCATCGCCATGTACGCATGCGCGATAGTCACATCCTGGCAGTCACGATGTAGGGCAAAAAAATGTTTATGTGTGTCTGATTTAAAAATGTACTTTCTATATTTATAAGCTTTCTATTCACGGATCTATATTTGTCTAAAATAAAGTAATTAACTCATGTTTAAAGGTTCTTTAAAAACTACAATGCACATGTTGCTTCACCTACTTCATGCATGCAGTCTCTGCGTGCGCATGGCGAAATGAGCGCGGGACGGGAGAAAAGGGCCGAAATGGAAGATTTCGTCGCAAAAAGAAACGCAACGTCGGTCATATGGAAGTAGGTATTTTGGATACAAAAAGGATGCTGCTGACCAAAAACAGGTGCTTTGTCGGGAGTGCCTGGCAGTTGTTGCCACAACTCGTGGAAACACTACGGATTTAAGGGACCGTTCACATGTCGCGCCTAAAAACGCGTGGTAAACGCTAGACGCGCCGCTTTCTCCTTCTTTCCAAAGCGCTCTGTAACTTGAGTGGCAGAGTGGCGTCTGCCGTTGCTAAGCAACCATGACCCGCGCTCTCCTAAAGGCGCGGAAGTTTCAGCAAAGATAAATAAACAAAGATAAATGGATTTCCAAAACTAAAAATTGCTTGCAGTAGCTCTGCTGCTAAAAAATGTTATCCCTGTAACAGCTATGATCAGCTGTTCCTCCATCTAAGCTAAGCTTTTAATGTTTTCGTGAAAGGAAGAAGCTGATTTCCCTTCCATCAGGGTAAAAGCAACATTCATTATTAATTTCATATTAGAGCCTTGATTTGCCTGAATTGACAGTGAATAAGGTGAGTCAAACTGTTTATGAAACTACCCAAAATAAGCTTTAAAAAGTATTTTATTTCAGGGTTTTGATTGTACTGTACTTTCACATTTTTTTATTCTTTGAAAATGCTTACAAAATTACCCCAATTATTCTTGAATTATTATTTGATTTTTAGGCAGTTCAAAACAACCTGATGAACATAAATGAATTTGTACACATATAAAAATATATTGCAATGTAATTTTTTTTCCCAATATCGTGCAGCCCTATACTGAATACATTGTTTTGCTTATTTATGCTGTCTAAACTGTGCCAAAGACATGTGGAAGCTGTTAAGTAAGCAGGAAAGGGCGCAATATTTAGACAAACTAAAGTTAATAGGTCGTACAAGCAGTATTAATTTAAAAATCAGCCTAATATTTTACCTTCCTGACCGGAAATGATAAGAACAAACATGAATGTTGTCAAGATTCTTGCCCTGGAAATCCCAGTTCAGTTTGGCCAACCACAAACGCCTTTTGTTCCTCAGACAGATTTTTGCACTCTTCTCCTTGATTTGTTATGATTTTTGGCAGTCTATAGTTCTCGAAATGTTTTCCCGGTCTGACCAATTAGTACAGCCCAAAACGTCACAATAACTGATCATTTTCAGCAGCAATAATCATGCGTTCAGCCTAGTGGCATTGTTTACATTTAGTGCCGCCAATAACACTCTATGGCTGTATCCGAAATCGCTCTTTATACCCTCAAATAGGGCACTATTTTAGAGGACAGACATTTTCAGTGGTGTTTGAAACCATAGTGGACGTTCTCGAGTGCATGCATTCAATTTCACAATACACCGCAAAAACGAGTGTACACTCAATGCATAGAGATAACCCATAATGCACTGTGAGAGTCACGCGTTGAATTAATTCCCGCATTTCGCCAGAAGATGGAACGCCCGCAGCTGAATCATCCATCCATTTATTTTACAATGGGCCCATCCACGGTGTAATGCAACACAGGTACAAATTAATTGTAAATTACAACTTTGCGTTGTACCACACAGCATTTTCACCCCTTGTCCCGCATTTTTATCTATCTGTTGGTTTTTAATTGTCATATTAAGTCTTGTCTTTTTAAAGGAGTAGTTCACTTTCAGAACAAAAAAATTACAGATAATGTAGTCACCCCCTTGTCATCCAAGATGTTCATGTCTTTCTTTCTTCAGTCATAAAGAAATGGTGTATTTTTAGGAAAACATTTCACGATTTCTCTCTATATAATGGACTTCTATAGTGCCCCCGAGTTTGAACTTGCAAAATGCAGCTTCAAAGGGCTCTAAATGATCACAGCCGAGGAAAAAATGGTCTTATCTAGCAAAATTATGGGTTATTTTCTAAAAAAAAAAAATTTAAATTTTTATACTTTTTAACCTCAAATTCTCGTCTTGTCTAGCTCGCAAGACGAGCATTTGAGGATAAAAAGTATATAAGTTGTAAATGCTTTTTGAAAATAACCGATCGTTTTGCTAGATAAGAGCCTTCTTCCTCGGCTGGGATCATTTAGAGCCCTTTGAAGCTGCATTTAAACTGCATTTTGGAAGTTCAAATTCAGGGGCACCATAAAAGTCCATTAAACACCATTTCTTTATGACTGAAGAAAGAAAGACATGAACATCTTGAATGACAAGCGGATGAGTACATTATCTGTAAATTCTTTTTCTGAAAGTGAACTACTCCTTTTAAAGAACGTTTTTTATTTTTTTATTTTTGCTGCGTGTTTTGCGCTGACCTCATTAAGTGATCTAGCACCACCGACGGAAATGGTCGAGCACACACAGAAAAACACGATATTCTCCTTTCATTTTAACCAATTAAAAAAAATCGATGCAGCTTTCAGAAACGACTTTATTCTTATTTTAATTGTTGGTTTGAGGCGGTTTCTATGGCGTTATTTTAATGACAAATGTTTAGGGCGCACTATTGTAATGCAAGGGCGAATCAAAATCAAGAGCACAAATCTCTTTAAAGGGATAGTTCACCCAAAAATTAAAAATTTATGTTTATCTGCTTACCCCCAGGGCATCGAAGATGTAGGTGACTTTGTTTCTTCAGTAGAACACAAACAAAGATTTTTAACTCAAACCGTTGCAGTCTGTCAGTCATATAATGGCAGTGAATGGTTACCAAATCTTCAAGAGTAAAAAAATCATACACAGACAAAACCAAATTAAACCCTGCAGCTCGTGGCAATACATTGAGGTCTTAAGACACAAAACGATCGGTCTGTGCAAAAAAACTGAACAGTGTTTATATCATTATTTACCTCTACACTCCTGAGCGCGTTCACATCAGCCCGCGCATGATGCGGAAGCGATCTGTCGCATGTATATGTCACTCATTGTTTACATAGTACATATTGGCCTCTCAAAATGGTAATTACTTGTGCTTATCCTGATTCTGGCAACCGATTAAAAACTAAAAGATTACATTTCCTTGTGCGAACTCATCTGGGAGTGTTGACTTTTCACCAACTACATTGTCAGAGCACGTTGACATGTCGCGCGGGCTGATGTGCACACGCTTCAAACAGCTGAATGTTCCGGTGGATCAGAGGTAAATAGTTATATGAATACTGTTTAGTTTTTTGCACAGACCGATCGTTATGTGTCTTAAGACCTCAATGTATCGTCACGAGCCCCAGGGTTTAATTTGGTTTTGTCTGTGTGTGTTTTGTATACTATTAAAGATTAGGTAACCACTGACTGAGTTAAAAATCCTTGTTTGTGTTCTACTGAAGAAACAAAGTCACCTACATCTTGGATGCCCTGGGGGTAAGCATAAACATCAAATTTTCATTTCTGGCTGAACTATCCCTTTAAGTTTTTCTCGCAGGTGGATTCTCTTCACTCTCATACAAAACAGACGCACTTTCTCTCGCTTACATGTGCGCGCTCAGAAACATAAATAAGCAGATGATGTAAATGAGTATTTACATAGCATAACAGTAGCCTAGTAAATGTATGTCTCGCAAAATCACATCTTTCTCCTTCTCCACTCCTCAACCCGCCTAAACCGTGACACATCTACTGTCCCGCAGCACATATATTGCCAGGTGGTTGCCCTATTGTAAATTGATTATTAAATTGTTTAAGTAGGGTTTCTTGCAACTATGCAAAAGCGGCAGTTCTTCCGGTGCAATCAGTGTTCGAATTCACTCACTCGTTTTCATTTAGTCTTTCAAGTGGACTGTATGAGTGAACTGATGTAGGGAATAGTGAATGAGGGTATAGGGGTGATTTTAGATACAGCCTATATGTTTCTGTTAGCTGCATGAACATATCAATATGCTTTTAAAAAGCAACTTCGCTGGATAAATGCATAAATGTGACCAGCTGGACACAAACTAATGCAAATAGATGGTAACAATCATAACATTAAACATTTGGGTCGGACTTGCCTGTAATTGAGTCACACTAAAACAATGTTGACAACCTTGACAACATACTTCTGGTCTTTTTCTACTAATACAGCATCTAACAACAAATTATTCACTTTATAATAATGAAAACATGTACTGTACTGTGCAGTATACATACTGTTTGGTTGTCAATTAGTAACACGTAATTTTTTTAATCTGCATCTGAAATGTCCCGCTCTGTGCAGCACGCAGTGTCATGTATCAAAACAAACAACAGAATTAAAGGATTACTCCACCCCAAAATGAAAATTTTGTCATTAATCACTTACCCCCATGTCGTTCCAAACTCGTAAAAGCTTTGTTCATCTTCAGAACACAATTTAAGATATTTTGGATGAAAACCGGGAGCTTTGTGGCTGTCCCATTGACTGCCAAGTAAATAACACTGTCAAGGCCCAGAAAAGTATGAAAGACGTCCTCAAAATCAGTGATTCAACCATAATTTTACGAAGCTACGAGAGTACTTTTTGTACACAAAAAAAAAATAAAAAAAATAACAACTTTATTTAACAATTCGTCACTGTAGCACCTTTTAAAGAGTATGCACTGGACGCAAACAGCGTGCGCTGTTCTCTGTCAGCTGCGTCACGCGGATACACTGTTTTCGTTCAAATCAAAGTGTAAATAAACACTAGAAAACGTATCCATGTATTGCGTGTTACTATTTGTCAGGATGTTCTCAGATAAGCAATTGTTCCCACAATTCACTATTGATGCCGATTAATCTGTAAAACTGTTCAGTCAGCCAACCTCTAGCAATGTCTTTGTCTGGAACACCCAGGAACCAAAAAGCAATATGGAAAAACAACTCTCACAACTGCCTAGTGACAACCTATAATTCCCTTGCAAACAGCATAACAATGCTAAAATCCTTAAAACTTGTTACAGGCCAAATATCATAGAGATATGAGGTTGACTTCGGGTCAGTAAGAAACCACCTAGCAACCACTCAGAACACCCTAACAACCACAAAACAATACTATGGCTATACCCTTGCCTTATAGCATGTAAAAGCCTGGTTAAATTACAGCTTTTCTGGATGCAAAACAAAAGCTGTAAAAAGTTCAGTGCGATTTTAATTAGCAATAAATGCAGTTTAAATGCGTCTTGGGACTGTAACGCAACTTGCTTTCTGTTCAAATGTGGTGACAATTTGTGGTTTGACTAAATGTTGCTGTTTTAGCACATAAACTCAGCAACTAATGAGACTCTAATGACAAACTCATTCATGAAGTTTATTCGTAATGCAGATTAATGGTGGAAGCATTTGAGATAAAGCGCCATCTTCTGATCATTCACTAACACAGCTGGCTGGATTCAAACACTTTGTAAATCAAAGATAACCACAAAAGCAATCAAATACATTTTCTTTTGTCTCTGAGAACAGACATGCAACCGTTTGAAGCTGATGTATCTTAAATATACGTGTATGACTTTGAGCGTTACTGTAAGAGACAGACTCGCAGTGTGAGGAGGGTTAAAGCTGAGGTGTTTATTTTTTTGGCACATGAAGGTCTTGACTGTTTTATACATGTGGAAAACAGCTCCAAACAGATTTCAGAGCAAGACAGGTGCCAACACAACCATCTGCTTTGAGTTTCAGCTCTCCTATGCATCCAACCACAGAGCTGCTCAAACACGTCAGTAACCACATAGAGACGGCCTAGCAACCACCTACAACTCTCTCTTGCAGCATAGCAATGCAAAAGCCTATAGAAACGCCCTAGCAACAATCTATAACACCCTAGCAACAAGCTAAGAACCACTCCAAACATTTTAATAACAGCAAAGCAATGGCCTGCAAACAGCATAGAAATGCAAAACCACAGCAACACCCTAGCAACCACACAAGTTTTACACAGGAAAAAAAATTCAGTAATAAAAAATAAATATAGTTCCTAGTTTGCGAACAAATATAGTTACTTCGATTAGTTAGTTAGAAAGCCTTCTGGTTTGGTAAAGTAATGAGAGAATAGCAAGTCTACAGTTTTCATTTCTCTTAAATTCAGGTTATAGGTTGTGGGAACATTGTTTTGAAAATGTCTCTAAAATGCCCCATTTTGTTGTTGTGAATATAATGTTGTTTAAAGGTTACAAAAATGTTTCTTACAATGTTCTACTAACTTCATTTTTGACCCAAAATTTAACGTTATTGGAATGTTTATTTTTTATATTCTAGGAACGCTAAAATGGCTTTTTCTTCTTGTGACCAGAACGTTAAGTTACAAAAATGTTTCTTAAAACATTCTACTGTTTATTTTATTTTTTGTTTTAGTATAATGCTATTCAAGCAATTACTTTTGATATTCTGAGAATGTTAAAATCTCCATTTTTTCATGATTAGAATGTTAAGTTACAACGATGTTTCTTACAACATTCTACTGTTTATTTTCACCTCAAATATAATGTAATTTAAACATTTATTTTTAATATTCTAACATTAAAATACCAAGTTTTCTTGTTGTGATTAGAATGTTAAGTTACAGTAACATTTTACTGTTTATTTTCACCCAAAATGTAACGTTATTTGAATGTTTATTCTGAGAATGTAAAAATGTCCAGTTTTTCATGATTAGAATGTTAAGTTACAACAATGTTTCTTACAGCATTCTACTGTTTATTTTCACCTCAAATATAATGTAATTTGAATGTTTATTTTTAATATTCTAATATTAAAATACCAAGTTTTCTTGTTGTGATTAGAATGTTAAGTTACAGTAACATTTTACTGTTTATTTTCACCCAAAATGTAACGTTATTTGAATGTTTATTCTGAGAATGTTAAAATCTCCAGTTTTTCATGATTACGTTAAGTTACAAAAATGTTTCTTACAACGTTCTACTGTTTATTTTCACCTTAAATATAATGCTATTTGAACGTTTATTTTTAATATACTAAGAACGTTAAAATGCCCAGTTTACTTGTTATGATTAGAACGTTAAGTTACAAAAATGTTTCTTGCAACGTTCTACACTTTATTTAAAAAAAAAATTTGAACATTTATTTTTCATATTCTAAGAACATTAAAATGGCCAGTTTTTATGTCATGATTAGAAAGCCAAGTTACAAAAACATTTCTAAAAACATTGTACTGTTTATTTTCACCTAAAATATAACATTAATAGAGCGATTCATTTTAATATTCAAATAGAGTTGTAATGTTCAGTGATTAGAATGTTAAGTTAAAAAAACGTTTATTACAACATTCTACTGATTGTTTTCACCTAAAATATAGTGTTATTTGAATGTTTAATTTTTAATATTTTAACTTTAAAATGCTCAGTTTTCTTGTTGATTAAAACGTTAAGTTACAAAAATGTTGCTTGCAACATTCTACTCTTTATTTAAGAAGTTATTTGAACGTTTATTTTATTCTAAG
The DNA here is from genome assembly GCF_049309525.1 of Garra rufa. Lineage (NCBI taxonomy): Eukaryota > Metazoa > Chordata > Actinopteri > Cypriniformes > Cyprinidae > Garra > Garra rufa. The sequence continues at coordinate 21,823,201 of NC_133361.1, forward strand.
AACATTAAAATGGTTTTCTTGTCATGATTAGAACGGCAAGTTACAAAAACATTTCTAACAACATTCCACTATTTATTTTCACCTAAAATATAACATTATTTGAGCGATTATTTTTAATATTCAAAAAACGTTAAAATGCCCAGTTTTCTTGTCGTGATTAGAATGTTGTTACAAAAACATTTATTGCAACATTCTACTGATTGTTTTCACCTAAAATATAATTTTATCTGAATGTTTATTTTGAACATTCTAAAAACTTGCCCAGTTTTCTTGTCGTCATTACAACATTAAGTTAAAAAAAACATTTCTTACAACATTCTACTGTTTATTTTCACCTAAAGTATAACGCTATTCAAGTAATTAATTTTAATATTCTAAGATTGTTAAAATGCCCAGTTTTCTTGTAATTAACGTTATTTAAAGGTTACAAAAACATTTTTTAGAATGTTCATCATGCTGATCTCAGAACGTTTTCTCTCAATGCTATGAGAACATAATATAAAATATTAATAGTTATACGTTATAAGATCTTTCCATAAATACTAGTTTAAGAACATTTTGTTCTAACATGTTTAGAACGCTGAAAGTTGTGAGAACGATCCCTGTTAGCTGAGTCAATATACATCATTCAGACTTTCAAATCACCATTTTGTAAATCTTCTTTTGTTTTTACTGTTCTTTATTCCCCTTCAGGGATCGAAAAACAGAACTCGAAACAAGGCCGCAATAATTCAACATGTCAACGCTCAGGCCTTCCTCAGTCTATCTGTGCTGTCCTGATCTGAACCCGGGAGCTGGCTGCCCACCACGCGAGGAAAGCCATCCACAAATCACCTTATGGAGCGCTACGCACGCTCCGGGCCGCTGCCAACACGCCGCACGGCGCCACGGGACCTCAACCCAAACACAGGAAACCGAGAAGACCTGAACTTTATGCTCCATACCGTTCCTTTGAGCCACATCCAACAGGCACAATAGTCTACCTCGAAAAATCCACCTCTATTTTCTTCTGGGGAATTCAGCATAAAGCCGCCTACCCTACACATTCCAGAAGCATGAAGTCTGAAGCTGAAAATATTTTTCATCAAAACAACCATTTTCCGGGCAAAGTTTCGAATGAAAATGTTTTCATTTAAATGAGCCGGTATTTTATGCAAACTGGCCTAACGTGAGGTGACAGGCCTCATTTAGTGGATGGCGCCCGCGTTTATGAGCCTCATTATGCGAACCTGTGCGGCGAACGCTGCCAACTAATGAGCTCATTTAGATTAAGGTGGGCTCTCGACTCGGGGGTGGGAAAACAAACACGCAGGTGACAAATCGTGCGAGGGGAACTGAATCTTTTATCACCGCAGAAACGCGAGCTTACGTCTTGAGCGATTTCCTTTCTTCTTGGCGCCTGATGGCGCGGGCCAAAGGATCAGATGCCAAGTAGTGGAGCGCTGACCAGCGGGGTTTCGGGAGAATGTAAAGGAGCGACTGCCGCTTCGCAGGTGTTCCTTTTAAAAACCACCAGTGCCAAACAATTTTGGCGCGGCTCGCCGAGATCTTGGTGCCGATGCTTTTAGTTTGTTTGTCTACTCTTTTCAGAGCTTTACTCTTTCTGATTTAGGCCTCTTTTCCTCCGGTCGTCTATTAGCCAACAAAACAGACGTGTTCGCCCCCTTTTCTTTCTCTTTCAGATTTCTGTCCTCAATGACTGTTTTGGTGCTCTTCAGAATTTAAATGTCACTTCCTCCGCTGCAGTCTCACAGCAAATTAACATATTGAACTTTATACTTTATTTATTTCAATTTAAGTCATAAATTGCTTGTTTTGTGCACAAATATCCCATCCAAAAGAAATTTTAGTCTGCAATTATACATTGTAAGCAATTTAGAGAAAAACAACAATACAAAAAAATTACAGTCTTACATAAAGTCTTACATAAACTGGCAACCGATAATTCCACACGGCTTTTTAATGCATTTTTCTGACCAAGTAAAGAAAATATAAGGCGTAAACCGAAGGGAACACAATATGTCAATATGTTGTCTAAATGTAAATGTCTAGAGAACACGATGAGATTTTTTTAGCAACCCTTCATAGTTGCAAATGGAACTTCCAACAGATCTCCATAACTTTTTAAGTCACTGTACAAAAATAGCTTAAGGCTTGAATACCTCTCAATCACTATAATCCCACTGCAATTTTTTTTTTTTTTTTTAGTGCAAATGACTTAAATCAACAATACAATACTGAAGAAGAAAATTCTGATTTAAGATCTCTTTAGGCATTTTAAAGACCTTTTTAAGATGCACAGAAACAGTTCACTTCCCATTTTACTTTTGTAATCTGCATTATCATTTTGCAAAAAAAGAAAAAAAGAATAAACTAGGGCTGCTAAACGATCAGCTGCGATTAATCGATTTAAAATAAAACAATGAGTTTTATTAGCAACACTTCAAAGTTGCAAATGGAACTTCCAACAGATCTCCATAACTTTTTAAGTCATTGTACAAAAATAGCTTAAGGCTTGAATACCTCTCAATCACTATAATCCCACTGCAAAAAAGTTTTTTTTGTTTAGTTTTCTAGTGCAAATGTCTTAAATCAAGATGAATTAGCATGAGAAGAAGAATAGTCATTTTATGATTAAAACATGAGCCGATGGGCTCAGAAAAAACCCACCTAAAACAAATGCAAACATCTGTCAGAGGGGTTTGTTTTTCCTTTTGAATTAAGCATGAACTCACTATACTTTTCAGAAAACAAGACTCTGAAGGTCTTCATTTTGCCTCTCAAGTACATCTTGATTTAAGATGTTTAGATATTTGTATGGGAAACAATACAACAATACTGAAGAAGAAAATCCAGTGCCATTTCAATGACTTCAGGAACTTGAAAAACTTTCTGCCCAGATTTAAGATCCCTTAAGCATTTTAAAGACCTTTTTAAGATGCACAGAAACACAGTTCACATCCCATTGTATTTTGTAATCTGCATTACCATTTTGTAAAAATAAATAAATAAATAAACTAGGGCTGCAAAACGATTAGCTGCGATTAATCGATTCAAAATAAAACAATGAGTTTTATTAGCAACACTTCAAAGTTTCAAATGCAACTTCCAACAGATCTCCATAACTTTTTAAGTCATTGTACAAAAATAGCTTAAATGTCTAAAGATTCTTAAATCAAGATGAATTAGCTTGAGAAGAAAAATAAATCTTGTCTTCTGAGAAATTAATAAAAATGAAGTGATTTTATGATTGAAACATGAGCCGATGGGCTCAGAAAAACCTCAACCTAAAACAAAAGCAAACATCTGTCAGAGGGGTTTGTTTTTCCTTTTGAATTAAGCATGAACTCACTATATTTTTCAGAAAACAAGACTCTGAAGGTCTTCATTTTGCCTCTCAAGTACATCTTGATTTAAGATGTTTAGATATTTGTATGGGAAACAATACAATACTGAAGAAAAAATTCAGTGCCAATTTAATGACTTCAGGAACTTGAACATATATGTGTGTGTATTTATATATACATAATTAAATATACACACACAAATAGTATGTAAACATAAACTTTTATTTTGAATCGATTAATCGTGACTAATCGTTTTGCAGCCCTAAATTAAACCCAGAAATGTGCATTAGGAAAATAGACGTGTAAAAATGTGCAACCTTCAGCACACTAGAAACAAATCACTCTGAACATTGCAAACACAAACAATCTGCTTTAAACACCCTGGCAACCACACAAGGTTTACATGGGAAAAGTAAATACGAAAAAAATGGATTGTTTAAAGTAAAATAAGGACATTGCAACTTGATAGAATTTGCTAGATGTCAAAGCTTGAGACACATGTCTCATATTGTTGCACTAATAACCACTCAAAACACTGGATCAATTGCATAGCAATGCCCGACAACCTCCTCCAACAGCCCAGCTTCACGACAGCTGCAGAGACACCACTTTACTTCAGAAATCTAGTTACATGTTATTGCTAAATCAATATAGAGCTTTGCTTACAAAGTAATCAGGATCATAGCCAAGAATGTTAATTGCAATGTGGTCTAATGGATGCCTTGCAGGTATGGAAGACTTTCAAGACCTCTGCATACTCCATTATGAGTGTTCACTAACTCTTCTCATTTCGAACGGATAAAATAGTTTCATCATCTAAACATCTTAGTTGTTGTTTTGTTTCTAGTCACAGTTGCCTTTGGTTTGCTCACTGAATTGAACTGTGTGTGTGTGTGTGTGTGTGTGTGTGTGTACCTGGTATTCATCACGTTGTGGGGACCAAATGTCCCCACAAGGATAGGAATACCAGTAGATTTTGACCTTGTGGGGACATTTCTCAGGCCCCCATGAGGAAACAGGCTTATAAATCATGCACAATGAGTTTTTTTGATGAAGTAAAAGTGTGCACAATCTCCTGTGAGGGCTAGGTTTAGGTGTAGGGTAGGTGTAGGGCAATAGAAAGTACGGTTTGTACAGTATAAAAACCATTACGCCTATGGAATGTCCCCATAAAACATATAAACCCAACGTGTGTGTGTGTGTGTGTGTGTGTGTGTGTGTGTGTGTGTGTGTGTGTGTGTGTGTGTGTGTGTCCTTGTATTTATCACGTTATGGGGACCAAATGTCCCCATAAGGATAGGAATACCAGTAAATTTTGACCTTGTGGGGACATTTCTCAGGTCCCCATGAGGAAACAGGCTTATAAATCATGCACAATGAGTTTTTTTGAGGAAGTAAAAGTATGCACAATCTCCTGTGAGGGCTAGGTTTAGGTGTAGGGAAGGTGTAGGGTGATAGGAAATATCGTTTGTACAGTATAAAAACCATTACGCCTATGGAATGTCCCCACAATTCACAAAAACAAACATGTGTGTGTGTGTGTGTGTGTGTGTGTGTGTGTGTGTGTGCCATGGGGTGAGCTGTTGACATCTGATATGAGATACGGATAAATAAGCAGACAAACAATCCTGGAACGGCACTGCTAGAATTATAAAAAAAGCCCAGACCGTGATGATTAGTGATGAAGATGTGATTAGTGTTTGGGGAGCAGCTTCTCTACCCACTCGTCCCCCTGCAGAAATCCGAAGCGGGCCACGGTGGCACCGGCCATCAAGGGCACCTTGGATTTGCAGATGTTGTAGCTGATGACAGATGGCACTGGCACGGGCACGGGAGCGTCGGGACAGTGTCTGCACCAATCCAGAGCCACCTGCACCCCTCTGCCAGTCTACCATACCCGCAGCAATGGATGGACGCTCTGTGTGTGTGTGTGTGTGTGTGTGTGTGTGTGTGTGTGTGTGTGTGTGTGTGTGTGTGTGTGTGTGATGAGTCAGCTCTCAGGGAGATCAGATCAACCCCAACAAAGGTGAGAATATCAGATATGTTTGAGACCTCTTCATATGATCTCTACAAAAGGGAAAGTTTTTATATAAATTAAATTTATTTTCTCTCTTTATCTTAGCATTGATTTCATTTTCTGTATAAATTATCCATCATTGGAAGCAGAAGCATTTTGTAAAATATAAATATCATTCATTTTCAAATAATGAAAGTCTTTTTCAATATCTAATATCTAATATTGCAATATCAATTTCAAATGTTACCCATTTTTCTATGCATTATATATTTTTCATACATTAATGTTTTAATACCTGATTTTACATCATGCAGAATAAAACATTTAGTTTTTTTTTTTTTTTTTTGGACGAAGCAATATAGATTTATAATGTATAAATCTATATCTACAGTATATAATATTTAACCTATTCCTACAACAATTATCAGTATCGGTATACAAATACACACACACACACAAACAAATATGTTATTTTACAGTATATTACAAAAATTCTATACATTATTTGTAACCCTGGACCACAAAACCAGTCACAAGGGTCCATTTATTTTGTGAACACATAAGCTTTCCATTGATGATATGGTTTGTTAGGATAGGACAATATTTGGCCGAGAAAATTTGAAAATCTGGAATCTTAGGGTGTGCAAAAAAATCTAAATACTGAGAAAATCGCCTTTAAAGTTGTCCAAATGAAATTCTTAGCAATGCATATGACTAATCATAAATTAAGTTTTGATATATTTATGGTAAGAAATTCACAAAATATCTTCATGGAACATAATCTTTACTTAATACCCTAATGATTTTTCAGAATAAAAAAAATCTATAATTTTGACTCATACAATGTATTTTTGGCTATTGCTACAAATATAACTGTGCTACTTAAGACTTGTTTTGTGATCCAGGGTCACAAATGTACACTAACATCAATATTGTATGTCAGTTTAAAACAAAACTAAATGTTTAATTCATGTAAAAATGTAAAATCAGGTATTAAAACATTATGCTTTATGAAAAAAAATATGTCATTTAGTTGTTTTGAAATTGATATTAGATATTAAAAAAAAGATCTTTAAAAATGAATTGTTTAAATGTTACCACTATGTATTTGAAATGAATACTGCTTGAATGCTAAAGGGAGGCACTAAGAGGACATGGATTTATTCTCAGAACTGCTCAGATAATGATGACATTTGAATTCATTGACCATTAACTGTATTTAGCGCCCCTGGCATTGCATCCGTTTTCAAAGCATCAGCAGAAGGGCTCAGCTTCTGATTGGACGACGAGCCTCGCTCCGTCCCCAATGACCGAAGACACAAGAGACGGACACAGAGAGCATGACACAAATGTCAAATCGCTTATTAATGTGGACATACACAGCCATGGGAACGAAATCTGCTCTTGTATTTGAGAGTGGCACAAACAGGAGGTGAAGAAGACGGTTTTAAAAACTAGACAAATAGGACAGTCCAACCAAAAATTAAAATTACACGTCGTTCCAAACCTGTATTGATTTTCTTCCTTATGTGGAACACAAATTAAGATATTTTGAAGAATGCGAGTAACCAAATGTGACCCAGAACCACAAAACCAGTACATTTGTAGCAATAGCCAAAAATACATTGTATGGGTCAAACTTATCTATTTTTTTCCTTTAAGATATTAAGTAAAGATCATGTTCCATGAAGGTACCTTGTAAATTTCCTACTGTTAATATATCAAAACTTCCTTTTTGATTAGCAATATGCATTGCTAAGAACTTAATTTGGAGAACTTTAAAGGCAATTTTCTCAATATTTAGATTTTTTTGTACTCTCAGATTCCAGATTTTTGAAATAGTTGTATATCAACCAAATGTTGCCCTATCCTAACAATGAAAAGCTTATTTATTCGGCTTTTAAATCTAAATTTAAAAAACTGGTTTTATGGTCCAGGGTCACAAATAGTTTTGGTTCCCATTGACTTACACTGTATGGACAAAAAGTAATGGAAGTTAATGGGAACTGAAACAGTTTCATTTTCTAAAGGACACTGTTTAAAATTTATAGCCACAAGATTTCAACCCTTTATGAGTATATTGTGATAAAATCAATTACCTGTGCAAATTTAAATCCATTTATTTCATGTAAAGTTATGTAAACTGAATATTTTTTGTACAATATGCACCAGGATAATTCACTTCATCCACATAGAAAAGCATTCTTAGCACTAAAAGGATGATTTTTACTTTTTTAGTACAGAAAAATTTGTGTAATAAAACATATAAGCTTCACATATCTGCTTTTAAACCCTGCCATTTGTGAAATGAGTGAAAATTGTTTCTACCCCAACTTTTTCAGTGCAAATTTCCAACGTACAGTAGGTCCGTTTTTGCGTTTTAACAAACTAAGGACAAATTACCTCAAATCTTGAGTTGTTTAAGCCTGAAAGATTCCTTAATTAAGATGACGTAAATCAACTGGCATATGGATCATTGCTCCAATCCATAATTTGTTCGATGAAAACACTGTAATCAAAAACACATTTATGATAATAACAGCTTCGACAATAAAATGAGCTTCAGGGGTTAACAAGCCGCTGTGCTTTACAAAAAAATCACAATGCTAATATGTTTTTTTTTACCTGTTAAACAAAGCCATAAGACACTGAAAATGTCTGAAAAGGGGCCAGAGTGAGTTATGACTAAGTTTCCCTAACTTCGCATCCCATTATTCTCTCGTCTGCCTCTAAAATGCGTTTTTCTGTCTCCCGCGGTGACAGAAACACATTATTAACGGGAGCTCAATGTGGTACATCCATTATTGAAAAGCTCCCCGCTGAACATGCTCCCCTCCTGAGGTGCTTTCACGTGTAGTTCTCGCTTGGGTTCGTTCCCAGTTTAGTGAAGGGGAATCATTTAAACAATGACATGGAGACTTCCAGATCCGCCCGCAGGATGAGAACATGAGCAATGTCGTACTCTGCATGTGCGCTGAACGTTTGCTTCGGTCTTGTAGGGCCTATGGAACAGTCAAACTTGTCACAGTATGGCTTGTTTCAGATTAGCACATAACCATACTATATATTATGTGTGCAATATGCAGTTATGTCCCAAAACATGCAGTATACAGCATTAGCACACTGTAAGAGATCCACAATGCAAAGTACTCAACTCGACTTTCTAGCTCCGGACTGACGAACAAACCACTAATATCAACCCCAAACCACCTACTTCTTGACTTGGGCTGCTAAAAGTATATATATTTTAAATATCTGTGCAAATCACAATTGCAAGCCTGTTTCCACTAGTAAAGAATAATGGCAATTGTGAGATTAAACTAAGAAATAGAGTCATATTATTGCACACTCTGCAATACAAAGTCACATTTACTGGAATTAAAGTCACAATTACCAGAAATGGCAGATATGCCTTCCATATTTTTTTGGTTTACCCTTGAAATTCAACTGATAAATTCTTTTGTATGCCGCACTGGCTTAAAAGCATCTGTGAACAAAGAATCATTGCCAGTAAAACCACATATGTATAGCACTTGTAATGTACGTATTACAGGTCATCGTGTGCACATTAAAAGCATGAGAGACATCTTGTTTACTAAAATGGTATCTGGACATTCCCTCGGCTGTACTAGGGTTATTGTGGGTGGGGGAAACAGCAGTGAGCGGGAATAGAACTATCCCATAATGCAACATCTCCATGAATTTCTCATGAGTTGGTTGGAAATGTGGTGGCCTGTAAATATTTAATCATAAGGCCATATGGATGGTCTCTTTGGATGAACTCACAAGAGCAACATAAGTGAACAACCCCATCCATAGTGCCTATATAACTGACCTCTTTCATCTACCAGGAGCCTGACTAGCTGTTTTAACAAGTAGACATGGTGAAAGACAATATAGTTCTGAGATATCAAAGAAATGATTAAGGCCTGTTGCCGATACAGATTATTACAGATCAAGTAGACCGATATACCTATCTAACTCGGTTGCCAAAACAAAGGAATGACATAAATCCTAAAATACTAAAATGACTGTAATATGCTAGTTTTAACTTTTAATTTAAGAGTGCAAATGAAATGATTATCTATAAAATAACAACCCCATCCACAGTGCCTACTTAACTGACCTCTTGTCTACTAGGAGCCTGACTAGAGCTCTGGTTTAACAACTAGACATGGCAAAAGACAATGTAGTTCTGAGATATCAAATAAATAATTAGGGGCCGACGCCGATACCAATTATTACAGTTCAAGTAGACCGATATACTGATAACTTTACAAAAGTATGATTTAAACAACTTTACAGCTTAAATAACATGCAAGTTTTAACATAATTAATATAAAAGTGCAAATAAATTAGCTGTAAGAGAACAATTCTATCCATAGTGCCTACATAACTGACCTCTTTCGTCTACTAGAAGCTTGACTAGTGGTTATAACAACTAGACATTACAAAAGTCCTGAGATATCATATAATTAGGGGTCAAACGATGTGTTTTTCAGGGCAATTATTACAGATCAAGTAGACCGATAACCGATATTTTGAACCGATATACACTACCAGTCAAAAGTTTGGACACACTTCCCCATTAAAGAGAATGGGGAAGTGTGTCCTTGACTGGTAGTGTATGTTTGGTGTAAAAAATGAAAATGAATGTCAAAATTAAGAATAACAATAGCTCTGACAAAAACTTTCATTAAATGCTTTTAAATTATTTTAGCTGCAAGTTGCTTTTGAAAATGACTGATACCAATAACTATAAAAATAGAAATAAATAATTAGGGGTCGACCGACATGTGTTTTTCAGGGCCAATGCTGATACGATTATTACAGATCAAGTAGACCGATAACTGATAATTTTACAACTCGGTTGCCAAAACAAGTGAATGCTATTTTAAAACACTAAAATGACTGTAAAAAGTATGACTTAAATATCTTTACAGCTCAAATAATATACCAGTTTTAACATAACTAATTTAAAAGTGCAAATAATTTAGCTGTAAGAGAACAACTCCATCCATAGTGCCTATATAACTGACCTCCCTCGTCTACTAGAAGCTGACTAGCGGTTATAACATCTTGACATGACAACAGTCCTGCGATATGAAAGAAATAATTAGGGGTCAACAGATATGTGTTTTTTCAGGGCTGATGCCGATGACGATTATTACAGATAGAGTAGACTGGTATATGTCTGGTGTAAAAATGAAAATGAATGTCAAAATGAAGAATAACAAGGGCTCTGACAAAAACTTTCATTAAATGCTTTTAAATTATTTTATTGGCAAATTGCTCTTGAAAATGACTGATACCAATAACCATAAAAATAGAAATAAATAATTAGGGGTCGACCAACATGTGTTTTTCAGGGCCGATGCCGATTATTACAGATCAAGTAAACCGATAAGTGAATGTTATCTTAAAACACTAAAATGACTGTAAAAATTATGATTTGCATATTACATAATATGCAAGTTTAACATAACAATTTAAGAGTAATAATAAAATTATTAGCTATAAGAGAACAACCCCCATCTATAGTGGATATAACTGACCTCTCTCGTCTACTAGGAGCCTGTCTAGCGGTTAAAACAATTAGACATGACAAAAGACAATGTAGTCCTAAGATATCAAAGAAATAACTAGGGATTGACCAATACGCGTTTTTCGAAGCTGATGCCAATACCGATTATTACAGACGAGTAGACAGATGACCGATAACAATACAACTCATTTGCAAAGACAAATGAATGCCATAAATCCCAAAACGCTAAAATGGCTTTAAAAAATTGTGATTTAAACAACTTTACAGCTCAAAAAATTTGCAAGTTTTAACATAATTAATTTAACAGTGCAACTCAAATGATTAGCTATAAGAAAACAACTCCATCTATAGTGTCTATAACTGACCTCTTTAGTCTACTAGGAGCCTATCTGTTTTAACAACTAGAGATAATTTTACAACTCGGTTGCCAAGACAAGTGAATGCCATAAATCCTAATACACTAAAATGACTAAAAGATTATGATTTAAACTACTTTACAGCTCAAATAATATGCCTTTTTTACCATAACAATTCATTTGAGAGTGCAAATAAAATTAATTGCTTGCAAAAGACAACGTAGTCCTGAGATATCAAGAAATAATTAGGAGTTGACCAATATGTGTTTTCAAGGCCAATGCCGATGCTGATTATTACAAATCAAGTAGACCGATAACCGATATATGTCGGCAAATCGTTTTGCAAACAGCCAATAACAACTGGCCATGCCGATAATCGGCCGACCCGATTAAGGCTAATGCTGATGCCGATTATTACAGATCAAGTAGACGATGACCGATACTTTTAACCGATATATGTCTGGTGTAAAATAAAAATGAATGTCAAAAGGGCTCTGACAAAAAGTTGCATTAAATGCTTTTAAATTATTTCATCGACAAATCGAAAATGACAGATACCAATAACCATAAAAATGCTCAATATTGGAGCTGATAATCAACCAGATTCAGTGCAAATTAATCTTAATTGACAACATATGTGGCATAATGGCAGTTACAACAAAAATTAGTTTTCATTTGTCCGCCCTTTTCTAAATGTTTGGCACTTACAATGGTAGTAAATGGGCCAACTAAAATGATATAAAAGTTATATTCAATTTTACAATTCTGTTGCAACGACAACTGAATGCTATAAACCCTTACATGCCAAAACGACTGTAAAATGATGATTTAAACAACTTTACAGCTCAAATAATAGAAAAGTTTTGACAGACAAATTAAAGTCATTGTATAAAGGACCTGTAAGGACCTTTGAAATAACTGAAATCATGTGGCGAAGTGATATAGACATGTACTGCGGTCAAAAGCTGCCTGGAACTACGTTCGCCGTGCGTTTCCCTGAAAATAATGCACACCTCTAGAATGTTCGTCAGCCAATCAGATTCAAGCATTCAAGGCCCTGTAGTATAAGGAAGGGATAATCAACGGTTTGCCGTGCATTACAGGATTTTAAATGCACGACGTGGAGGCTAATGTCCGCCCAACGCGAAGCACGGCAAACCGTTGATTATCCCGCTTATTCCATGGTCATTTGCCAAGTTATAGACAATTTAAAACTAGGATTGATATTTGCAGCGCAAATGCTGCGTGCTGTGTCTCTCTCTCTACAAACAACGAATTCATTCAAAAACAGCAGTTTTACCATCTCGTTGCTGAGGAATATAATGTAGCGATCTACTAGTATCTAGGCTGTTTTAATAAGAATCGCGGGCGAGCGCTGACAAGAAGTTTACGTATGTGCGCAGCACAACGCGATCTTCAACCTCTCTCTCTCTCTCTGCGTTTGCATGCATCAATTAAAGCAGCGCATTAATATAGAACGGTGATTAAACTGACTTGGAACTACCTGTGCATTAAACGGTTTTACTGCATACCTGCCAGCCAATCAGAATCCAGTATCCAGACATTCCATGGAATAATACTGTATATGGTATATGGTTGATAAAATTCAAGGATAATCATTAACTTGTGTTTTTACTATAACTTCTTACACTTCATAAAATTTTCTAAACGTTTTATTACTTTTTCATTTAAATAAAACTAAATTAATGTTAATATGACAGAAATATTAGAATAATAATAACAACCTTCTACACAGTTAACCATTTGATACAGCATACTTTTAGTGTCTAAAAACTGCTAACTAATCTTTTCAGTACAATTATATTCAATTTTACAAATCTGTTACCAAGACAAGTGAATGCCGCAAATCCTAAAACCACTCTAAAAATGATTTAAACTTTTCAGGTCAAATAATATGCAAGATTTAACATAATTAAAAGACAGCAAAATGATAAGCGTCTAAAATCCTGAAAAATTGGTCTCATTAAACTTACTTTACTTTAAACTTTTTTGAATCCCTGACCATAAATTTGAGTGATAGCAACCCTAATAGTAACGCTAGCCTTAGAAAACAAATCTATACTGATGAAACCTCTGCATTAATGCCAGCAGACCTGATTTTCTCAGATGGTCGTGTCTTTAAAGCTTCTCAGTTGGCAGCGATCACCGGTGTCTAAATTAAGCCCTGTGTTGTGCACGGCACGCCGCGGACCCCTCTCAAACCCTCAACCCCCCGCCATGGGAACTTTCGAGTTATAATGATGCGCTCGTCGCGACACAAAAGCTCTGACATCTGTCTCTCCGAGAGGCGCATTCTAAGGCTGCTTGTTTGTCCCATCTTTACATTTTTGAAAAGAAATCAAAACTAAAAGAAGAGTAGCGGAAGGAGGGGAGGGGTTTGTGATAGAGAGGGAGGGCTGGAGCATTTAAAACAAAGGCCTTTTTCTTCCTCCGAGTGTTTGCTGGTTAATAATCCAACCCTCCCATGCTGCGTTCCAGAAATTCAAAGTGGAGTTTCTGCTCATCTGCTCACTGAAGCTGGCATGGACCATTAATAAGAACAGAAGTAGACCGCATGCAGCCCTATGGGTGAAAGAAACGCTCAGGGAAAAAACTAAGCCCCCTTAAGACTCTTCAAACATGATAATTCATCCATTCATCAACAAATTACGTGAGGAGAGCAACTCTCAGTGTGTCTGTAAAATAAACTGGTTCTATAAAGCTCCACAATCTAAACATTCACTGTCTCTTGATTCAGCTGATTGAAATCACATCATTCAAATAATCATCAAATTAAAGAATTGATAATTCATGTTCCTTCTATTTCAGATAAATGCCATTCTTCTGAACTTTCTATTCATCAACCTGAAAATGTTTACTCAGCTGTTTTCCACATAATAATAATAGCAATAAATGTTTTTGAGCAGCAAATCAGAATATTAGAATGGTTTCTGAACGATTGTATGACTGGAATAATGATGCTAAAAATTCAGCTTTGAAATCACAGGAATAAATTACATTTTAAAATATATTCAAATAGAAAACAGTTATTTTAAATGGTAAAAATATTTCAAAATATTACTGTTTTTGCTGTACTTTGGATCAAATAAATGCAGGCTTGGTGAGCAGAAGAGACATTACAAATCTGGCTGTTCAAAAACTTTTGACTGGCAGTGTAAACTAAGAATTTTTTGAAATATTTGTTTTGTTGTATTTATATTATTATTGCACTTAGAAGATTATATTTTATTATTATATTTTATTTTTATTTTAACTTTCCAGTAACTTCTAATTTGCATTCTATTATATTTCCCTCTTTCTTTAAAGTAAATAAATTTAATTAAATTATCAATGTGGCCACAAATATGAGCAGAGATTGAAATCGACTATCGTCTTTGTTTTTCTAGCATGGTCTGGCCTATAGGATAAATAATACCAGCAGGACCAGATCCATTTAAGACCTTTATTTCTAACAAAAGGATCCCACTGTGCTGTTAAACTACCGGAAAAGATTCAAGGGTCCGGCTTTCAGGACAGACAAAAACCCTGAGGATTGAAATAGCATTGTTAAAGGCCCCCTGAGGTGATGATTAAACTCCACACGAAAATGATCAGGGAGGAGCGACACCAATACAGACAACACACAAGCTGAACACATCTAAACAGAACATGATTCCCAGTACATCTCCTCATCCACAACACAAAACAAAAAACATAAGGCATGTAGTCAGCTAAGGACAAAAAAATAAAAAAAAACTGCAAAAACAATGTAATCTATAAAATTAAACTAAATATTAGAAATTAATAGTTATAAAATTAGCCTTTATTATTAGATATAATATTAGATAACCCTAACCCTATAAGGACAAAAACAAAGAAAAAACAATTTAATATAACTATAAATAATAATAATAATAATAATAATAATAATAAACAAATATTTTATTTATTACAATTATAGTTACTAAAAAATATTTGTATTCTTACTTAAATCATAAAAATTAAACAAATCAATAAAGTCAATACAAATCTATAAAAATCTGTGAAATTAACAACAAATATTTATTAATAATAATAATCTTACTATATAAAACATTAGAAATTTATAGTTATTATAAAATTAGATATTCATAATTAATACTACATACAATATTAGATAAACCCTGACCATAACCCCAACCATATAAGGACAAAAATACCAATTTAATATAACTATAAATAATAATAGTAATAATAATTATATATCCTTAATTATTATTAGATATAACATTAGATAACCCTAATCCTAACCCTATAAGGACATAAAACCCTGAAAAACCTATTTAACATAACTAATAAATAATGAATAATAATAATAATAATAAATAATAATTAGATATCCATAATAATTATTAGATATAATATTAGATAACTCCAACCCTATGAGGACATAAAACCCTGATTTTTTAATATAACTATATATAATAATAATAATTATTATTATTATTATTATTAAAATAATATTTGTATTATTACTTAAATTATAAAAATTTAACAAATGAATAAGGTCAATAAAAACATAAGCAAATCAGTAAAACTAACAGCAAATATTTATTATTATTAATAATCCCAGAATAAATAAAACATTAGAAATAAACAGTTATTATAAAATTAGATACAGATATCCTTATTCTTAGATATATTAGATTTATCTAATATTATATCTAAAATAATACCCTAACTAGAAGAACAACAAAAAATTAATATAACTATAAATAATAATTATTATTATTATTAAAATGATAGCTATTAAAATAATATTTTTATTATTAAATTATAACAATTAAATCAATAAAAATCTATTAAAAATAATTAACGAATATTTAATAATAATAATTATAATAATAATAAATATAATATAATTAAATTATATAATATTTGTATTTTTTCTCAATTATACAAATTAAACAAATCAAAGTCAATAAAAATCTATTTTTAAAAAATCTGTAAAATTAACAACGAATATTTATTAATAATAATAAATAAAAAATAAATCCCAGTATAAACAAAACATTAAATATGAATAGTTTTTATAAAAGATAAAGAGATAGATATCCAGACAGCACTGCATTGGAATACTTTTTATTATTATTCAAATTCGCCAGCAGAGGGCGTCGTGACGTCAGCACCACGTGCAAAAAAAATTTGACGTTGGAGGTCACCGGGCTGTCATCAAACATGGCGGCCTCCTTGCTAAGCAAGAGGACAGCCTTATTCTTTGGCTTTACTAAATTAAACTCCTTTCTACCGGCTGCAGTCCAGCAGATCGCGAACTATAACCCCAGACCGCTCTGGCTCAATATAAAAAACCCTTATATTCCGGATAAAGAGAGCGAGAAGACACCCGAATGGCAGAAGACTGAGAAGTACGAGCGCAGACTGTTCGGCCGCTATGGAAGCGCGGCAGGAGTGGACCCGACCAAACTCTGGCCCTCTCACGCCCGGCTAGAGGAGCTGATGGCCGAGGAGAAAGAGTGGCACCCTCCGTTGGAGGTGAAGCTGGAAAACATCGCGGCCAGAGAAAGGGAGAAGGCGCAAAAGCGGATGGAAAGGTGAAGTGAACCTGACTAGTCTCTAGTGGATGTTTGTTATCAACAGTGTTCAATAACTAACTGCAGTGTTCATTAGCAAGAAACTGCTTTTAAAAACATTATACTCACCCTCACGTTGCTGCAAATGTTGATTTGTGTGTCTGAGTTTGTTTTCTATACAATGAAAGTGGATAGCGACTTCTCCTATCAAAAAAGTAAGTTAATAATGGTCTTTTTATAACGTTTTATGGCGGTTGACAAACCAGCTAATGCTGATAGATTAATCTACATGACTTGTCGGCTATATTGTAGGTTTTATAAACCAGTTTATATTAGATTTGCTTGATACGTGAAGCGAAACTTAAGTCGTTATTTAGTGGAAAAATTCCTTCAAACATTCACATTTGACCGTTGACGCACAAGGACTTTTGACGTCGAACGTTATTGGTTCGGACGTCTCTCGTGACTGATTTTTATTTTCTTAACCATTTTTTTTGTACAAAACAGGCCGTTGTGCTGCTTGATATGGAATTAGTGTCTTACCATATTATTTTAATGTATTATCTTAATTATAATCACACTGGTTTGTAGTGCAAACTGTTTTACTGTTTACTGAACGTTCCTTATAGCGGATAATGAATTGGAAGTCTCGCCCATAGGCTTACTTCCATGTTGAAGAAATAGGTGTCTCTCTCTCTCTCTCTCTCTCTCTCTCTCTAAATATATATATGAATTTCAGTTTAATATTTTGTTTTGACAGGTGTATTTATTTTTTCTTAAGATGGAATCAGTGTGATTTGCTGTTAAGCTTCCCTTGTTCTTAAAGGAGTAGTTCACTTTTGGAACAAAAATGTACAGATAATGTACTCACCCCCTTGTCATCTAAGATGTTTATGTCTTTCTTTTTTCAGTCGTAAGGAAATTTTTATTTTTTTAAGGAAAACAGTTCAGGATTTCTCTCCATATAATGGACTTCTATGGTGCCCCAGAGTTTGAAATTCCAAAATGCAGCTTCAGAGGGCTCTATATGATCTCAGCCGAAGAAGAAGGGTCTTATCTAGCGAAACGAATCGATCGCATAATTTCGAAAAAAAAAAACATTTACAATTGATATACTTTTTAATCTCTACACAGAGTATACACAGAGCTAGACAAGATGAGCATTTGAGGTTAAAAAGTACATAAATTGTATTTTTCTTTTCTTTTTATTTTTCTTAGAAAATAACCGATCGTTTTGCTAGATAAGACCCTTCTTTTCTCGGCTGTGATGGTTTAGAGACCTTTAAAGCTGCATTTTGGAAGTTCAAACTCGGGGGCACCATAGAAGTCTATTAGAGAGAAATCCTGAAATGTTTTCCTCAAAAAGCATAATTTCCTTACAACTGAAGAAAGAAAGACATGAACATCTTGGATGACAAGGGGGTGAGTACATTATCTGTACATTTTTGTTCTGAAAGTGAACTACTCCTTTAAAAGCGTAGTTCATTGAAAAATAAAATTTATGTTGTAATTTACTCACCCTCAAGTTGTTCCAAACACTCAGTTTTTTACTGAAACACAAATGAAGATATTTTGAAAAATGGTAGGCATCAGCTTCCAGATTTAAAAGGTTAGCTCACCTAAAAATTTAAATTCTCTCATTAATTACCCTCACATACTCTGGTTTGTGAGGGTAATTAATGTACATTGTGTATTTGAACCCTTTCCAACAATGCCTGTATGATTTTGAGATCCATATTTTTTTTTTACACTGGGGACCACTGAGGGACTCATATGCAACTATTATAGAAGGTTCAAACACTCACTGATGCTCCAGATGGAAAAAAAAAAAAAAAAGTATTAAGTGCAAGGGGCAACCTCCCGCTCTCTCTATTGAAACCAACACGGAAGTGTCTTAAAATGCAATTCATCGACTGGCCGCTAGAGACTGGCTGCAAAAGAGAGTCAGTCCCATCGACTCCCCATGTTAAAATGCCCAACTTTACAGCAGAAAAAAGTATGTTTACAGCCTGGTTCAAAAAATGGTTTTGGTCTATATAGCTAGTTTTGCCCTTCATGTCAACTGTGAGGGGGGTGAATTTTTTTTATAACTCATCCGTTTAAGTTATATTAAGCCTTAAAGTTCAGCATAATTTAGGGCGTGGCCACTTGAGTGACAGGGGGATTGCCGCTGCTGTCACCACTGTCGCGCTAGGCGGGCGTGGTTTCAGCAACCAGCTCCACCCACATCCCGCCTTTTTTGCCCATTTTTGATTATCTGGGAGTGACGCGCGGTGACGCGATTCCAAGATGGCGACGGCCGAATCCGCAGCCCACCCACAACAGGCTTCAAAATAGCGCTTCAGAATCCTACGGGTGACGTCACGGATACTACGTCCATATTTTTTACAGTCTATGATTAAGAGCCAGGGGTGAAAACTTTTGAACAGAATAAAGGTGTAATAAATATCATATTTTTTTCATTTAGTACTGCCCTTCGTATTTCCTTCTGAATCATCAGTGAGTGTTTGAACCTTCTGTAATAGTTGCATATGAGTCCCTCAGTTGTCCTTAGTGTGAAAAATGGATCTCAAAATCAAACAGTCACTGTTGGAAAGGGTTTAAATACACAAAAATGCTGAAAACAAGAGGCTTTTAAACAACCATCACTAAACAAAAACACAATTGTGGATCATTCAGGTAAAAACACAGTATTAAGAATCAAACGTATGTAATCTTTTGAACAGGCTCATTTTTATAAATTCAACTAGTATTTTCCCATGTGGACTATATGTAAACATATTTTATGTGAAATATCTTATTCAGGTTAGTACTTTTGTAGAGGTTAATGTAAACTTTTGACCTCAATTGTATATATACATTTTTTTAAACAAAAAACAGACATAAATGGCACAGTTGGAAGGAGTAGGCCGGGATGATCACAAAAAAGTTTCATGCTTCATTAATTTCCTGATCACAGCCGTTGGTTTTTACACAGCTTTAATGTGCTTTTCGCTTTTTTTTTCCTTACAAAGAGAGAAGATAATTGCTGCAAACATGGCTAAAATGCCCAAGATGATCGCCGACTGGAAAAAGCAGAAAAGAGAGGCCAATCAGAAGCAACGAGAGGAGAAAATTAGGCGGGACAAACTGCTGGCCGAGGCGAGGGAGCGCTTCGGTTTTTCTCTGGACCCCCGCAGCACTAAATTCAAAGAGATGGTCGCCGAAATAGAGAAAGAGGAGAAGAAGAAGAGAAAACTTCTGAAACGCAGGAAGAGAGAGGAAGAGGAGGGGTCAGCAGGAACAACGGCGGCAGTAGAATCCAGCCAATAACTGTCAGAGGGGGGAAAAAGACTTTTATACAGTGCTACTGTATTATATTGTAAAATTAGTTTCTTTGTATGCGTGTCAGTGTGATTGTCCACAGTTTGTTTGATTGAAATAAAATCAGTCACTGAAACAACATGCTTGTATCTGATAATACATCAGAATAAACTGTTCAGAAAGTATATGGGCTGTTCCAAATGCTATCCCACAACCAAAAAAAAAAAAAAAACACATTTAAAAACATTTAAGTATTCAAATCTTAGATTTTTTACTAAGATCCTTTTATTATCTATCGAAACCCACTATAAAATTGAAAATATCAGTAAGCTTGATATATTTAAAATCATTATTTACTGGGTACTTTCAATTGGGAGGTGGCTGTCCTGAACCGTAACCGCTAATTTAAACTTATGAAAATAATATCAGTTTCGGTAGTGACATCTTAAGTTTTTTGGGTGCTGTTATCCCATAAAATCGTCACTGCTGAAAGAGTCACAAAAAATGTCATCATTATTTTGGTTGTCAAGGGAACACATAATCCTTTATTTGAGGGAAGTAAACAATTTTTAGTACAGTTACGCAAAATTATGTGATGCACTACCAAAACATTACTGTCACTACCGAAAAAGTGCAGTCATTACCAAAATGTTGTCAAAAATGAAGTATACTGAATTATCAACTAAGATCTTATGATAGTTTTTGGTTCAGTGTATATTCAAACTAATGAATCCTTAACTTTGAAATCAGTATGATCAACTTTTGCCTTTTACAAAGATTCAAAATACAACAAATCTCATAAATTACACTTGAAATATTGTTAAAAATGTAATTGTTATTGATTTACCTCTGAAAAAAGTAAAAAGAATTAGCAAAAAATATATATTTACAATATAGATGTAGGCCAAATCTTAATGGGTCAATATAATCTTTCAAATTATTATTACGGTGTTTCGGTAGTTACAAGTAAGTAAAGAAATGCGAAAATGTTGTAATTTGTCATGGAAAACTGATTTATTCATACAGTAAACCATATCATTTATTGCTAAATAACTGCATTGATTGTACGACTTAATTTACTATAAAATTATGCATTTCATAAATATTTTATCAATAATTGATTAAATATTAACTACTAATAAAATGTATCTCCTAACAAACAAACAACCAACCATAGCATTTGACAACTGAATATATACGATGCTATTTGAACCATTTGATTATTATAAACGTTCTTGCTTTATTCAAGAAAGGAATATAATAATCAATAATATTAAAGTATTCAATCCCACACTCAGCCTTACAATAATCAACATGTTTAATCATCATTACAACTTAGTGTAAAATGGTTTGTCTAATTTTTTGTAAACACTGTCAGTTTTCCCTTATTAAACCTGTACAGGACTTGAGAAAAATACAGGAAACATATTTATTTGATTTCTAATGCTCCCTAAAATGTACATTTTAACACGAAGGAGTTAACCCCTAGTTTTATATTTGAAATATCCATTCATTCATTTATTTGCTATCTGACTAAAATAAACATAACTTTGGCACCTGACCTTCTGGAGGAGAATGTACAAATGAGGTTTTTAGTGTCTCCTATGATACCGCCCCCCAAAAAAAGTAAGACGGGCTAACACTAGGCAGTACCATTGCATAAAAACCACACTGTGTCTTTGGTCTTTAGTTCTCCCCATAAAGTGACCTTGAAACTCTGCTTTGGTCTTTAGAGGAGAAACGCCATTGACTTTCCTCACAATGTTGTTATTTCATCTTGGTCGCTGGTGTCAGCCTTAAGTTTGGTGAGGGCCGCATGGACCCTGAACTGGGTACGAGACTCCATTGAGTACTCCTTGTAATTATTTCTGACAGGAGAGATGAGGAGAAGATTAGGAGAACATTTCATGACAACAATGCAGTTTGCAGCTTCCACATATCAGACTCAACTCACTTGGCTTTCTGCAGTAGTTTGATGGCTTGCTCTTTCCTCCCCGTGTCGATGTACAAGAGACTCAGCTCCAGCAGAGAGTTAGGAACCAGGTAATGTTCAAACTTCAACTTCTTTTCACTGTTAAGGACACAAAACATCTCAAACACCATCCTGAGATAGAACAAGCAAGCATTTCTCAAGACAAATCCATTAATGCAGAAGCACTGGCCTGCTGTAAACCCGTCTGAAACAGTCTTCTGCCGCCTGCACCTGTCCTTGGTTTTTCAGACACAGGCCTTTCAGAAGCAGGATTACACATTTGTCGTCCACGGAGTACTCATTCTCTACACATACAGAAAAACTGTGTGTAAAATACTGCATACTATACAGCATACTATTGTATAGGAAGGTCACATAAACAATATGTAACTGAACAACAGCGTTTTTCTGTAAGGCCTGCTGTTGTCGAAACAACCATGGTCAAAATCAATATTCAAATGGGAAGAACATTCAAAGGAGGCATTTCTGCTGTAATGATGACTTCAAACTCAGCAGATTTTAATAATCTAGTAAGCGCAATTTAACAAATGTAAATAAAAGCATATAATTAATTTAGCAGTTACTGGAAATGCCTTGCGAAATAATTCATACCCCTTCATTTTTTCACATTTTGTTATGTTGCTGCTTTATGTTAAACTACTTGAAATTACTTTTTTCCCACATCAATCTACACTCCATACTCCATAATGGCAAAGCAAAAAATAGGTTTTTAACATTTGTGCAAATTTATTAAAAATAAAAAAACTGAAAAGATCCCGTTGCATAAGTATTCATACCCTTTTCTGGGACACTCGAAATTGAGCTCAGGAGCATTCATATTGTTTCTATATGTTACTACACTTCGAGTGGCGTTAAACTGTGGCAAATTCATTTGAATGAGTATGATTTAGAAAGGCACACACCTATCAGAAAAGGTCTAACAGCTGAAAATGCATATCAGAGCAAAAACCAAGTCCTGAGGTCAAGATAACTGCCTGTAGAGCTCAGTGACAGACTTGCGTTAAGACAATGATCTAGGGAAGAGTTCAGAAAAAAATCTGCTGCATTGAAGGTTCACAGAAGCATTATCCATAAAGGAAGACGATTGGAACAACTAGGACTCTAGAAAATGTCTGCCAGCCCCCGTCCAAGCTGACAGAGCTTGAGAGGTGAAAAGGTGAGGCAAAGAATGGCAGATAATTGCCAAATGCAGATGTGCAAAGCTTGTCACATCATACCCAAAAAGACTTGAGGCTGTAAAGGTGCTTCAACTATGTACTGAGCTAAGGGTATGAATACTTATGCAATGTACTTATTTCAGTGTTTTATTTAAAAAAAGAAAAAATTGTAAAATTTGCTAATCTGGTTTTTGTTTTGTCATTATTATGGTGTATGGAGTGTAAATTGATGTGGGGAAAAACTCATTTAAAGCAGTTTAACATAATGCTGCAACAAAATGTGAAAAAAAAATGAAGGGGTATGAATACTTTTGCAAGGCTGTGTGTGTGTGTGTGTGTGTGTGTGTGTGTGTGTGTGTGTGTGTGTGTGTGTGTGTGTGTGTGTGTATTTTTGTTTTGGTTTGTTTTTTTGTTTGTTAAATCAGAAATTTATTTAAAACAAATGTATTATCAAACATCTAATTTTATGATTTAAAAAATAAATAAAATACATCTTGACCCTGCAATATTTTAACATTATTAATATTGAAATTGGTGCATGTTTTTAAATATATTATTTAAAATGTAGCAATTGATTATTTAAAACTGATTGATGAGATGTATATAAAAAGAATTGAGAAATTAAGGGAAATTATTTTTTTTTTTTTAAGTTGAGAAATATTGAGAATTTCTAAACATGAAGATAATAAAATAAACCATTTGATTAAAAAAATTACTATCCAATTAATTACAATTTTAATTAATAATAACACACACACACACACACACACACACACACACACACACACACGAATGAACTGAGAAATCAAGAAAATTATTTTAAAATACACTGAGAAATTGCTTTAATCCATTATCAAGTACCTAAATATCTAACATGTGGATAAATACAAAATAAATGTAATAGTATGAATAATATAGAAATGATGGTGCATGTTTAAAAATATATTTAAATGAATGTTTTTAAATAGATTGATCAATCATAAAACTTTTACTATATTCCTTTTTCAATAATCTATTTTATCATAATTTACTGATAGCAGTTCATTGTTGTTAAGATCTTTTTTTCAAGGTTTTCCTTTATATCTATATATAGCAGAGAGTGATACTGTTAGGAATAAAAGATTTTCCTAAAATTCAATTGATGTTTCTTATTTGGTACACTGAGAACTATGTGTAGCATTTACCTGGACCGGCCTGTAGGGTGCGCTCTGCCTCCAACAGTGTCTCCATCATGCCCTCCGTCAGCTCAGGCTGTTTGCTGATCATTGAGAAACCATTCCACATGTACATCATCTCCTAAAACATAAAGCGCAAATGTAACTGACTTTATTTTAAAGTATAACCATTGAAAACAAAAGTAAAAAACAACATTTAGAAAGAAGTTTAATAAATGCGCTGCGTTATTCTTACAAGCACGGGAACAGGAAGTCTGATCGGATTGCTGGCTTTGTACCGTCTTGCTTTGCGAATGGCAAACTTCTCTGTGGGTGGAGATTTACCCGCTATCTTCTGTTTGTATGTTGGTACCTGTCTGAGAGACAGATGAAGAGAGATAGCAAGTGAACAGGGTATAAAACTCTTTAACCATTTATCCACCAGTTCATGTCTCAGTTGAAAGAAAGATGTACAGTATGTCACAAAAGTGAGTACACCCCTCACATTTCAGCAACAATTTTAGTATATCTTCTGAAGGGACAATACTATAGAAATGAAACTTGGATATATTTGAGAGTAGTCAATGTGCAGCTTGTATAGCACTATAGATTTGCTGTCCACTAAAAATAACTCAACATACAACCATTGTTGTCAAAATAGCTGGCAACAAAAGTGAGTACACCCTAAGTGAACTTGTCAAAACTGTGTCCAAAGTGTCAGCACCATTGTTATCTAGCACTGCCTTAATCATCCTGGGCATGGAATTGACCAGAGCTGCTGGACATTAGACATATGGTGCTTCTCCACCATCCACCTGAGGATGCCCCACAGGTGCTTAATAGGATTCAGGTCTGGAGACATACTTGGCAACCCCATCACCTTCAGCCTCTCCAGCATGGCAGCTATCATTTTGGTGGTGTGTTTGGGGTCGTTATCATGTTGGAAAACTGTCATTCGGCCTAGTTTCTGAAGGGAAGGCATCATGTTCTGCTTCAGAATGTACAGAACATAATGGAGTCCATGTTTTCCTCAATGAACTGCAGCTCCCCAGAACCAGCAGCACTCATGCAGCCCCAGACCATGATGCTACCAGCACAATGCTTGACTGTAGGCAACACACAATTTTCTTGGTACTCCTCACCAGGGCATCACCACACATGCTGGACACCATCTGAGCCAAACAAGTTTATCTTATAGTTTCATCAGACCACAGGACATGGTCTTCCAGTAATTCATGCTCTTGGTTGTCTTCAGCAAACTGTTTGCAGGCTTTCTTGTGAGCCAGCTTCAGACGAGGCTTTCTTCTGGGATGACGTCTATGCAAACCGACTTGTTGCAGTGTGAGGCGTATGGTCTGTGCACTGACATGCTGACCTTCAACTTCTGCAACCTTTAAAAGCAATGCTGGCAGCACTCATGCATCTGTTTTTTAAAGCCAGGTTCTGCACCTGACACACAGAACCCTTGTGAGGCCTGTTCCGAATGGATGTATGATCCTGACCACTGTAGTGTAACTTTTTCAGGGTGTTACTGAACCTCTAATAGCCTTGGCCATCTTTGTGGAGAGCAACAATTCTAATTCTCAGATCCTCAGAGAGTTCTTTGCCATGAGGTTCCATGTTGAGCATCCAGTGGTAAGTATGAGAGAATTGTACTCAAAGCACCAAATTTTAACTGCTCTAATACAAGATACACAATTTTGTGGTCCAGTCAAGCAGACAAAAACATGTGGCTTTGCATGTTTAAATGACATAATGATGTTATCACGGGTGTACTCACTTTTGTTGCCAGTTATTTTGACAATAATGAATGTAAGCTGAGTTATTTTCATTTTCAGTAAATCTATACTGCTATACAAGCTGCACGTTGACTACTCTAAAATATATTCCAAGTTTCATTTCTATAGTATTGTCCCTTGAGAAGATATACTAAAATGGTTGCTGAAATATGAGGGGCGTGAGATACTGTACATAAGGAAAGAGTGAATTATTTCTGCTCCTGTGTTGGCAGTGCAATTAGATGTGAGTGTATTTACCTAAAGAGATCCACCTCATTATCCCCGAACGGCCGGGATTCTGTGTCTGGAAGCATGCTGAGATAAGCCGCCTTCATGTACACATACATGGCCTGAGAGAGACAGAGAAAAGCATCATAATCCTTCTGCACACTAGAAACACAGTGTACCTAATCACAACCAGCAACAGAACCAACCCATCCAAACAAAAACCTGGCAAAGACCCACAAAGCCAATTTACACAGCGTACACACGGCAGTCATTGTTTAAATCGCTTTGTCGTGGCATAACTTCAGTTAAAAAAAAAATACTGCTCAATCCCTGGCTTTACACCTGTATGGTTTTACTTCATGTTTCTGAGGAGGAAGTCTGTCTGCAGTTATGCCATAAATATTGGCTAACGCTACTGTTGGCTAACCAATTGCTGAAAACATTTCATCAATCATTAAGAAATGTGATTATGCCTTTAGTTTGACAAAATATCCTGTTTAAGGATACTTTGTGAATATGGACATTTTGGTGGACTAATATCATAATCCTGGCAATGACATCCAAATCAAAATACCACTACAATGCTTATCTGATAATAATAAATGACATTTTCATTTTAAAGAGGACAAAGTATAAACACTTGTAAAGTAGACAGAACGTAAAAACTAACTGCCTTGCTTCATAGTTTGTATTACACACAATGCAGACTATTTTCCAGCACCAATAAAACCCCACACTTGATTTACATTCTGGGTGGAGGCCGTTTCAAACATGCATCTATCACTCAGACAACCATGACGTCTTTCTAACATACATACTGTAAACTAAAATTAAAATGATGGTTGATGGTTTAATGTTTGTAAATACACTACCAGTCAAAAGTTTTTGAACAGTAAGATTTTCAATGTTTTTTTTTTTTTTTTTTTTTTTTTTTTTAAGTATCTTCTGCTCACCAAGCCTTCATTTATTTGATTTAAAGTACAACAAAAACAGTAACATTTTGAAATATTTTTACTATTTAAAATGACTGCTTTCTATTAGAATATTTTTTTAAATGTAATTTATTCCTGTGATCAAAGCTACATTTTCAGCATCATTACTCCAGTCTTTAGTAATAATTCTTTGGAAATCATTGTAGTATGCTGATTTGCTGTTCAAGAAACATTTTGTTTTTATTTTTTTAGCAATATTTAAAACAATTTAGTATGTTTATATCCAAAGATCAGCATTTATCTGAAGTAAAAACTAATGTAAGTCAGTATAATTTTATTTATTTTGGGAAAGAAATTATAGAAAATAATACTTTTATTTAGCAAGGATGCTTAAAATGTATATAAATGTTACAAGATATTTCCATTTCAGATAAATGCTTTTCTTCTGAACTTTCTATTCATCAAAGAAACCTGAAAAACTCTACACAGCTGTATTCAACATATTAATAACAAAATGAATGTTATTATATGTTATTAAATGAGCAGCAATTCCGAATATTAGAATGATTTCTGAAGGATCATGTGACTGGAGTAATTATGCTAAAAATTTAGCTTTGCATCACAGGAATAAATTACATTTTAAAATATATTCAAATAGAACACAGTTATTTTAAATAGTAAAAACATTTTAAAATTTTACTGTTGTCGCTGTAGTTCAGATCAAATAAATACAGGCTAGGTGAGCAGAAGAGACTTCTTTTGACTTGTTGTGTAAATACATTAGGACAGCCATAAATATTAGTGTTGCAGTTTTACAATTTTGTTACAAATATTTTTTTCTTACATTCTTGATTGTTTTGTTTTACAGTGAAATATTATAGTAATTTTTTTTATTTAGTTTTTATTTAGTAATTTTTACATTATTATTATTATTATTATTATTATTATTAAAGCCATTTTGATATACAATCACAACATACTGGCCAAACTGTGCAGCTTTACAAGCAAGCACAGCAAACCTGGAATTTTTATGATTGCATTTTTTAATTTTTATCAATACAATATCATTGTCCCCCCTCTAAGAGAAACTGTTTTGATGAAAATATTTAAATTCTGTCATTAATCACTCACTCTAATGTCGTTCCAAACCTGTAAGACCTTATCTCATCGTCATCTTGTGAATGTGCGTCAACTTACACAAAGGAGAAAAACTGTTTTGTTTTCTTTGCACACAAACATTTTGAGCAAAAAAGGTTGAGCCACTGGTCACATGGATTATTTTAACAATGTCCTCACTACTTTTCTGGGACTTGAATGAGTCAGTTGCATTGCTGTCTATGCAGGGTCAGAAAGCTCTCGGATTTCATCAAAAATATCTTAGTTTGAGTTCAGAAGAAAGAAGGTCTTACGGGTTTAGATTGCAATTAGCAATTAATGACAGAATTGTAATATTTAGGTGATCTGTCCTTTTAAAATGCAGTGTTTTGCAAAAAACCTAGACTTTTTTAAGCAGTTAGGTCACCTTAGACCAGCGGCTCTCCTGGCTGAGCAGGTCCGCGTAGAAGTACGCCATCTTCCAGTGCCTCTTAAAGGTAAAACACCACATCAGCTCCCAGTAGCACATGTGATGAAACTGTTTCCAGGCCTGCTGGGCCTTACAGCCATCCTCAAACAGCGCCACCGCCTGGACATGCAGAGGCACAATAACGGCAAGACATTAGTGAACATCTAAAAATCCTTTATAATGTTATAATGTCTTACACAACACTGTAACTTAATTTTGCATAACAATTTTCTGATCTTTGTTTTTTAAGCTGTAGTTTGTCTTCTAACCAGTCTGAAGACTTTAAAATCACTGAAGTAAAATGCTATGTGGTCAGATTCACCTCATCAATGTTGCCCTTTATTTCTTCTGCTCGACCTGCAAAGAATAGAAAAATCGCTCCCTGGAGACATAATCAGAACACAAGGTTTAAAAAACCCAATAAAGACCCCAGGTTACAGATTGAATAGCAGTTTTCTTTAATATTTAGGTTCCTACAGTAAGTTGGTTGCATTAATAATAATAATGTTCAAAGATAGAAAGACAAATTTTCAAATGTTTAAATCTGTCAAATGTGAATTTGTCAACTAGCACATGAGACAGCTCGGATTATAGAGTGCGGATATAAACCAAACTAAAAAAAAATATAAAAGGAATACAGTACTACAATCACATCATTAAGTCCTTAAGTTTGAAATAAATTGATTTATACATTTATTTGTTTCATAAATAAAGTAGAAACACAGAAGTAGAAACATACACGTGGGTATCGCAGTCGAAATGGCTTTAATAGACTCTCAGCTTCTTCCACCTCCCCCTCTCCAGTACCTACACAAAACACCACTTTATTAATAACTATAAAATTAAAATGGATAATGTATATTTAAAAATATTTAAACGTCCATCTATCCATCTACAGTTAAAGTCGAAAGTTTACATACACCTGGAAGAATCTGCAAAATGGTAATTGTTTTATCGAAATAAGAGGGATCATAAAAAATCCATGTTATTTTTATTTAGTACTGACCTGAATAAGATAAATTTAAATAAAAGAAATTAACATATAGTCCACAAGGGAAAATAATAGCTGAATTTATAAAAAATTACCCCGTTCAAAAGTTTACATACACTTGTTTCTTAATTTTTTTTTTTTTTTTTTTTGGTTTAGTGATAGTTGTTTATGAGTCCCTTGTTTATCCTGAACAGTTAAACTGCCTGCTGTTCTTCAGAAAAAATCCTTCAGGTCCCACAAATTCTTTTTGTGTATTTGAACCCTTTTCAACAATGACTGTATGATTTTGTGATCTATCTTTTCACACTGAGGACAACTGAGGGACTCATATGCAACTACTGCAGAAGGTTCAAACCAAGCGGCAACCTCCCGCTCTCTCTATTGAAACCAACACGGAAGTGACTTAAACTGCAATTCATCGACTGGCCGCTAGAAACTGGCTGCAAAAGAGAGTCAGTCCCATTGACTCCCCATGTTAAAGTGCCCAACTTTACAGCAGAAAAAAGTATGTTTACAGCCTGGTTCAAAAAATGGTTTTGGTCTATATAGCTAGTTTTGCCCTTCATGTCAACTGTGAGGGGGGTGAATTTTTTTTATAACTCATCCGTTTAAGTTATGTTAAGCCTTATGATTATCCGGGAGTGACGCACGGTGACGCGATTCCAAGATGGCAATGGCCGACTCCCGCCCACTATGAGCTTCAAAATAGCGCTTCAGAATCCTACGGGTGACGTCACGGATACTACGTCCATATTTTTTACAGTCTATGGTTCAAACGCTCACTAATGCTTCAGAAAGAAAAATTATGCTTTAAGAGGGGTGAAAACTTTTTGAATTTGAAGATTAGGGTAAATTTTACTTATTTGTTCTTCTGGGAAACATGCAAGTATCTTCTGTAGCTTCTGAAGGGCAGCAGTAAATGAAAAAAAAAAGATATTTAGACAAAAGTACACATCTTTATTCTGTTCAAAAGTTTACACCCCTGGCTCTAAATGCATTGTGTTTCCTTCTGAAGAGGGAAAGGTTTCAAATACACAAAAATGCTGAAAAACAAAAGAATTTGTGGGACCTGAAGGATTTTTCTGAAGAACAGCAGGCAGTTTAACTTACCAGGACAAACAAGGGACTCGTGAACAACTATCACAAAACAAACTAACAAAAAAACACAGCTGTGGATTATTCATTCACAACACTGTAATAAGAATCGGGTGTATGTAAACTTATTAAAACGGTCATTTTTTAAATTCAACTATTATTTTCTCTTGTGGACTATAGGTAAATGTCTTTTAAGTGAAATATCTTATTCAGGTCAGAACTAAATAAAACTAAATAACATGCATTTTGCACGATTCCTCTTTCTTTGGTAATAACTAACATTTAATAATTAACATTTTGCAGATTCTGCAAGGTGTATGTAAATTGTTGACCTCAACTGTATCTATATGCAATTCAAATACATGCTAAAACATTCAAATAAATTTTAATCTTGGGTGAACTCTCCCTTAAGGTTCCACAGTTAACCTAAGAAACTTAGTAAGAAACCCATCTTGCATTAATTATCCAAGATGTCTGCTTTTTGTGGATATCAAATGCATAATGTATCACAAATATACGTTACCTAAAATGAAGGAGAGGAAGGTGTAGAAACAAAGCAAGAGGAGAGCGCACAGCATGGAGCGAAGGGTATGAGATGTGGCACCCATGTGCAGCTGAGAGATGCCAAATTCCTGCACACACACACACACACACACACCAAAACTATTAATAAAAAAATTAACACATAAACAAACTGGCATGTCTCTGCAAAAATGAGAATACAAGAATGTCATTTTGTTTTAAAAAACACCTTATCTCCAGAAAAGCCGGCAAATTCTAACAACTTGAGTATCCGGGCAGGAAACAGTGAAAGAGTCTGTGTGACGGTGAAGAACAACAACATAGTTGATCATCTGGAGGTTAATCATAAGGAATAGAGATGCAATTTTCCAGATGAACATACCAAGTTGAAAGCCCCAATCCCAAAAGAGACTCCACCCTCTAAATGCTTGTGGTTTGGTCCTTTGAAAGCAGTATCTGACTGGACAAAGGTGTGCAGCTCCCTGCATGAGAATCATGACGTCATTCACAGCCGACAGAGTCACTGAACAGTTCAATTCAAGGGCATGACATTGGCACACAAATGGAAATCAAAGACAGGGTATTTCGACTGGGTTAAAAGGTGCACCTCGTTGGCACCAATTATTCTCATGTACAAACAAAGAAAACTGATTTCCTTCACTTACTTGTATATGAGGTGGCTGTTCCGTACTTTGATTCCTCCTTTAATAAAACTAACCATATTCTCATCCTGTCAACAATTGAGAATGAGAAATTAGGTGCAGATTTGAGTACTGAAGGAGGAGGCAGTTAAAAATGGCCTTGGGCTTTAGGAATAGTTCAACCCAAAATTAAAATTTGCTGCAAATTTACTGACCCTCAGGCCAACCAAGATGTAGCAGTGAATGGGTGCCGTCAGATTGGCCAATTAAAAACATCACAATCATCCACAAGTAATCCACACCACCATCCTATGAAGTGAAGCTATGTGTTTGTAACAAACAAACCCATCATCATGATGCTTTTATGTTTAAACTGTTGCATAGTCGATAATCTATAATAACACTTCCTCAAGTGAAAAAATCCATCTCATTTGTCCTCTCACATCAAAATCCACCAACATATTTGTTTAGAACTGTTTTAGGTGCTTGATCTGTTCACATTTCTCTTCTGATTCAGACACAATGACTTTTTCACTGAAGAAAGCAATATTATAAATGGAGGACTTGCATGCATTTTAGCCGAAAGCAATTATTTAAAGTTCAAAACACCTTAATGATGGATTTGTTTATTACAAACAAAGAGGTTAATTGATTGCCTGGAGTAGTGTTGATGACTTTTGGATTATTGTGATGTTTTTATCAGCTGTTTGGACTCTCATTCCGACGGCACCCAAGTGAGCAAGTGACGTAATGCTACGTTTCTACACATCTGCTCAGATGAAGAAACAAACTCTACAAAATCTACTTTTTGGATGGCCTGACTGCAAGTTAATATTAAGCTAATGATTTTTGGGCAAACTATTCCTTTATTCTGGAGTTTAAAAGATGTTAATGACTAGATGTTAAAGTTAAGACCTCGAAAACACTAAAATGCACACACAGGTTAAACAAAACAACTGAGATTGTCTGTTTGTGGGTGAAATTTGTTTTAAAATGCATCAAACCTGTAAGAACGTGAGAGCGGCTCTGTGTAGTAAACACTCGGCGTAACACACTTCAGCATGGAGCTGCTCTGTAAAACATCAAATACAATTTAATGCATGTTTGTAAAATATTTAATCATAAAACGTTCATTAAATACACTAACTGCCGAAATGTCTGTCTAGCTTTAGTCTAGAACTGACCAAATACACCATTCTTCAAAATGAATGCTTTGCCACAAAACAGGTTTGCTTGAGTTTATTCCTCCTATAATAGCAGTGCAAGATGGGCATTTCTAGAAAAACCACACCTTCTGAGAGATCATCATTTGCTCCTCGAGACCCAAGACCACCAGACTTCCTACGGAACCTAAGAGAGAACAGCAGGACCTCAAGAGATGAGTTAAAGGAGTAGTTCACTTTCAGAACAAAAATGTACAGATAATGTTCTCACCCCCTTGTCATCCAAAATGTTCATGTCTTTCTTTCTTCAGTCGTAAGGAAATTATGTTTTTTGAGGAAAACATTTCAGGATTTCTCTCCATATAATGGACTTCTATGGTGCCCCCGAGTTTGAACTTCCAAAATGCAGCTTCAAAGGGCTCTAAACGATCCCAGACAAGGAAAGAAGGGTCTTATCTAGCAAAATGATTGGTTATTTTCTAAAGAAAAAAAATTACAATTTATATACTTTTTAACCTCAAATGCTCGTCTTGTCTAGCTCTGTGTTTACTCTGTTTAGAAATTAAAAAGTATATAAATTGTAAATGTTTTTAGAAAATAACATCGTTTCGCTAGATAAGACCCATCTTTCTCAGCTGAGGTCATTTAAAGCCCTTTGAAGCTGCATTTAAACTGCATTTTGCAAGTTCAAACTTGTGGGCACCATAGAAGTCCATCAGATGGAGAGGAATCCTGAAACGTTTTCCTCAAAAAACTATTTCTTTACGACTGAAGAAAGAAAGACATGAACATCTTGGATGATACACAATGACAATGTCTAATTCTTCACTTAATTCTTATTTCTTTTGCAGTTAACATGCATCTTTTCTCCTCCACCTGTTCCTATTTTAGTCTGACCCTGCTGACCCAATGAGCATTTCACTGTCCAAAGGTCATGCCTTAAGTTTGCAAACTCTAGTATTGCATCCTTTCATGGGCATTTAATAATTTGTGACTTTTCAGTGTGTTAAATCTCTTTTTTTGGCAAATTTTATTTGTAAAGGAAAACCTGCTTAATAACTAGGCACATCTGAATATAAGGCGTTTTACACTTCCAGCCTTCATGGACAAGTACATATCACTTATGAATGATTAAATACAAAATTAATACTAGTTATTTAGATCGATGTGGTTTGGAATTGGTGATTGAATCAGAATATTAACTTGCATAATAATTATGCACTAACGTCACTCTCCCAAGAGGATGTTTGGAGGAGATCACACACAGAAGGACCTCCCTCGTGACTCACTGTTTCTTAAGTAAACTGAAAGTGAGCTGATGTGTGACCATTGCTATGGTGAATCCACCCACAAACAGTCATCTGGATTACTGCTACATTGTAACATAGGAAGTGCACGCTATATGCAGGACATATATGCATCTTTTCCACTCCATTTAATCTGTGTAATGTAAGGCCTGTAAAACTCCTTATTAGCCATGACCAGCTGTCTGTTTGTCATTTACAGCCACGCAGCCATCTTCATGCAAATGCAAGCAAATTTCAAAGCGGTCTGGATCGGGTCAGCTGACATGGAAATGACCCCATTTGCCTAATAATTTAAAGGTCACAGGAGAAGGGCTCTCCGTGACTGAAACGAATGCAATGTTTTGGCTGTCTTTTCTACCTCTGGCACACCTCCTGAGCGCTCTTCATCGTGTTCCCAGCATGCACTATGTCGTCGTGTTGGAAGGTCATCATGGCCTGCATCTCTAATACTGTAGCGTAGATCAGAGCGTGATACATGCTTTCCTTAGACCTGGAATATAACACAACACACACAATGTGAGGTCACACTCCAACACAGCAGGCTGCTTCTGTAGTTAAACATAGAGTAAGTTTAAGGAATAACTTTCTCTATGCAAAAATGCAAACGTAATTATTAACTCTATTAATATTGAAGGCTTATGTTTACGTCACATTCAACACAAGAAAACACTCATTTCACTTTGACTTGGCAGTTGATGCATGTTTTGGATAGAGTGATGTATAATAAATTATTAATATTGATGCAAACAAAAATATTTGGAAAAAAAAGTGTGTCTGGACAAAAATATCAAATGAAGATTTTAAATACATAAATAAAATAGATAAATATTTTTTTTTAAACTAAATAGTCAATTTAAGATTTTAAGTAAATAAATATATACAGTGCACAGCATAAATGAGTACACCCCCTCTTAATATATATAAAATATGTATTTTCTTAATGATCACTAATATAATTCATGGAAATATGGCAATAGTTAAATGTATTAAACATATACTTAATAAAAACAACAAAATATATGCCAATATTTCCTGTAAAATAAGTAAATTAGCCAATTTTGGTTAAATAATGGATTGCAGAAATGAGTACACCCTATAGACCATTTCAAGGACGTAAACAGTAACAAGCGCGTTGGAACGCTACTGCGCATGTCTGGTCCTGAAGCATTTCCGGTAGCGCCGTTTCTCCGATCTGTCAAGTGTCAATACAAGCGCTTACTTTTTAAGTATGGCGATAACGCTACAGTTAAGATAAAAAGCTGCCCATTATCTAATCGATGCTGCGTACATGTACACGGGAGATTGCGCTAAGAGCATATGGCAGTCTGGATGCGATCGGAAATGTTACGAACATTTATTCGTACAATGGATGACATCAG
Source organism: Garra rufa (assembly GCF_049309525.1). Taxonomy (NCBI): domain Eukaryota; kingdom Metazoa; phylum Chordata; class Actinopteri; order Cypriniformes; family Cyprinidae; genus Garra; species Garra rufa. Next base: position 21,859,243 of record NC_133361.1, read on the forward strand.
TCTGAAGCAAGACAGTGCAACTTACTTCATGTTTTGTCCCTAAGATATCCGGAGAGGTTATTCGTGATTAATTCACTTGCATTGCTTGGTCAGTCTGTATTTCTATGCAAATATTCATATTTATAATTACATTACTTTTCGCAATACATATCGTTTCAATGCAACGCTAAATGTATGCTATTAAACTAGCGCTCCATGCTATTATTACTTATTTCAAAATGTGTTTAGTTTGGTCAAGTTTATTGCTGTAGAACAGTGCAAGATGAGGGTATGAATCAGTGGCGGCTACTGGTCTGTCAAATAGGGGAAGCTCATTTTCGGTCTACATCATAAAATTGTCTATTTATTTAAAAGTAAATTCTGCCCTACGTTCCTTTTCAAGAAAATGGTCTGTGACCCTGTCGTACCAACTAGGCGTCTTTTCCAGTGACTTTTCGTGTGCAGTTTCATATGAATAAATGATCTAAAAAAATATTAAACTCTGTAAAAGTGAAACAAGGAATGTGGTGTATAATTGTGTGAAATGTATGATGAAAATCAAGCAATTTCGCCAAGCAAATATAAAGAAATAGGTTGCAGCAGTTTTTATTTCGACTGAACTTGAGAAATCCACGATGGGACTGAGCGCAGAGAGCGCGAACGAATAGCTTCAGCGATTCCTTATAGGACAAAATCGCTGTCAGTCAAAAGGAGATGCAATCTTTCGACAGACCCTCCAATCATCACGCAGAAGCTCAGCGTCCAGGCCAGCCCACTCCTCATTCACCCCCAGAGACGCTGAGCGTCCGTGGGCGGGACATAATCGCAGCGTTTATCCAATGACCGTCTAGTTTCAAAGCACTGAAAAAAAACGTTCAAAGCAGCCCCATTGAAGTCAATGGACGCTGGGCTTCAATGGGGAAATGCACTGTGACGCTACGGGAATGTATGAGAAGAAAATCAAGTCAGCCGACCTGCTATATCTAACTGATTCTGAACGAATTCGTCTTTGAGATGAACGTTTTCTAACGCATTTTTAGTCAATAAAATGTTAATACAATAGTACGTAATTTGACCATTAATTTTGTGACATTATAGGGGAAGCTGAGCTTCCCTTGCAGTCTTAAAGAAATCGCCACTGGTATGAATGCTCCGAGTCATCATGTGATCACAAATAAACAAGATGAATGCAATTCAATGCTGGCTGCCGTGTTTTGCATAAACCTGTATTAGATTAAAGTATATCTGCAGATTAATAAATGAACACACAGACACACTACATAGTGTTCATCTTTTTATGTACGTGTTTACTACACACACACACACACATATATATGATATATATATATATATATATATGATATATATATATATATATATATATATATATAATGTGACACTGAATACTGGTGTAAAGGCTGATGCTAATTCAGCATTGCATCACGCTTTTTTATTAAAATCATTTAAAAATGTAATATTTCACAGTATTACAGTTTTTGACTGTATTTTAGCTCAAATAAATTCAGGCTTGATGAACATAAAAGACTTCTTTCAAACAAAACTTTTGACCAGTACTGTATATAAACAAAAAACATTCTCTCACTTTCAACCTTTTATTTCCAGCAAATGTATTGATATGTAAATATTTGTATGAACATAAAATACTTCAACAAATGAAACAACAATTTGAACTGAAATGGTGTAATGAGTCTCTGGACAAAGGGGGAACATCAAAGCAGTAGTCTACACTTGTTTAAGTACTACACTGAATTTCATCCTCAAGTCTGGGTGTTCATAAGGTCATATGTGATTTGGCACTGCAGGACGATCAGCTGTCCTTGGGTGTCTTACATTACAGATGATGGATTCCTAAGGACAAAAGTAGAAAAAACAATTATTTATTATAATGCACAATATATAAAAAAAAATAATGCTATTATTGCTTAATACATCAGTATATGTAGGAATTAACATCACCAAAGCTTATGTGATGGTTAACTGTTACACAATACGACGTTCAAGTTTACTTTCATGTTACTCACTGCATTTGTTAACTGACAAAATAGCTAGACGACTAATGTGCACTTTGTTATAGCCCACATAACACTTGGCAATAAAACAGAAATAAAAACTTGTTTTTACTACACACGAATCAAAATGCTAAGTGCATATGTAAACAATGACAAAATGCGCCTTTAAATTATGCAGCATCATACTTGAAGAGTTAACGTAAGAAAGAAAAATACAAATAATCAAATTAATTAAAAACATCATTTACTTGCCTGAATCGAAATGTGCGCTGTATATCCTAGAGTTGCTAGTTGTTATCCAGCCTTCTCCTTCACTGCCGCAACGCGGGGACGTTTCTCGGAAATCTACCGTTAAACACGTCTCAGAAGATTAGTTCTGGCCAAGAGGGAGCACCCAACCACAGAACGACGAGGATCTAATTTTAATTTAGACATTTAAGCAGGAGGATTGTATACACAGGATCGCAATCCCACTGTGCATCAAACGCCTCCCGTCATTGTTTTGAATGCGCTCGATCACTAACCGGAAACGTCCTAGGACCAAAGACGTCACACTTCCTTAAGCCGCCGAATAGCTCTTGAAATGGTCTATATGTAATTCAGCAAATGTATAATATTCTAGTACTTAATATGTCCTCCAGAACATTAAGTATACTGCTCTGACCCTTCTTGGCACTGAGTGTACAAGTTCATGGCAAATTTTCACATCTGTCCTGTTTAACTCCTGGAGGACGACCTCTTTAAATGCCCTGGTCTTTAATGGGGAGTTTTGCTTAGCTCGTCTCTACAGAATCCCCCAGAGCTGCTCAAGAGTGTTAATACTGAGTGAAATACATGTCCACTGAAGGATTTTCACCTTGGGAGAATAAATATCCTCATTGTCATGCTGAAAAAATGCCCAATAATGCAGGGAATGAGGGGAGGGTAGCATCTGCAGTTTCAGTTTTTTGTATTACATCGCACAGTAGTGTGTGAATTCATGACAGCACTGACAAAGCACAGCTCCCTCACACTTTCAGCACTCATACATCCCTGTAGAAGAGCTTTACTACCACTGAACGTCACTGTAGGTACCAGGCACTTCTCGCAGACTCGCTGTACTCCTCCTGTAGCAACACCAAAACATTTTGGATGCTTTTGGATCCGAAATGATTGACTTGGTCCCTTGACACCAGAGTATGGATTCCCAGAAGTCTATATTTTGTAAATATGGGCCTTAGAAGAGGTTAAATGAGTTTACAGTGCTTTGGCTACAGTAGGTAATTCTAGTGGTGACAATAACCATGCATGTCACTTCTGCAGGCTGCTTCGTACTCTGTGAGATAAAGTGTCACTCTTTTCATAGCTTTTGCCGGCTCTGATACTCTTACATGGTATTTCTCCGCCTCATTTTGTAGCAAAAATTCACTCATCATTAAATGAAAATTTAAAGTGAAGACCTGGTTATTTCAGGAGCCTTGTCACATGACCATTGTTTTTGAATGTCAGCGCTACTTCTGCTATATTTTCACACTTAAAACAATAATTTGGTATTCCTCTTGTACCACTGTCCTCTTTTCTGCTAAGAAATAAGTCACCTGGCAGTTCTCTCCCAAGTGGTTTCATTGTTGACAGCATTAAGTCTGTGTATGATTCAGTAGGCTATAAAACGCCTTTAACTGTCAGGAAATTACTTGTCTTAAAAAGTTTTGGTTCAGTAATCTTACCGGTTGATCAAAAATAGCTTTAAACCTACACTTTTGTTTTCTTTTTTAGTTTTATTTAGTAGCTTTCAGGAGGGTGTACTCATTTTTGTAACACTTTTTATTTTATCACTTTGATAGGAAAATCTTAATTTGCTAAATAATTTTGACATTCTTCTTTGGTAATTGATCAAGCAGGCCTGTTGGAACATTATATCTCCAAAGAATCCTAATATGCCTTTCAAGTGAAGAGTAATTGCTCAATTTGTTACGTTTAAGAGGGGGTGTACTCATTTATGCTGTGCACTGTAATTACATAATTTAGCCAAATCTATTTTCAATTTATATTTATTTATTTTAAAGTTTTGTCAATTAACAATGTTTTAAATAAATACATAAATACCAATTAGGCCAACATAATTCGTATAGAATGTGATTTCATCCAAATGTATTTTAATTTATTTTAAAGCATTGTCAGTGAATAATTTAGAAGTAGTAGTAAGTCAACAGTAAATCATTTCACCTACTGTTTTTCAAATATTAAGAAATCGGACATACTACTCCTTTGACATACTGTATGAATATATTAAATTCAGATGCAGCATTGGTGTAAAATACCATTAAAGCGGTCTTGTGTTATTTCTCAATCTATAAATGTTTTTTTTTTCTTTTCTCATTTTCTCAATAGCTTTCCCAGTCTATCATTGATTGGAGAAAATATTGAAACAATCAAAACAAAATTACCCCTTCAAAACACCATCTAGAAATAGTTTTTAAACAAATTATCTTAACTTAGTAACTTTCCCAGTCTGTCATTAGTCAAACATGCAGACAGTCCCACCCATGTATACATATACGTAGATGCCTATTTAGCAACTGTTTCTATGGGCCTCTATACATAAGCCATCCACCATATTGTAATAATCAACTTGACTTTATTCACCATAATAATCCTGCACAGCCATTGGTCTGCAAACCTATAGTATGGTGAATGACGTCAAGTTGGCTGTTCCAAGATGGAGGATGTTTCTAATGTGCTTGGAACGGATGGGGCTTCTATACATATCTATGGTTCCACCACCTAACTTAGCCATTAGCTGAATCGCTGCAAATGCAATGCTGGGATTTTTAAACAAACAATGCAACCTACCTAAAAACCTATTTTAAACCAATTCCCTCAGCAACTTCCCCAGTGTTTTATTGGTCGAACACACAGATAGTCCCTCCCCCTAACTCACGCCATTGGCTGAATCGTTGCTATGCCATGATTTTGAAACAAATGGAGCAATGTTTTGACAGTTACCTATAACCTAAAAATGGCTTTCTTATAATTGTTTCTATACATGAAAATGAGACTGGAGAAAATTAAACAATCCAAACAAAAGTACACCTTTAAAACACAAACTATCTAGAAATAGTTTTTAAACTGATTCCCTCAGTAACTTCCCCAGTCTGTCATTGGTTGAATTTACAGTCATGCCCCCCTAACTCACGCCATTGGCTGAATCATTGCTATGCTGAGATTTTGAAACTAACAGAGCAATGTTTTGACAGTTCTTCAGAGAAACTAACCTAAGAATGCCTTACTTATAGTTATTACTACACAAAAATGATATTGGAGAAAGCAGTTAAACAATAAAAAACAAATAAATAGTTTTTTAACAGATTCCCTCAGTAACTTCCCCAGTCTGTCATTAGTTGAATTTACAGTCACACCCCCCTAACTCACGCCATTGGCTGAATCGTTGCTATGCTGGGATTTTAAAACAAACAGAGCAATGCTGAGATAGTTCTTCATGGAAAATAACCTAAGAATGGCTTACTTATAGCTATTACTACACATTAAAATGATATTGGAGAAAGTAGTTAAACAACCAAAAACAAAGAAATATTTTTTTTAACAGATTCCCTCAGTAACTTCCCCAGTCTGTCATTGGTTGAATTTAAAGTCACTCCCCCCTAACTCACACTATTGGCTGAATCGTTGCTATGCTGGGATTTTAAAACAAACAGAGCAATGTTGAGATAGCTCTTCAGAGAAACTAACCTAAGAATGCCTTACTTATAGTTATTACTACACAAAAATGATATTGGAGAAAGCAGTTAAACAATAAAAAACAAAGAAATTGTTTTTTAACGGATTCCCTCAGTAACTTCCCCAGTCTGTCATTGGTTGAATTTACAGTCATGCCCCCCTAACTCACGCCATTGGCTGAATCGTTGCTATGCTGAGATTTTGAAACTAACAGAGCAATGTTGAACTTGAGATAGTTCTTCAGAGAAACTAACCTAAGAATGGCTTACTTATAGTTATTACTACACAAAAATGATATTGGAGAAAGTAGTTAAACAACCAAAAACAAAGAAATATTTTTTTTAACAGATTCCCTCAGTAACTTCCCCAGTCTGTCATTGGTTGAATTTGAAGTCACGCCCCTCTAACTCACACCATTGGCTGAATCGTTGCTATGCTGGGATTTTGACTTACTTATACTTATAGTTGTGTTCTGTACATTACATTGGAATTGGAGAAAATTTTTAAACAACCAAAACAAAAGTGCACCTTTAAAACAGACTGGTGGCATTTTGAAACATACAGGAGCAAAGTTGAGATAGTTCTTCAGGGAAAATAACCTACGAATGGCTTACTTATAGTTATTACTACACATTAAAATGATATTGAAGAAAGTTGTTAAACAAACCAAAAAAAAAAGAAACAAAAGAATCTGCTTTTTAACAGATTCCCTCAGTAACTTCCCCAGTCTGTCATTGGTCGAACATGCAGACACTCACAGCCATTGGCTGAGTCGTTGCCATGCTGGGATTTAGAAACAAACGGAGTTCTCAGGGAAATTAAATGATGAATGGCTTACTTATAGTTGTCTCTACATTAAAATAAATTGTAGAACACATTTTAATAAAAAAATATGCACCTTTAAAACCTAAACTAGCCCAAAACAGTCCTAGAATACAAACAAAATAAAGCTTTATAGCCTGAAACCAAGAATTGTGTACTTTCAGGTGGGCCCATTTATTAAAATGAGAGTTGACGTCACTTAAGCATGTGGTTTCCTTCCCAGTGTAAAGTTACTCACTCTCCCTCCTCTATATTAATGAAGTGGCTCTGTGTGCGGACGTATTGTCAGACGTGAGGGTGTGATCTTTAGGTAAACACCTCACATCCTGGAGAAGGGAGCATGCCTGTTGCAATTCTTTATCACAGTGGGAATGAAGCATGCTATCACAGGATGACATCTACAACTCCTGCAAGTATTTCAGAGGCCAGCATATTTACAGGAGCAAAAGACAAAATTTGGTGGTGTACAGTATCTGAATGAAAAACAAAGCATTATGGGGTTGGTACAGTAGGTACCGCACCTTTGCTAAACAGTTTACCTGCTCGTAAGATCATTCACACAGATACCAGAAGGGAGGAGAAATAGGATGCAAGAAAGACAGAAACACGAATAGATAAAAGACTGCTCTTACCGTGGCCGTAGTTTGTCCAAACTCTCATTGAAGTGGTTGTTGAGGAACAGATCCAAGGCCTCCATGCATTCATCAAGACAGGCCTGTAGGGACATCTGTGTGGAGCTGATCACACACACAGACACACACATACAATGAGAACATGCCATACACTTGACTTTCCTTATATAAAGCTAATTCTAATGACTATATTAGAGGTCATTATAGATATTTTTTGAATGGAAGTGAGTATCTAGAGTGCAAGCTTTCCAATGACCAATATAATGCAGATAAATGTATTTATTTATGATGTTGAATGATAGCACATAGGGGGAAATTATCAACTGACAAAACTTTAGAACAAATACACAATTTTTTTTATTAAATACTTGAGCTGAAATGTGTCTATTATGTGGAAGTTTTAATGGAAGTGAGTATCTAGAGTTCAAGCTTTCCATTGACCAAGATAATGGAGATACATATGTGACCCTGGACCATAAAACTAGTCTTTTAAGTAGCACAGGTATATTTGTAGAAATAGCCAACATTACGTTGTATGGGTCAAAATTATATATATTTTTATGCCAAAAATCATTAGGATATTATGTAAAGATCCTGTTCCATGAAGATATTTTGTAAATATCATAGCATAAATATATCAAAACTTTTTGATTAGTAATATGCATTATGCACTGCTAAGAACATCATCTGGACAACATTTTTTTTAAAGTTGTATCTCGGCTAAATATTGTCCTATCCTAACAAACCATACATCAATGGAAAGCTTATTTATTATTAGCTTTCAGATCAATTTAAAATTTTTCAGATAAACAAAAAAATGGACTCTTATGACTGGTTTTGTGGCCCAGGGTCAAATGTATTCATTTAGGATGTAATACAGTTGAATGATAGCAAAGAGATATAAAATCAGTATCCTGTGAACACAATTCAAAATGCATACAATTTCCAATGATTATATAATGTCATTGTGGATTTTTGAATGAACACAATTCAAAATGTACACAAAGATATATTAAAATAAAATAAAATAAATTAATAAAATAAAATAAAAATAGGGGGAAATTATCAACTGACAAAGCTTTAGGACAAATAAACTACGTTTTTTTAATTAAATCATTTAGGCGAAATGTGTCTGTTTAAATAGAAAGCTAATTCTACTGACTCTATAATAGAGGTTATGGATTTTTATGGAAGCAAGTATCTAGAGTGCAAAATGCAGATAAATATATTAATTTATGATGTAATGTAGTTAAATCACAGCAAAGACATAAAATTAGTATCCAATAAACACAATACAAAAAGCACAAAAGGATATAATAAAATACAATAAATAAATGAAATGGGGAAAATTATCAAGTATTTTTAAATTATATATATAAATGAATAAATACATAAAAGTACTTCGATAAAATTAAATTACTTTTATGCACATAAAATATATATTTTTTTAAATTACTAAAATTTTCAATTAAACTGCAAAACTAGCCTGGAAAAAATCCAGACCCTAATCTATTAAGATTAAGGGTCTGGCATCGAGCAATGAAAAGGGTCTAACTCGAGGGGCGGTACCAAGCATGCATTTGAAACTCTCACTGCACGCAATTGGATAACGCCACGACCAATCACAGCAATCCAGAGGAGCTATCCAGTCGGCAAACAGCAAAAACGTCCTTCTTGCAAAGGAACGATTCGAGCGCGGTTTTCTGTTCCTCTTTTATAGAGACACCCCTCGCTGCAGACTGTAGCGCGGTGACGTCAGGTACCTACGTCACGTATGTGTTTACGTATGGTATGTATATAACACGCATGCGCGCTATTCTTACTGGCGTTACTGCGCAATGTGCGCATGTGCATGTTCATTAACTTTTTTTAAACTATTTTTGTTGTTGTTTTCTCTTGTCCTCATGTGTCATGTTTATAGTTTTAATTATTATATATAAAAATATATATGTATTGTGGCGGGAGGAGCAAACGACAGACACAGTGGGTGTGGCGTCAGGCCTCGGAGAGGCTTTTATTAAACAGAAAGTAAAAGAAAACAAGTTTCCAAGGGGGTAAATGTGTCCAAATAAACGGGGAATCTGGTGTCCTCGTCGTGAAGGCGCCTGCTCAGGTCCGGGGCGCGAGGGGCGGCGGCTTCTTCAGCGGCATCTTCCTCCTCCGCCTACGCGGCACTTCTGGGGGATGAAACGGCCCGGCATCCTGGCCCGTCAGCCGTCACGGGTGCGGTCCTCATCCGGATCCGCAGCGGCGGTGATGAGGCTTCATTCAGTTCACGTGCTCCTCATCACACACCGCCAGCCCGGGATGTTTTCGCGACTCTCCTCTCCCATACACACCCACTCCCGTTGAGAGCCTGGAGAAGGGCGGCGAATAAGGGACGGGGTGGTGATGATAATTAGGGGGGAGGCAGCCGACTTGTCACAGTATATACAATTATATTTTGTTTTGTTGTTTGCAATAAAAGATCACTGTTATCAGTTTGGTTTTTTGGAGGCACCATGCATAAAATGGGATGTAGACACTGAAAATATACTGTATGTAGTCTATTTAACTTAATACTACTTTATTGGCTTAAATATTCCACAGGCAGAATTGCCAAAGCAACAGAAAAATGTCCATAATTATACTAAATAAACAAGAATCATGACAGAGGAAAGGTTAAAATAAGAAACATATAAGGTGCAGAGTAATGTTACAATATACACAGTGAAATAAAGTGCAACAATGTTAATACCTTGTATATAATACTACACAAATATTACAGAATAAACTCTGTAATTCCATATAATTTTACCTCAGACATGGTTAAAATCATGGATTTGTGCTGTACTACATATTACTGTTTTTTCCCCTTCTTTTTTTTCCCCTTAGCTTTTTTTAATACTTTTACATTTTATAAGAGTATTATGTTAAGTATGCGCATGCGTTTTAATGACGCGTTACGTCACAAACGACGCGAAAACGCCTAACGTCACCACGCAATGCAAATTACACAGGCATACCATACGTCACTTTGCGCATGCGCGGTAAACACATACCTGACGTAGGTACCTGACGTCACCGCGCTACAGTCTGCAGCGAGGAGTACTTGCTTTTATATGAAAAGCCAAGTCTAACTCGTTCATTGTAGCGGCCAAAGCCGTTTCAAACAACTGGTGTTCATTTCATCTTTCCATGTTTACTAAATGATTCCAGACGTCGCAGCACTGTCGTCATCAGCTTAGCTCGCCTCTGGCCCGCCTACATCAGATACACCGATTTGATTGGTTCTCAGAACTGCTTACATAATGCAGTAATGTGCATCATTGCTCTATGCCAGAGTGTCTTGCAGAGACAATTCAAATTGTGCTTTTTCGAGACCTCTGGATTTCCAGGGTACTAATTAATCAATTTTAAATAAAATTTTGTTAACATATGTGTGTTTGTACTGTGTATATTTATTATGAATATATAAATACACACACATATAAGTATATTTTACAAAATAAAAGTATGTATATTGTATGTATTTGCATGTAAACACATATGATTTATATTATATATAAATATAAATATTTTATATATAAATCTAACATATTTTTACTTAATATATACATGTATGTGTGTATTTATATATTCGCATAATAAATATACACAGTACACACACATACACTATGTAAACCTAAACTTTTATTTTGAAAAGATTAATTGTAACTAATTATTTTGACCAATAATCTACTGTAAAATTATAATATTAATATAAATAAAGCTTTAAAATGATTTAAATTATTAACCTAAAATATATATATGTATATGTGCGTTAGCAGAATACTTTATCGATCAAACGCGAGACACTGCAGGTGAATAGGGTAAAAAAAAAACTACTAGTTATCTCCTTACTTACCCAGTTGATTGATTACATTGATAATTCCAAACATTTTTTGTATTACAAGTTTTCAAAAATGTTAGGTTTAAATATGCAAATGAGGCATTATTTAATGAAATATGCGTTAATTTGCATACATTTCTAGTACAAAAATCTAAACACTGGATGAAGTCAGTTTCAAACTTCTTAATTTTTTTATAGTTTAGAGTCAAATGTTTTCACAGAGGGGATTATGGGTATCTCATTTTGTCACTTGTATTTAAAACAAAGTATTTTTTAAATTTTGGGGGGGAATAAAATGTTGTAAGAAATCAAGCATATTATAAATGAACAAATCCCTCTGTGAAAGCCTTTAGAATACTGACAGGAATAAAAATGTGAAGTTTAATGTGTGTAAGTGTTACTGAAGTGGAGATTTAAGGCTCAGTGTAGGAGAAAAAACTCATTTTGAGAAAACAGCCTTTAAAAATATGGATTGCTATTGAAATCTATTGACACAAATAAGATAAAGTGCTTTAAAAGAAACACTTAACAGTGTATTTTGGGTGTTGTTTTTTTCCCCCACTAGTCTGAAAAACACTTTATGAAACACCAAAAAGCCCAAAATCTCAAATTTGACAGGTGTATGAAAAAAAAAAACAGCTTTTGCCTGCAGTGTCTCCCCTTAATTTTACATTTAAGTAAATCATTTACATAAAATTAAGCAATTAAATCGAATTATTTTAATTTTATTTCATTAAAGCTGGGTTTGTCATATTTACTGTATCTAATTTCTGGGTACAGCTATGCTGCAAAACTTCCAAAGTGCAGAAAACCCACACAAACACAACCAAAGCAACTTGTTGAAATGAATGACATTTACCGGTACTACTACTAAATACCAAGGCACCATTCAGACCTGTCAATGGCGCCCTTTATAAATTATGAACGCCACCCGATGCAGAGTTTATCAGCACATGACCACTAAAGATATATTTAGCAGGACTAATTAATGTCAACTGGTTGATCCTGTATTCAGAGGCCAATTTAGTTTAAAGAGCAGATATATACATTCATAGGCTCTCAAAGCGAGACACAAGGCCCTCCGGCACCTATTGCTTATGAAATTCATAAATCAACCAACATGCATTTGCTTAAATCCACACGGATCCTGTTAGAGATGCAAAAACAAGAGGTTTAAAGCAATTGCACGACTTGACAAGTCATTTAAAGGTATCTCTAAACTTTAACTCCCTCTCAAGCCGCAATGACTCAATACAAACACAAATGCAATGCAGAATATGGCTCACACACTGTGTCACTAGTCAAGGTGTTTGATGTTTGCTCAGAGTACACAGACTGGCCATGGACAGCCAGCGCCTTTGGATAAGAGCATGAATATGTCACAATGCACTGTGAATGATTTCACTATAACAACTTTTACAACAGCAGAAAAGCAGGGATAGTATTTCATTCTCTCACTGAGAACATGAGCTGAGCTCAAACCAGACTCTATTGCAAAACAAGGAAGGAAGAGATGTGAAAATTTGACATGAACAGAAAAAAACCCCTGTCAGACTCACTGAATCAGCCATTTAGAGACTTACATAACCACAAAGCATGAAAGTGTTTAGTTATGCTGAGTAGTACAAGTTTAAAACTGCACAACACTCTTACAAACATCAAAGAAGCCATCAACGACTTACTTTTCTCTACCAGGTGCATTTTTCCCAGTGGACATGGTGTTATGTTGTTGTTGGTTGTCTTCTTCTGGGCCTTGTGGCCACACAAACACCTGCTTGAAGTGCTCAGGCTCCCTGTGAAGAGCTTCGTCTCAGAGCTCCGGTGGAAAGTCACTCTCACTGCGCCTGAAGATGCTGCATGGATGAGGAGTGTTGGAAAACTCGAGCTGGCAGGGAATATGGATCAGTGTTCGCCTCAATCAACAGCTCGATTGGCACAAGTGGGTGTGTGATGTGAGAACACAAGAGTTCTTGACTCCTCCTCGAGCTCACAGCAGGTTTAATGGCAGGAGACCAACGAGATGGGAGAGAAGTTAGTGGCGCCATCTAGTATTTGGGTGAAGGAGTGATTTTTAAGACGCACTAGTTATGCTTTTGTAGGTCAGTTGTTTACTCAATTTGATTTGAAATTTATTAATTTGACCAAAACCAAACGAAAGTAACGCATTACTTTTTAACTGACAAGAAAATATCTGAGTTACTTTTTCAAATAAGTAACGCCCGTTACTTCCCCCCCCCCCCCATTTATTGATTAAAAGCTCTCCTGTCCCCATGTTGAGAGAAATTGTGAGTAAGATGTTACATTAGTTCTAGAATAAATGTGAACATGCATTAATTCATCAATCAATCAATCAATCAATCAATCAATAATAATTTTGTTCCGGTCCTCACAAACAAATTTTCACAAGATAAATACAAAAAAAAAAAAAAATCTCACTCACTAAAAAAAAACCAGATACAGTATTCCTCATAATGAATGAAAACAGTGAAATTCAAGGCAAACCTGCAATAATTAAATCTGCGGTCTACTGTACAGACGTGAATTTACTTTTCTCGAAGCCCGAGGCTTCTGGTGTAAAAAGGCTTTTACATTTGACAAAAATATAACTTTTTATGTTGAAAACAAACAAGCCCTGCCCAGATTTTAAAAAGTAAGGCAAAAGTAACGTAACACATTACTTTCCATAAAAAGTAACTAAGTAACGTAATTAGTTACTTTTTAGGGAGTAACTCAATATTGTAATGCATACTCCCAACACTGGTTATATCTAATATTTATTAATGTATTTGTTTATTAATTTATTCACGATGAGGTAAAGGAGTGATTTTTTTTTGACGCACTAGTTATGCGTTTGTAGGTAAATTGTTTACTCTATTTGGGTTGTGATTTATAAATTTTGAATCTTTGTTTAATTTATCATGTTACCAAACTTTGAAAAAAATGCATACATTTAGTTATATCCAGTGTTGGGGGTAAGTTATGTACTACTATTACTTTTTCCAAGTAACTAGTAAAGTAACACATTACTTTTTAATTGACAAGAAAATATCTGAGTTACTTTTTCAAATAAGTAACGGCAGTTACTTCCCCCCATTTATTGATTAAAAGCTCTTCTGTGCCCATGTTAAGAGAAATTGTAAGATACGTTGGTTCTAGAATAAATGTGAACACGCATTAATTCATCTCACTCACTATCAAAACCAATTCAGTATTTGTCAAGATGAATAAAAACAGAGAAATTCAACGCAATAATTAAATGTGTTAAATAATGCAACTATCCTTTATGTATTTAATTTTATTAACCAATGTCTTTGCTGCTGACCTTCGATGATCCAATTTATCTATACTAATAAGCAAAAATTACTCAAGATAATCTAACATTTTTATTGCTGAAGAGTTTTTTTTTCTTCTGCGGTCTACTGTACAGACATGAATTTACTTTTCTCTAAGCCTGAGGCTATAGTGTAAAAAAAGGCTTTTACATTTGCAAAAAATTGAACTTTTTATATTAAAAACAAACAAGCAAGCCCTGCTTAGATTTAAAAAGTAACGCAAAAGTAACGTAACGCATTACTTTCCATAAAAAGTAACTAAGTAACGTAATAAGTTACTTTTTTAGGGAGTAACTCAATATTGTAATGCATTATTTTTTTTAAATACCCCATCACTGGGTATATCTAATATTTATTAATGTATTTATTTATTAATTTATTCAGGATAAGGTAAAGGAGTGATTTTTATGACGCACTAATTGTTTACTCTATTTGATTTGTACTTTATTAATTTTGAATGTTTGTTCAACTGACCATTTTACCAAACTTTTAAACAATGCATTTAGTTATATCTAATATTTATTAATGTATTCAGGATAAGGTAAAGGAGTGATTTTTATGACGCACTAGGTAAGTAAATTGTTTACTCTATTTGATTTGTAATTTTATTATTTTGAATCTGTGTTTAATTGATTGTTTTACCAAACTTTTAAAAACTAATGCATACATTTGGTTATATCTAATATTTAATATTGTATTTCTTTATTCATTTATTCACGATCAGGTAAAGATGTGATTTTTATGACGCACAACCTGTATGTTTGTAGGTAAATTATTTACTTCATTTTATTGTAATTTATTTATTTAAAATCGTTAATTGGTTATTTTTTACCAAACTTGTTTTTAACCCTCATGTGGTGTTCAAAATCCTATTACACCTGTGGTGTTCCCGGTCAAAAATGACAGGCCTATAAAAAATAGCTTATAAATCACACATTTAACCACATTTTCACCCAATCTTGGATTCAATCTTTTTGTCAACTTGTTTTCTGTCAATTAGGACTGGTTTTATATTTCTATTTGCATCTAATTAATTGTGGGCCTCATTTATCTGAGAGTAGGCATCTAATTTTTTAAGTAAAAAAATCATTATTTTTGAATAATTTTGGAAATATTAAAAAAAATATGAACAAATATTGGTTCTGTTGATCACACTAGTCTACTTTAATGGTTCACCAGGAAGTTTGTTTTGAAAAACTTTTATTTTGTAAAAAATGGCACATAGTCACACTTGTGGTGTTCCCGGTCAAAAATGACAGGCCTATAAAAAATTGCTTATAAATTACTCATTTAACCACATTTTCACCCAATCTTGCATTCAATCTTTTTGTCAACTTGTTTTCTGTCAATTAGGACTGGTTTTATATTTCTATTTGCATCTAATTAATTGTGGGCCTCATTTATCTGAGAGTAGGCATCTAATTTTTTAAGTAAAAAAATGAGAACATCACAGTTCCAAAACAAAATGTCATAATATTTTGTCTGGAAGGTGTGATGAAACAAGAACATGAAAGAGAGATTATTTTGAAGCAGGGTCACTGCAGTCACAGCCAGTTTGTGCGTGAGTGTGAGTTTAGGTGTGTGAGTGTGTGTTCGAATGTGGTAATGTCAGATTGATGAATGGATATTAGATTTAAAAAAATTATCACTGTGAAAAAGAATGTTTCTTTCAGAAAATAGTTTGTGTGTGTGTGTGGCATACATGTATCCATGCATGCACATGTCCAATGGCTCTATGTCTGCACGCACACATATACATATGTGAACATGATAAACATGCTCGTGACAACTAAATTTTTCTCTAATTTTCAGTCTCCCCCATTCACTTTCAATGACCAGGAGCTCGGATAAATGACTCCTACAATTAAACCGTTTGAAAATGAAATACAAAACCAGTCCTAATTAAAAGAAAACAAGTTGATAAAAAGATTGAATCCAATTTTTGGTGATAATATAGCATAACAAGTGATTTATAAGCTATTTTGTGTAGGCTCGTCATTTTTGACCGGGAACACCACAAGTGTGACTCTGTGTCATTTTGTACAAAATAAAAGCATTTCAAAAGAAATTTCCTGGTTAAACATTAAAGTATACTAGTGTGATCAACAGTGCAATTTATTTTCATATTTTTCTCAATATTGCCAAAATTATTAACAAATAATGCTTTTTTCACTCAAAAACTGAGGTGCATAAGCTCGGATAAATGACTCCTACAATTAAACTGTTTGAAAATTGAATACAAAACCAGT
Source organism: Garra rufa (assembly GCF_049309525.1). Taxonomy (NCBI): domain Eukaryota; kingdom Metazoa; phylum Chordata; class Actinopteri; order Cypriniformes; family Cyprinidae; genus Garra; species Garra rufa. Next base: position 21,875,875 of record NC_133361.1, read on the forward strand.
CCTAATTGAAAGAAAGCAAGTTGACAAAAAGATTGAATCCAATTTTTGGGGATAATATAGCATAACGAGGGATTTATAAGCTATTTTGTGTAGGCCTGTCATTTTTGACCGGGAACACCATAGGTGTAACAAGGTGAAAAAAACAACACAAAAAAGTAAAAAATAAATAAATAAAAAATGTGGACAAGTTGTTATAGTCTCTGTGAACAAAGTCACTAAGTTTCAGTTCAATGCGATAACATTAACTAGTATTTTCAGGAAAAAGAAAATCTTCTCCAGTCAAAAATGACATGAACACCACATGAGGGTTAAATGCATGCATGTCATATTTGTTAATGTATTTAATTATTAATTTATTCACGAATCACGATCAGGTAAAGGTGTGATTTTTATGATGCAGGAGTTATAGGCTATGTTTGTAGGTAAAATAATTACTTAATTTTATTGTAACTTATTTTAAATCTTTGATTGGTCATTTTTTCATAACTTTTTTAATGCATATGTTTGATTATATCTAATATTTATTAATGTATTTATTTATTAAGTTATTCACAAATCACAATCAGGTAAAGGAGTAATTTTCTTATGATGCATGAGTTATATGTTTGTAGATAAATTATTTACTTCATTTGATTGTAATTTATTTATTTTAAATCTTTAATTGGCCTTTTTTTACCAACCCTTTTAAAAACGCATACATTTAATTATATCTATTTTTTTTATATATATATATATATATAATTTATTATTTACTGTGTGTGTTGTACCATGTGCAAACAAAGAAACAAATAAGTCGTATGAATGAACATATATGGTATTTTTCGAAGAGAAACAAAACTATCAAAAAAAGAACATTGATTTAATAATAGCACATATAGGCCTATAAATAATTCACTAATATTTAGTACTCTTAAAGTTTTTAGGCCTGTAAAAAAATGACCAAATACAGTATATCCACCTTAATGCGGAAATTAGCCGCTGTATGAAAATAACAAGAATAAAAAGGTGCAGTAAACGGTAAAACTGTTTGCACTACAAACCAATGTGTTCATAATTAAGACAATACATCAAAATAATATAATAAGACAAATCAGTTTGCAATATCAAGCAGGAAAACGAGCTGTTTTGTACTAAAAATAGGCTAGCTGACGCAGATGAGACCAGAAGCCAGACCTATAAGATGTACAATAAATAAGGTGGATAAAATTAATTAAAATAGTTTATCACACTCCTTTAGATGATCGGCAGCACCAAAAAGTGATTTTTTCCAAAATAATGAAAAACGCAATATTTCAATGAATATCTTTCGGACTTTTCTGATTCTTAATGAACTTGTTAATCTTATTGTTATAAATGTTTTTAAGTATAGACAGACAGAAAATCTAGACAAAGTTTTGAGAAAAACAAAAAGGCAGTTTATCCCATAGTACGTTCAAGGTTAGACGTCAATTCACGTAGGCTTATACATTGAGCCCCTTACAAAGCAGTACTTGAAAATAACTGCTACTGCCAGTCGTTTGGCGGCATAGTAACTTTCTACCACAAGATGGCAGTAGAGTTAATATCTGTTTTCAATGAGACATGAAGCTGCTCCGCCGCCAGAGAGCTAAACGTCTGTGAAGGACGATAGTACACTCTTAAAAATAAATGTTCTTGATTGGCATCCATCAGTAGTTCTGTTTAGAACCTTGAACATCCTTGGAAACTTTCAAATGTAGAAAAGGTTCTTTGTAGTCGAAAAAGGTTCTTTACATTTTTAAAATGTTCTTCAAAATGGTTCTTTTAGGAACTGTTCACTGAAAGGTTCTTTGGGGAACCAAAATGGTTGTTCTATGGCATCACTGCAAAAACACCCTTTTGGAACCTTAATTTTAAGAGTGTAGTAGAATTAAACAGCTGTTCAATTAGTAGCCTAGTCAAAAATCCAGTACAAGGGTGAGTACATTATGATGTTTTTCATTTTTTTATATTAAGTTTGGGTATTTACTTCTCAAATTCTTCCCAAGTAAATTCATCTCAATTTATAAAATCAACTCTGTTACAGGACACAAAATGTGATGCAAGCCCTGGTGAAAAAACATAAAACCAGCCTAGGCTGGTTGGCTGGATTTAGCTGGTCAGCAGGCTGGTTTTAGAGGGTTTTTGGCCTCTTTCTGGGGAACCACCAGCTAAAACCAGCCTGACCAGGCTGGGAGACCAGCTAAAACCAGCTACTTCCAGCTCAAAACCAGCTAAGACCAGCCAACCAGACTAGGCTGGTTTTAGGTGGGTTTTTTTTTTCAGCAGGGAGGTCATCCTGTCAGGGTTGATTCAGGCTGAATGTACATTAGTGGAGTTAAAGTTGAAGATCTTAATAAAGAAAAGCCCATTACAAACTGGTTGAAATATTGCCTTTATAATTATTGTCAAAATAGACATCTTACATTAACATTTTAGCAACACGATATCATCTAAATTTTTCATGTAAAATACTTTATACATCACAGATTTTAAAATAAAACTTTGTGCTTTATCATACAAACAGGCACGTTTTTTTAAAATGGCTTTGGTTTGTAAAAAGTTTACAATAAATTACAATCATCAACATCTGCTAGAAAACATTTGGCCATTTTTTGGTCATTGCACATGTAATGTCAGTAGGAAAAAGCCCTCAGCGTGATCATAATTACAAAATATTGCCTTGCAATTAAACAATGCGTTTTGTTTTTAAATAGGAAAACACATCTTGCATAGGCAAAGTAAAAAAAGTAAACAAAAAATGAAAATCAGTCTAAGATACATTAAGCATTAAAACAGCTAAATCAGGTCGTTTTAACATAACTAAAATGGGATCTCTTAAAAGACAAAACTCATGTTTGCAGTCAAAGGTCAGGCTCATCAGTCCGAATTTACCTCTTTTTCATTGTGGATTTGTGGTTCATGTTGTTTGATCCAATTTGAAATGGCTATAAAATTCACAGTGATATTAAAACAGATGATCCACCTCGTCCTCAGTATCCCAGAGGAGTCATTAGAGAGATATTTAAAATAAAGTAGAGACGTTAATCCCGCTTTGATCCGATCTTACAATACATGACCATGGAGACGATCATCGCCGCAAGCTGAGCATGAAAACAGAGAGAGAGAAATAATTTTGAGTTGAAATAAAAAGCATTAGTGTCACAGCACAAACATATCACAAACAAAATTGTTTTAAAAATCCTCGCTTTCATTTTTTGCCTGCATCAAATAACCAGTTAAATCCTGGAAATGGTGCATTTTACGAACGAGAATCCATGAAACATTATTAGACTGTTGTCCAAGACTGCGTTATATAATAAACTCGTTTAAAAATCATAATTAATCAGTTAAATAAATATATGCAATGCAGGTTTATTATATGTGCATCAATTATTTACATGCGTGTGGAGTGTCTTGAACTCCATCTCTGCATATTGTTGTGAGTTTGGGTTACTTATAACATTCATCTAGGAACACAACATGCGCCATTTCATCAGATTTGTAAATCTGTAAGGTAAATCATTTATAAACCTATGCAAACTCAAAAGTTTTTTTTTCGTTTTGATGTTCACATATTCATTAAATTAAGGTGGCTATAGCATTTATGTGGTAAAGATATGGCCAAATATTAAAGATTAAGTGGACATTTGACTTGAATGTTGTTTAGTCTATATTAAACAAGGATTCGATTGTGCAGTGAAGTGTAAAAACAATCGTCAGGGCATTGGCGCCCTCTGCAGGCATTTGTAGTAATGCGTAATTACATTAGCTCTATTGTTTATAATACATTATGTGTTTCAACTACTTTCATTTAACTTTTATTGCCCCATTGCTATTATATACATATTTTAAGTCATTTTAAATGCTACATCCATTCTTATTACCAAAATATAGATATAGATAAATATCTATAAATATAGATATATAATAAAGGGCTCTATGAAATCAGTTTTATTTCCAAATTATTATTTTTTTCCTTTTTCATTTTTCTATACTCTGTTTTAATGGTTAAATTTATTTATTTTTTTTAATCAAAAAGCTTGTCTAGTTAATTGAGTTTTACAGTTTTATTTTTTACCTAATTCTTTCTGGATTCCATTTTAATTGTTCCATTAAATTTTTATAATCAAAAGCATCTCCAAATAATTGATTTTATTAAAAATAAAATGTTCTTAAGTAAAATTGTAGATTTTTTTTTTTTTTTTGCAAGAATTTAGTTGTTTAGATTAATCGATAAATTAGTCAATAGATTAATCAATATAAAATAGTTGTTAGTGGAAGCCCTATACCTTACAATTAGATTATTGGACATTTGACTTAAATGTTGTTTAGTCAGTATTAAACAAGGATTAGATGGCGCAGTGTAAAAACAATCGTCTGGCCGTTGGCGCCCTCTGCAGGCCTTTTTGTAATTTGTAATGTACATTAGCTCTATTGTTTATAATACGTTATGTATTTCAACAGTTTTGTCCAATAAAACCATATGATTTCTTGCCTTTGATTCTTTATTGGAACTTTTTTTTTTGCCTCTGCTATTATATATGTATTTTAAGTCATTTTAAAGGAAAAAAATTATATATATATATATATATATATATATATATAAAATCAGTTTTATTTCCAAATAAATATTTTCTGTTTAAATTTTTCTATACTCTGTTTTAATGGTTACATTTTTTCTATTTAAATCAAAAAGCCTGTCTAATTAAGTTAGTTTTACAGTTTTATTTTTACCAAATTCTTTTCTGGATTCCATTAAATTTGAATAATCAAAATCATCTCCAAATAATTTATTTTATTAAAAATAAAATAAGTAAAATTGTTGATTTTTGAAGAATTTAGTCGTTTAGATTAATCAATAAATTAGTCTATAGATTAATCAATATAAAAATAGTCATTAGTGGCAGCCCTAGATTTATTTATTTTCTTAAAAAGAATAACATTTGCTAACAATTTAACTGAGGGCAATCCAAGGTTTGCTTGTTCATCAGAGAAATTCAGCATTACAACAGTTGCTCACCAATGGATCCGCTGCAGTGAATGGGTGCCGTCAGAATGAGAGTCCAAACAGCTGATAGAAACATCACAATAATCCACAAGTAATCCACATAACTCCAGTCCAATAAATTAACATCTTGTGAAGTGAAAAACTGCATGTTTGTAAGAAACAAATCCATCATTAACACGTTTTTACCTTCAAACTGTTACTTCTGATTAAAATATGAGTTCATTATCTATAATTGTACATAATCCATAATATTTCTCTCCTGATTCAGACAAGATGTCTTTTTGAAGAAAGGAATATTATGGCTAGAGGACTGTTTTAGCTGGAAGCAATGGTTTTTATTAAGGCTTAATGATGGATTTGTTTCTTACAAAGCAGCTTTTCACTTCACAAGATGTTAATTGATGGACTGGAGTGATGTGGATTACTTGTGGATTATTGTGATGTTTTCATCAGCTGTTTGGACTCTCATTCTGACGGCACCCATTCCCTGGTGAGCAAGGGATATGCTAAATTTCTATAAATCTTTTCTGATGAAGTAACAACCTCATCTTGAATTGTTGAGTGAGTACATTTTAAGCAAATGTGTACATCAAACATACTGTACAAAGTGTGCACAATTGATATCTTGGCTTCTAAAATGCGAGCACAATGATTGACAGAAAGAAAGCATGTCTGGTACCTCAAGAGCAGCGATGCCCAATGCTACAGCTATGATGATAACTGAATTATCATCTATTAGCTTCACTAGTGCTGGGAAACAACCTGGCACTTTCTGAGGAAACAAACAAAAAATAGATAAAAGTTTATGATATTTATATGCTATGTGATATAAAAATAAAAACATGCAAACTAGAATTGATTCAAGGAATAAACACGCTAAGAGATGAACTCACCGATAAATAAGCTATGTTCTCAGTGCACACAGGCAGGTTGTTCTCACAGCACTGTTCTGGGTAAGTATTTAAATCGTTCACAAAGGGAGAACCGGCAAAATCTGTATAGTTGTAAAATCCACAGCAATTCAGCTAAAGGAGAGATGGAAAAAGTTTTGACATCAGCTAAATTCAGCCAAATGTACTTGAAGTGATTTTTCTGACCTTGGATGTTAACATACAAATACTCATCTACTTGCTCAAGTGTTGTGGTACACAATTTTAGGATATATAATAATAGCAATTATAATAAAAATCATAGTACAACTACTACTCAAAATAATAATGATAACCTAATAACAATAATAACTCGTATCTCCTTCTTTATGAACTAAATTGTTACAAACCGTGGTCATGGTCGTGTTGAATAGTCCAGTGAGATCCTTATTTTTTCCAAAATCTTTTTTGATGCTTTCCACAACTTCGGTTCCGAACTTATCTATCAGGTTTTCAGCCTGAAATATGCAAATATGGAGGTTTGAGCATGTCTTTGGGTTCAGTACAGACAAAGGAGTATTTTATATATGGTGTGTGCACACTTACCAGAGGCTTAAAGACCAGTAGCACAATCGCTCCAGCGACTTCAGCAATGAACACAATCAGAATAATGACGAAGAACTGAGGAGAAAGAATGACAGTTCAATTAATGAATGAACGATGGAACTACAGTCCACCACAGTATATAGTAATGAAGCCTGTTTCTGCAAGTAAATAAAACATAATAAATGTAATTGTGACTTTTTATCTCACAATTCAGACTTTTTTCCTCACAATTGCAAGTTTACATGCCTTTTTTTGGAATTGTGTGATACAAACTCACAATTGTGAGTTATAAAGTCATTATTGCATGCTATGTCAAAAATAAGTCAAAAAGAAAGTCAGAATTGTGAGATATAAAATCACAATTTTGACTTTTTTCTCAGAATTGTTCAGTCTTTCCCCCCCTCAGAACTGTTATAACTGTTAACAATTATATTTCAAAATTGTGAGATACAAACTTGCATTTCTGAGAAAAAATTGTGGAATTATGTCTCATAATTTAGACTTTATTTTTTCAGAATTGTGAGTTTATCTAGAAAAAGTCAGAACTTTTATCTTGCAGTCTCAACTGCAATTCTGAGGAAATAGTCAGAATGATGAGATATAAATTTGCATTTGTAAGAAAAAAAAGTAAAATGTGAATTGAATTGCAAAATTCAAACTCACATTTGCAAGAAAAAAAGTCCGACTTTATTGCAAGTTTATATCAGTCATTTCTGAAAAAAGTGTGAGTTTATATGTCATAATTTAATTTCTGAAAATTGTGAGTTTTTATCTTACAATTCTGACTTAACTCGCAATTGTAAGTTTATATCTTGCAAGTTGGAGAAAAGGCAGAACTGCAAGATACAAACATTTGCGAGAAAAAAAGTCTGAATTTTTTCTTTAAACTTTAGACTTTATAACTGTCAAATGTGAGTTTATATTATGCAATTCTCAGAAAAATGTCAGAATTGTGAGATACAAACTCGCATTTGCGAGAAAAAAAAGTCAGAATTTTATCTTAGAATTCTGACTTTATAACTCATAATTGTGAATTTATATCATGCAAATCTGAAAAAATTCTCAGAATTGCAAGATACAAACACATTTGCGAGAAAAATCGGGCAATTCAGACTTTATTCGGAGTTTATATCTTGCAGATCTGAGAAAAAAAGTCATAATTGTGAGATACAAACTCCATTTGCAAATTTTTTATCTTGCAATTCTGACTTTGTAACTTTCAACTGCGAGTTTCTATCATGCAATTCTGAGAAATTTACAAGAATTTTTTTCATATCAATCATGAATCAAAATAATCACAATCAACTCGATCAAAAAATCTTAGTTTATTTCTCACAATTTTGACTTAATTCATCATATTTGCAAGTTTATAACTCACAATTGCGAGTTTATATCTTGCAAATCTGATAAAAATAATTTTGGGATACAAACTCCCGTTAGTGAAAAAAAGGTCAGAATTTATAACTCGCAATTTTGACTTTATAACTCACAATTGCGAGTTTATATCATGCAGTTCTGAGAATAAAAGTGAGAACTGCGAGAAACAAACTTGTATGTGGGAGAAAATTTGAGAATTGCAAGATCACATTTGTGACAAAAGAAGAATTTGTTTCTTGAAGTTCTGACTTTATAACTTGCAATTGTGAGTTTATCAATAATTTCTGAAAAAAGTAAAAATTGCAAGTTATCTCAAAATTTTGACTTTGATCTATCTATCTATCTATCTATCTATCTATCTATCTATCTATCTATCTATCTATCTATCTATCTATCTATCTATCTATCTATGACATTTATACAGTACTTCAAATATAAATGAAAAGCTAAACAGTGCAAAAATATATATATTGTTGTATTTTGTTTTATATTTTAATTTCTCTGAAGTACCATTTTTTTTACATTTTAATAATCTAAAGAACCTTTTGTGCAATGAAAATGTTCCATTTAGGTCTCACCATAAAGCACTTTTATTTTAGTTAATCAAAAAATGAAAATTCTGTCATCAGTTACTCAAATTGTTAAATAAAGTTATTTTTGTTTTCTGTGGGCACAAACAGTGTTCTTGTAGCTTCATTTAATTGCCACTGATGTCACATTGATTATGGTACATGTCCTTACAACCTTTCTGGGCCTTGAACGAAGATGAACGGTCTTACAGGTTTGGAACGACATGAGAGTTAGTAATGACAGAATTTTCATTTTTGGGTGAACTACCCCTTTAAGGCTGTTCACACTGTGGGAACCTCATTATGTGTGGTTTCAGTGTGCTGTGACGTACCATCAGCAGCATACACCTGCTCTCTTTGATCGCTCCACAGCAGCCCAGGAAGCCCAAGATGAGCAGCACAGCGCCCACTGCGATGAGGAGGTATCCCACGTTCTGCACCTGCTCCAGCTCACTTGGAGCTCCATCTATATTCTGCAAAAGACCCAGGATAGATCCACTGTCCACCTTCACCCAGATCCCCACACCCAGAATAGCTGCTCCTGCCAGCTGCGCAACAAAAACACAGACAGATTTGATTTAAACATGTGCCATGGAACTCATATCAACAACACCCTAAAAAGATTTTATTAAGCGTGTTTTTATAAGTTTTGTAGCAATACGATTTGCATGCATCCCAGATAAAGCTTCCCAGCTTGTTTGTTTGTTTCTTACTTAGATTTGGAGAAAAGGCAACACTTATCACACTTGGTATTCAATACATAGTGAGAAAATAGCAGCTGAGAACGCAAATGGAAATAGATGTTTTGGAGTGAGATATACTATTTACAGCAGATGCGTCATTGTTTTTATGCAAAACACAGCCGCACAGTCACAGGACATTCAAGCAGGCAAACCTTAGATGACTGACTTTGGTTGCAAATATGCTCTATTTAAAAATCTATTTAAACATTATCAAACAAACATGAGCTTTACTTACAAAGATGATACCATTGAAGAGGAACATCATCGCTTTCAAAAATCCAAAGCAACCCATTTTTATTGGATGGATATGACACCTAAAAAATACAATAAACAAGAATCAACAACATAGAACCATTGCTTGGATGATTTTGTGAGACAAAGTACACTGTAAGGCAAGATGGTGGTTTTGCAGTAGTAAATAATTTAACAACAACTCTCGTTAAACCCAAAACGCTTACCTTACAGGTCAAAACTTCATGCGAACCACACAAACTCTTTAATGAGCTTGAAAAGTAAACCTAAAATATCGTCACACTCCAAGAATACGCCTCATTCTAAGTACCTGAACTCAGCCCTTGCTCAACACTAAGGACTGGTCAACAAATTTAATTCCAACAAGGTGTGTAATTCTAACAAATGCAATACGACGCTCTACAAACATACGCCATATACAGTTCTCTTTAAGGTCAGATCCGTGTTTTAATAGAGATGTGAATAGACCAAAGGACCTGAGCTAATATTTAAAGAGGCTTTGAAGCAGCTTTTTGTGGAGGACACAATGGGGGAGAGACAAAAACCGTTCTTTACTTTTCCACACATGCAGCGAGGTCCAAAAGTCTAAGATAAGAAATAACAAGATTCTGCACTATTCTAGGTCACTGTTCAAAATGCAAGAAAATGACTGACATTGAGTTTGGGATGGTCAGATTTTGGTCCAAACATACGGAAATAAAATAAAAAGTAATGCCGGTATTAAGCGAAAGCTAAATGTTTATTGTGATTTCAAAATAAAAGCTCAAACCCTCACTCTAAGTTTAAGTGTTTTGGTGTCCACATATTTGAGAAAGTTACAGTGAAAGTAGCATTTCTGTTGTTAAGAAATAGCCAAATATCAAAGATTAGGTGGACATTTCAATTAAATATTGTTTAGTCACTATAAAAACAAGGAGTAGATCACTCAATAAGATCGATTACTCAATAACCGAAATAATCGTTAGTTACATAATTTTACACACACACACACACACACACACACACACATAATTTAAATTAATTGTCACATACATGTATACACATACGCTTGTAACTGCAAAAACATTAATTTAATTTAAATTGTCATCTTTATTCGCGTTTGTTTGATTATTAATGCTAGACTGCATTGCGAAAACAATTACCGCCAGTGACTCTATGGAAACAAGGTGAGGGGAATAAAGCACAATATAAAGTCCGGGAGAACAGTCTGCACCTTTCAGAGAGGCTTAACTGTAACCTGATCACCTCTGAACACATTTAACGTCATTTAACAAGCTATACTTCTGCTTATTGTCCACAACATTTGGTGCTGTCAGGTGACGCATCCCTTCCTGCTATGAGCTCAGGTCACTTATTATACCTTTATAGTTCTTTAAATTGGTTTGATCATACCGTCTATAAACCTTAAACGCCACTTGTAACTCGAAATTACGCACTGTTCATACTGAAAGTGCTGCATTTAACCCCAAGTAAAACAGCGCTTCGTAAAAAACTCAAGTTTTTGATCTGAGGTCAGAGTTCGTTTAAGTTTAAGACGAACAGAAGGTTTTGATCGGGTCACTGTCCAAAGACAGATGAGATAAACATTAAAAAACCATCAATAAGGTACTATTGATGCAATGTGTTTCGCAATTACAGACTGACAGTTACTGCCAAATGTGCCAATAACAGTTGAATAGTTATAGCATGACTAGACTTCAAGTCAGCTGAAGTGAACTATAAAATATATTTACATTTTTTTATTCAGCAAGGATGCATTAAATTGATTAAAATTGGCACTAAAGACTATAGTGTTGCAAAAGATTTCTATTTCAAATAGTTCTTGTTGTTCATATTGTTCTTTTGAACTTTCTATTCATCAAAGGATCCTGAAAAAAGTGCCCCAAAAATATTAAACAACAGAATGATTCGAATTGATTTCTGAAGGATCATGTGACGCTAAAGACTTGAGTAATGACGCTAAAAAAGTAGCTTTGCATCACAGAAATAAATTATGTTTTAAAATATATTAGAATAGAAAACAGCTATTTTAAATAGTAATAATATTTCACAATATTACTAAATTTACTGTATTTTTTTAACAGCCTTGGTAAGCATAAGAAACGGTACAAGTCATCTAAACAAACTTAGGATGAGATACTGTCATAATGATTTTAACAACAAAAGGTCAAAAGTCTGGTCAATGTTTATCAGTCTGTTGATTCTTCATGTGTTGAATTGGTCATCTAAAATTCTTCCAAAATAAAACTAAAACCTTTTTGTTTCACAATCTAACAAAATCAGCTGTTTGCTTCCATATGACAGAGATTTAAGTCTCTAAACTATTCTTAACCTGCTCACATGAATATTTAAGAGTCCATTGAGACAAGCATGTTACAAAAAAACAGCGCTATACAAAAGAGCCTTGAGTCTTTGAAATGAAAATGCTTTCTACAGACGTTTGTGGTGCATTTAGCCTGCAGCATACACAGGTATGCATGTTTTCCCTACATGAAAATCATTCACAGGGGTGTGTTAATGTTTACTCTCTGTGTTTTGCATCATTAATCCGGTTTTGGAACCCCTGAAAATCAACAATCAGCTAGCATATCGGGTTTCCTCATTTTGGCATCATTTCAGAGGTAAATCAAAGGCAACAGTGCTTGGCAAAAGCAGATGCAATGAAGATAAAGCAGGCTTTGTGTTGGTCAGCAATGAGAGAGCATGGGACATTGTCTTTCTGAGAACTGTCTGCTTATTTCCGTGAGAGATGGACAATATGTAACCTACATTTGTATTATTTTATAGTAGGAAGCATAATAAATTAGAGACTGTTTCCAATCCATGTCCAGTTAAACATTACTGTTTTAACTTATAATGCACCTCATTTAAAAATACACACTTAGCAAAAATATTAAAACAAGATAAAATCAGTCATTGTATCACAGGATCCCTATTTGAAGTCTAATGGTTTACTTTGACAAAATTACGTATTGATTTGTTCTCAATTGCTCCTGTCATTATTGGGGTTAAGTTAATATTTGCAAGCTTACGTACAAACACTACCATGTGTTACCGTGATTTTCCTTCACTATCATGGTGGTAATACCATAGTATTCTTTAAAATACACTGGACCACAAAACTAGTTAGTAAAGATCATGTTCCATGAAGATATTTTGTGTAATGTCCTACTGTAAATATATCTAAACTTTTTTGATTAGTAATATGCATTTCTAAAAACTTCATTTGGACAACTTTTGACAGGAGTATAGCGTAAATATTAATACTGACAATACTCTTATTCAGCAATAATGCATTCAATTGATCAAAAGTGACAAAAAAGAAATGTATAATCAGTGTTGGGGAAAGTTACTTTTAAAAGTAATGCATTACAATAGAGTTACTTTCTAAAAAAGTAACTAATTACCTTACTTTTACTTTTTATGGAAAGTAATGCGTTACATTACCTTTGCATTGCTTTTAAAATCTGGGCAGTGTTTGCTTGTTTGTTTTTAATATAAAAAGTTATATTTTTTGGCAAATGTAAAAGCCCTTTCACACCAAAAGCCTCAGGCTGAAGGAAAAATAAATTCAGGTCTGTAAAGTAGACCTCAGAAGACAAATTTAAATATTAATTTGATTAAACTGCTTAATAAATATAATGATAAAATCAGTTTTAATATAAGTCTCTTCCTTATTTGAGGAATCACTGGACTACATAAATATATTTAGATTTTTTTTGAGCAAAAGATTGCTTTTGTTAACCAAGGATGCATTAAATTCAAAGAGGCAATAAAGACATTTTTAAGGTTTAAAAATATTTCTGTTTAAAACAAATCTAAATTTAATTTAAAGAACAATTAAATTAAATCGAATTTAAATTAAACGTTTATAAAATTGCTAAAAATTCAGAATTCCAAAGAAAGCCTGAAAAAAGAGAACTTTTTTCATAAATTAGATTAAAGTTAGATTTCATTAAATATAATTATAAAATCAGCTTAAGCCTCTGCTTATTTGAGGATTCACTGGGCTTTATAAATATATTTAGATTTTTTAAATAAATAAATAATACTTTTATTCAGCAAGGATGCATTCAATTGTTCAAAAGTGGCAATAAAGACATTTATAAAGTTTCAAAACGTTTCTGTTTTAAATAAACAGAAATATTTTAATAAATAAAGAGTTCAACACTCTTCGAGAAAAAAACAAAACACAAATTTTAGTTTAATTTTGAGTCATTTTCGCTTATTAGTATGGTTGCATTGGATCATTAAAGGTCAGAGGCAAAGACACTGGTTAATAAAATGGGATTAAATACATAAAAGATATTACTTAACATATTTAATCATTGCAGGTTTGCATCATATTCTGAGTTGCATTTCACTGTTTTAATTCATTTTGAGGAATATTGAATGTGTTTTTTGTAAGTGAGATGAATACATATTTAACCAATAACTGGGGAAAAAGTAACTGGCGAATTCAGATATTTTCTTGTAAATTAAAAAGTAATGTGTTACTTTACTAGTTACTTGAAAAAAAGTAATCTGATTACATAACTCGCGATACTTGTAATGCGTTACCCCCAATACTGTTTATAATGTTACAACATTGCTATTTCAAACTAATGTTGTTCTTTTGAACTTTCTATTCATCAAAGAATCCTGAAAAGTAACATCTTACTCCTGATTTCTCTCAATATGGGGACAGGAGGGTTTTCAGGCAATAACTGGGGAAAATGTATTATTTGGAAAAGTAACTCAGATATTTTCTTGTCAATTAAAAAGCAATGCGTTACTTTACTAGTTACTTGAAAAAAGTAATCTGATCACGTAAATGAAATCACGTTAGTTGTAATGCGTTACCCCAACACTGTTTATAATGTTTAATGTTACAAAAGGTTTCTATTTTCAACAGCAAATCAGCATATTAGAATGATTTCTAAAGGATCACACGACTGAAAACTGCGGTAATGTTGCTGAAAATTCATGCATCACAGGAATAAATTACATTTAAAAAAAAACATTCACATAAAACCTGTTATTTCGAATTGCAATAATATATTTCACAATAGCATTTTGACCAAATAAATGCAGCCTTGGTGAGCATACGAGACTTCTTTCAAAAACATATCAATGCCATACCGACGCCAAAACTTTAAACGAATCTGTGTACAGTATATCAGAGTAGCCTACCATGGTTTTTTGACAGAAGTGTTTCAAAAGGGAAGTTGACATTGTTTGTAAGGAAAATGTGAGCGACAACCACCGTAGAAGTGATGCAGCGTTAATTACAGTCACACTCAGGCTTTGCATAACAATGACTCAGGACAAGCGAGGAAAAAAAAAAACATCAAAACAGCACGAGTCTCTCCTGAGATCTCCGAGCGGACACCGTCCTGAAGCTGCGAACATCGCACGAGCACACCTTCCTCACAAACATTACACATTAAGAGCTGTTCAAAACACTTATTAAACAACAGCCTGGATGAGCAAGCACAATTATATGCACTGATATTTACAGTGGGCTTCAAAGCACATGTTTAAGTTCTTTACCTCAAGATATTTTTACGATATATAGCCTAGAGTAGCTTTAGTAAGGAGAATCTCTTACCTTTAGTCAAATGTTTGAGGTTTGCTAATTCGGTAAATCCCTGAGTAAGTGACTGACTGACTATCAATTAGGCGAAGAGCGGTTATTCGCGGCTTCTGTTTTCTCTCTTCTCTGTTCTGTTGCTCATGTGAAGATGGTTTTTACAGAGAGGAGGGATGAAGCGAACAGGTGGGAGTGACACACCACTCCTCCTCCTCTCTAGAGAGGGAGAGAGTGGGTGTAATGCATCTGTAGTCACGGAGACTCGTGAAATCACCTGGGTTTAATTCTCGGAGGCGCCTGATCAACACAACTAACTTTGTGACAAATGGAAAATGTGTTGGCAGACACAAAGCAAAATATTAGGAGGGATATATTTAGGCTATTTTGTACTAATGCTTGGTTATGAGTAGGAGTGTAATTATGGATTAGGAAAAAGATCTAGGAGGAAATTATGACACCACACGAAAGCAACAAAAGATTCATGCAAACAATAAAACTGAGGTCATAATTCTGGATCACAAGACAAGAAAGTCAAGAACATGAAACCGCAATAGACAACTGGAACAAAGGAAACGAAAGTCTGATGTTGGACAAAACAATTAGCAATCAAAAAAGTAATTTAAAAACTATACAATTAAATTGATTTAAAATAAAAAAGAAAATTCATAAAATTGCTCAAAATTCCAAAGAAATCCTGAAATATAGAAAGAGCTTGTTTCCTATTTATATATAGGCTACATTAGATTAAAAAGTTCATTAAATATGATGATAAAATCAGTTTAAGCTCTTCTTTATTTAAGGAATCACTGGACTATAGAATAAAAAAAGACAAGTTTATAAAATTGCTAAAAATTCAGAATTCCAAAGAAAGCCTGAAAAAAGATACTTTTTCATAAATTAGATTGAACAGTTCATTAAATATAATTATAAAATCAGTTTAAGCCTCTTCCTTATTTGAGGAATCACTGGACTATATAAATATGTTTTTGGAAGGAAGGAAATGAATGCTTTTGATCAGCAAGGATTCATTATTCATTAAATGAATAATGGCAATTATTATTCATTATTCATATGGCAATAAAGACATTTATAAGGTTTCAAAACAAACACTGTTCTTTTGAGATGAATATGTATCACTATCAATATGTTAATTAAAAAACAAAAAAAAGCTAATTAAATTTAATTTAATTAAAATTAAAAAAAGAAAGTTTATAAAATTGCAAAAAATTCAGAATTCCAAAGAAAGCCTGAAAAAAAGATACTTTTATTTCATAAATTATATTAAACAGTTCCTTAAAAATAAAGATAAAATCAGTTTAAGCCTCTTCCTTATTTGAGGAATCACTGGACTATATAAATATATTTAGATTTTTTTTTTTTTTTTTTTGGGAAGGAAATTAATGCTTTTGTTCAGCAAGGATTCATTAATCATTAAATGAATAATGGCAATTATTATTTATTATTCATGTGGCAATACAGACATTTATAAGGTTTCAAAACAAACACTGGTCTTTTGAGATACATATGTATCACCGTTAATTAAAAAAAAAAAAAAAATTAAATTAAACTGAATTAAAATGAAAAAAGAGAGTTTATAAAATTGATCTAAATTCCCAAACAAAAAGTCTGAAAAAAGATAGAACTTTTTATATATATATATATATACTTTTTTTTTTAAAGAAATTAATAATGCATTAAATTGATCGAAAGTGCCAATAAAGACATTAAGTTTTAAAACATTTCTGTTTTAAATAAATACTGTTCTTTTGAGAAGGAAATGCATCACTATTAATAAAAAAAAAACATTGAATTAAAATAAAAAAGAAAGTTAATAAAATTGATCAAAATTCAGAATTCCCAAACAAAAAGCCTGAAAAAAAAAAGTTATATATATATATATTATTTATATATATAACAATGCATCCAAGATGTAGGTTACTTTGTTTAGTCAGAAAAACACAAACGAAGATTTTTAACGAAAACCGGTGCAGTCTGCCAGCCTTATCATTGACCTGGATGGGCACCAGACCTTTAAAAGTAAACAAAAACATGCACAGACAAATCCAAATTACACCCCGCGGCTCGTGACGATACATTGATGTCTTAAGACACGAAACGATCGGTTTTTGTGAGAAACTGAACAATATTTATATCATTTTTTACCTTTGATACACAGCCACGTCCATCTGTCATGTGCATCAGTCACGTCACATTAGCACGCGCTCTAGCGTAGAATACGCAAACGTCGTAAGGGGAAATCAGTGAAAAGTCCCGGATGAGTTTGCGCAAACTAACGTAATCTTTTAGCTTTAAATCGGTTTAAACAATCAGGATACGCGCAAGTAATTACCATTTTGAATAGCCGCTATACCCACAATCTCTGTGCACTGTGTAAACAATGAGTGTCGTATACACACGACAGATCGCTTCCGGCGTTTGCGTATTCTACGCCAGAGTGCGTGCTCATTTGACGTGACTGATGCCAAACTCGTGCTCATGACAGATGGACGTGGCTGTGTATCAAAGGTAAAAAATGATATAAATACTGTTCAGTTTCTCACAAAAACCGATCGTTTCGTGTCTTAGGATATCAATGTATCATCACGAGCCGCGGGGTGTAATTTGGATTTGTCTGTGCATGTTTTTGTTTACTTTTAAAGGTCTGGTGCCCATCCAGGTCAATGATAAGGCTGGTAGACTGCACCGGTTTTCGTTAAAAATCTTCGTTTGTGTTTTTCTGAGGAAATAAAGTCACCTACATCTTGGATGCATTGGGGGTAAGCAGATAAACATCAAATTTTCATTTTTGGGTGAACTATCCCTTTAAAAGGCAATAAAGACATTTATAGAGTTTAAAAACCTTTCTTTTGAGAAGAAAATGCATCACCATTAATTAAAAAAGAAAAACAAAAAGTTCATAAAATAGTTCAAAATTCCAAAGAAAGCCTGAAAAAAGATAGAATGTATTAGTTAAGTTAAACAGACCTCAGATTAAACAGTTAAATAATTCAACATCCAAAATCTCAAAAAAAAAAAAAGTTCCAAAGTGAAAAAGTTATGGAAGGAAAGAGATCACATAAAAAGCTTGTTCAATAAAAGTTGAAAGGGTTAGAACCTTTAACATCCATTGGACATTTTCATTCAAAAGGTTTTTTTAGACTATGAAAAAGTTTTTCACAGTAAGAAATGAAATGTTTATCTGTTTTTTTTTTCTGGATCGCTATGAAAAACCCTCTTTCTGTAACCTTTATTTTTAAGAGTGTAGGCAGTCAATGCAGGTAGAAACCGTGGATTATTAAAAGAAACAATGACGTCAGTGTTCCACCTGCAGACAAACCGGCATTTTCCCAACCTCAACCAGCCAATTAAACAGGCAGCCGTCACTGTTCCTGACAGTCTTAGACAAAACTCAAGGCCTCATGTGCAGTTATGACTCAACCGCCTCACATAACACTTCAAACAAGGTCATTGTGCTTTCAGTCGCCGTTTTAATGCATCTATCCAGAACCACTGCACAGAATCCTTCTGTACTTAATCAAATGTTTTCCAGGAACTTTGAAAAATGTAGGAACTATATAAATGTACAAAGGATTAAAACAAGACATTTACATAAAAAACTAACAAAAAAAAATTCAAATGAACACGACATAAGGGGAACTTTTTTTTTACCTGAGAGTTGAAGTATTCAATAACACTTCCCTGTGAGCCATTCTCATGAATTCAGCATTCAAGCATTACAGGCTTCCCGCCTCTCATGGACTAAGATGCATAAACAACTATTACAGAAGGTTCAAATGCTCACTGATACTCGTGCCAGGGGGTTAAAACTTTTTTAATTTAAAGATCAGGGTAAATTTAACTTATTTTGTCTTCTAGGAAACACGTAAGACCCTAAAGGGCAGTACTAAATGAAAAAAAAATAAAAAAAAAAAAATTAGGCAAAATATGAAAAATGTTCAAAAGTTTTCACCCCTGGCTTTTAATGCATCAGTGAGCATTTAACCTTCTGTAATAGTTGCATATGAGTCTCTCAGTTGTCCTCAGTGTGAAAAGATGGATCTCAAAACCATACAGTCATTGTTGGAAAGGGTTCAAATACACAAAAATGCTGAAAAACCAAAGAATTTGTGGGACCTAAAGGATTTTTCTGAAGAACAGCAGGCAGTTTAACTGTTCAGGACAAACAAGGGACTCATGAACAACTGTCACTAAACAAAAAAACAAAAAAATTAACAGCTGTGGATCATTCAGGTAACGACACAGTAGTAAGAATCAAGTGTTTGTAAACTTTTGAACAGTGTAATTTTTATAAATTCATTTTGACATCTTTTATCTGAAATATCTTATTCAGGTCAGTACTAATTAAACAATAACATGCTTTTTATATGTTAAGTCATATTTTGGTAAAATAAACATTTTGCAGAGTCTGAAAGGGGGATGTAAACTTTTGACCTCAACTGTATATACACATTTTTTAGATAAATGCATTGGTCTTATAGGCTGCTTCCATGGACACGATTTTCTTGTTTTATTGCACATATTCTGATTGATTGTGTGTATGTTGTGTTTTTGCAATGTTTACATGTAGACATTTGAACTAAAATAGCTACAGGTGAAATATGACCGTTGACTTAGTAATGAACCGAAAGAGAAAAATGCACGAGGAAAGGTTGATATTATAAACACCACCAACTAAGAATCCACAAATGTAAGCATTCATATGATAAAAAATAAACTGGTAACACTTAAAGGGATAGCTGACACAAAAACTAAAAATTCATTTTTTTAATTTAATGGATGTCAATGGAGAGAAGGTTTTAATACGCTGAATAAACAGCTTTTTAGAGGAAACATCTTATTTAATAAAGCAACAGCCGATCTGCTAATCATTCCTATGGGATCCATAAACAGTCATTGAGTGTTGCATAACTGACTGAAATTCAATGAGGTCAAGGCTGTAATGTGATTGGCTATTAAGGGACACTTGATCCAAGTTAGCCGTTACACTTTTCTCCAACAGTAAGTAATACAAATAGTAAGGCAATCTCTGCTTCAGGCTTATTTAAAAACTACATGGTATGTTTGTTGAAGCAGGTTTAGAACTAAACTCTGCAGGGCTGTGGCCCTCCAGGAACTAAATTTAATACCTGTGTTTTAAAGGAACAGTTCACCCCCCCAAAAAATGCTGAAAAATTACTATCAGGCCATCCAAAGTATCCAGTTTATTTTTTTCATCAGAACAGTTCTGGAAAAATTTAGCACTTTTTATCACTTGCTCACCATTGGATCCTCTGCAGTGAATGGGTGCCGTCAGAATAAAGTCCAAACATGATAAAAAAACATCACAATAACCCACAAGTAATTCACTCCAGGTCATCAATTAATGTCTTGTAAAGCCAAAAGCAGCATGTTTGTAAGAAACAAATCCATCAGTAAGATGTTTTTAACTTCAAATCATTGCTTTTGGCTACTATACAAGTCCGAAATCCGTAATATTGCTTCCTCAAGTGAAAAAGTAATCTTGTTTGATTGTCTAGAGAAATATGCACAGATTAAGCACTGTTTACAAGTAAAAAAAAAATGTCAGTGGATGTTAATGTGACAGGACAAAATGGGATTACTGGTAAAAATTTTATTATGGATTACAATGATGTTTTAATCAGCTGTTTGGACTCTCATTCTGATGGCACCCATTCACTGCAAAGGGTCCACTGGTGGGCAAGTGATGTAATGCTGAATTATTTTTAAATCCGTTCTGATGAAATAAACTCATTTACATCTTGGATAGGAAAGGACTGATATAAACGGATACATTTAGTAAAAAACTAATGTGTTGATACTTGCATACTTAAAATGTAAGTATGTGTGGCAATTGTACAGCCATCAAAGCTGCGTTGTATCTTAAATTATAAATAACAATAAATACAATAGGTGACTAGGAATATTTCTGGCTACACATAAGAAACAGAAGTTATTAAAAATGTGGATTGGACAAGGCAATGTAAACAAATTGAAGTTTTAATGAAGCAGTAATATGGGTTTTTGCAAGGAAGAGCAGACATAATTATATCACCCTGATTTGGATCATGAGATTAAAGGAGTAGTTCACATCCAGAACAATAATTTACAGATAATTTACTCCCCCTTCTCATCCAAATGTTCATGTCTTTCTTTCTTCAGTGGATAAGAAATGTGTCTTGAGGAAAACATTTCAGGATTTCTCTCTATATAATGGACTTCAATGGTGCCCCAAGTTTGAACATCGAAAATGCAGTTGAAATACAGCTTCGAAAGACTCTAAACGATCCCAGCCTAGGAAGATGGGTCTCATCTAGCAAAACGACCGGTCATTGTCGAAACAAACTGACAATTTAAATACTTTAACCTCAAACGCTTGTCTTGTCAACGTCTGGGTGGACAATTTTTTCCAGTTCCAAGCAGTTGGGGTATGTCGAAAAACTACCATCTCGTTTTTTCCCCTAACTTCAAAATTGTCCTACATCGCTGCAGACGTACCAATCCAGTGTTTACAAAATGAACATACAAAGAAGATCAAACGCCCTTTACAAAAAAAGGTAAAACAGCGATGTAGAACAATTTTGAAGTTGAAGAAGAAAACAAGATTGGAGTTTTTCGAAATACCCTAACTGTATTGATCCGGATCACACAGAGACGAGACAAGACAAGTGTTGGTTAAAAAGCATACAAATTGTCAATTTGTTTGGCTGGGATCATTTAGAGGCTTTTGAATGTGCATTCAAACTGCATTTTGGAAGTTCGAACACAGGGCACCATCGAAGTCCACTATAATATAATTTCTTTACGACTGAAGAAAGAAAGACATGACCATTTCAGCTGACAAAGGGGTGAGTAAATAATCTGTAAATATTTGTTCCAGAAGTGAACTACTCCTTTAAGAACTTGGATTAAGAAAAATCTGGTGTAAACATTAATGTTTGTTCATACAGTGTCAGCAGAAGTGCAGTTTTGTTTTTCTGTGTCCAGCACAGGAATGAACAAAAAACACAATCGATCAATGTCTCTGTGTGTTTTTGTATGTCCTTTTTCCACTATTTGTCTATCCATCAAGCATATTTTAGGTAAATACCAGGTCTTGATTTGTACAAAAAGATTTTTTTTTTTTATAAAAATACACCTAAAAAGTGCACAAAATGCAATTACTGCTAAATAAACACTTTGTTCCACAGTATTAAAAGGGACAGTTTACCAAAATGAAATGAAAATGACCCCATGATTTACTCAGCCTCAAGCCATTCTAGATGTATGTGATTTTCTGCTTACAGACGAATACAGTCAAAGTTATACTGAAAATGTCCTGCCTCCTCCAAGCTTTATAATGGCAGTGAATGGCTGTTGAGATTTTAATGTGAAATAAAATGCATCCATCCATCATAAAAAGTGCTTCACCTGGCTCCAGGGAGATAATAAAAGACTTCTGAAGCAAACTGATGCATTTGTGTAAGAAAAATATCTATATTTAAATCTTTATAAACCATAATCTTTAGCTTCTGCTAACTGTTGGAGCCATGTGGAGCACTTTAATCATGGGTAGATGCACTTTATTGGACTTCAAAATCTCAACAGCCATTCACTGCCATTACGAAGAGCCAGGACATTTCATTAATATAACTCAGACTGTATTTGTCTGAAAGAAGGAAGTCATATACACCTAGGATGTCTTGAGGGTGAGGTTTCATTTTTAGTTGAACTATCTCTTTAATAAATCTCTTCACATACTCATGATTTTTTCTTTAAGTGTCGTTCAGGTGGGCTGTTTGTCTGGATGGCTCTTGAGTTTGTGGAACTTGACGCTGTCGAGTTTCTCGAAGCGTTTGCCACAGTGTTCACACGTGTAGTTGAAATGCGCTTCAGATGTGTGTTTCCTCATGTGCCAGTTGAGTGACGCACGCTGTCGACACTGATACCCACATATCTCACATCTACAGGGAGAGTACAAAAAAAACACTTATGAAGTGACATTTGTGCTTAAATGAATCGTGGTTCTTGAGCTGAACTCACTGTAACGGCGTCTCTCCCGTGTGTGTTCGTCTGTGCACTTCTAAGTGATTCTTGCGTTTGAAAGACTTTCCACAGGTTTCACAGATAAAGTCTCGCACACCTGTGTGAGGGAATGTAGTTTTTTGATTAGTAAATAGAATTAGTTGATTAAAAACAAAACTAAAAACTCTTAAAAACACATTTTCATATTATATTACTTTTTACACCACCAGTCAAAAGTTTTTGAACCGTAAGATTTTTAAAGAATTCTCTTCTGCTCACCAAGCCTGCATTTATTTGATCCAAAGTACAGCAAAAGCAATAATATTGTGAAATACTTTTACTAGCAGATGAGTACACTTTTTTAAGATTATATGAAGAATAGGAAGATCATCATTTATTATAAAAAGCTTTTGTAACATTACACACTATGCCATTCAAAAGCTTGTATTTTTTTTACATATTTATACATTATTAATAATAATAATAATAATAATAATAATAATAATAAATGTTTTTTAAACAGCAAATCAAAACATTATTTGAATGATTTCTGAAGGATCATGTGACTGGAGAAAAATTCAGCTTTGAAATTAATATTTTAAAATATATTCAAGTAGAAAACATTATTTTAAATGGTAAAAATATTTCACACGTTTTCCTGCTTTTGCTGTAATTTGGATCACATAAATGCAGGCTTGGTGAGCAGAAGAGACTTTCTTAAACTAAAAAAATTATACTGTTCAAAAACTTTTGACTGGTATATTACATTACATATTATATTATAACTTAATGATTAATAATGAGTGCAATCCAGTGTTATTAATGAAAACTAAATCATTAATAAACTTTTTTGTAAATGGCTTGAAAGATTTTTTTTTAAACATTTTTGTAAAAAAAGAAAAACTGAAAAAAAAAAATACTTTTTGAAAAAAAGAAAAGAAAATTAATTACATACAAAAATACAAATTATATATCATTAGTGGATTAAAAAAAACAAAATCAAGCAATTAAAGTAAGACGTAAATATTTTTATATTATAGCTGTGATTAATAATGTGTGCATTTTAATGTCAGTCAGTGTCATCATGACAATTAAAATTAAAGCATTTTTATAAATGTCTTGAAACAATTTTGTACTAAAACATTTCCACAAACAAATAACAGATATTATATAAAGAATTGTATATAAAAAATAAGATCAATACAGATAAACTAAAATAAACAAATGAAATTCTGAATTCATTTCATACGACAGTGCATTCCAAAAGTTTAAAATTGTATAACCTGTCTTCAATAAATTGTAAAATTGTGTATGTATTGCAAATGTATTATGGCTGTGAGAAAAGCAATGATGGAAAAATATTTAAATGATATCAGTTAAAACATTAACTTTGACAGCCATAAACTAATAAAAATGGCAAAAACTCAACTATACAAAATAATTTTTAGTGAAAAGAGAAAATATAAAAACTGAAAAAAATTCAAAATAATAAAAACTATATCATTACAACTCTGATACTAAAATAACACTGGCACAAGCACATGTAAAATCTAATATGTCTGTACCTGAGTGTATAATCATGTGCCGATGAAGATGGTTGGACAGATAAAACTTCTTCCCGCAGCCTGGATGAGGACAGACTTTGGTGCGGCCCTTCCTGTGCACCAGGTTCACATGATTCTATCCAACGTACAAAAAAATCTTTAGAAATCATGATTTGACTTTTAACCAGAAGCAGACAGTCTGATTTTTAGCTGTACTTTACAACTTTTGCTGACAGAACAATACAAGCTCAACGAGATCCTGCACTTGAGTCTTGTGTTAGGATATTACTTTAACCTGATTTATGTAATACAAGTTACAAAATGTCTAAGAAATTAGCTGATACATATTTGTAATTAATTATGCATTTATTATCAGCCCTGCATCTTGACAAAAAATTCAGCAGGTTTGCAAAAGTAGACCAATATTAGCTAATTTGATGATGCTGATTTCAATATTTTCACTATATGACCCTGGACGACAAAACCAGGCTTAAGTATCACGGGTATATTTGTAGCAATAGCAAAAAACATTGTATGGGTCAAATTGATACATTTTTCTTTTATGCCAAAAATCACTAGGATAAAGATAACTTATTTTTTGATTAGTAATATGCATTGATAAGAACTTAATTTGGACAACTTTAAAGGCTATTTTCTCAATATTTTGATTTTGTTTGCACCCTCAGATTCCCGTATGTCTTTGTGGCAGTTTTCTGGTGATTAAGGCATAAAACCAGTCAAAATGCATACTGTAATGTGCAATCAGCACCTCAAAATTAGTCAGAAAAAAGCACTGGATTTCATTCAACATGATGCAGGTCAGCGTTATCAATGCGATTAATATCACAAACAAAAATTAACCAACTCTATAAATACTAAGCAGATTTCCATTCCAATGTTTACAATATCTAACCCACTCTGCAGGGGACATTTTATTTCCTGTTACTAAGGTGCAGCAAACAATTAAGAGGCATTAGAACATTTCCCTTGACCTAAAACAATAAAATGGACAAAGCGCCTGGCTGGTCAGGTTGACGTCAATGTATTTAACAGCATATAATTTTCCAGCTTCTATTTTTAACCGTTTGTGTTGTGGCATTGGTTTGTGCTTTCAGGGATTCTCTAGCCGCAGTCTCATTAGAAATGCATGACACACATGAGCTCACCTGGAAACTGCTAATGGCCACATACACCTGACTACAGCCTTCATACGGACAGTGAAACATCTTAAGCATGCCATCCGCCTCGATTACTGGACCCCGTCGGCTCCGTTTAGACCTGACACACAAACACACACCACTCAACTGAGACCAAATTGGTAAAGCATGACATACTGAAACATTGTGAGGATTATTAAGACTTATGCGGCTTAAAGGAGTAGTTCTCTTTCAGAACAAAAATGTACAGATAATGTACTCACCCCCTTGTCATCTAAGATGTTCATGTTTTTTTTCACTCGTAAATAAATAATGTTTTTTGAGGAAAACATTTCAGGATTTCTCTCCATATAATGGACTTCTATGGTGCCCCCGAGTTTGAATTTCCAAAATGCAGCTTCAAAGGGCTCTAAATGTTACCAGCCGAGAAAGAAGGGTCTTATCTAGTGAAACGATCAGTAATTTACTAAAAACATTTACAATTTATATACTTTCTAACCTCAAACGCTTGTCTTGCCTAGCTCTGCGTGTATTCCAGTTCATGACAGTTAGGGTAAAAACCTCCATCTCATTTTCTCCTCCAACATCAAAATTGTCCGACTTCGCTGCAAAAGTACCGACCCAGTGTTTACAAAGTGAGCGTGCAAAGAAGATCAAAACACCCTTTACAAAAAAAAAAGGTAAAACAGCGATGTAGGACAATTTTAACATTTTAAAAATGAGATGGGAGTTTTTCGATATACCCTAACTTTCGTGAACTGGAATACACAGAGTACACAAAAAGCTAGACAAGACTAGGATTTGAGATTAAAAAGTATATAAATTGTAATCTTTTTTTAAATAACCGATCGTTTGCTAAATAAGACCTTTCTTTCCTTGGCTGCGATCATTTAGAGCCCTTTGAAGCTGCATTTTAGAAGTTCAAACTCAAGGGGGTGAGTACATTGTAAATTTTTGTTCTGAAAGTGAACTACTTTAATTTAACGTCCTTTACTGAAATATGTAGTAGAAAACCTACTAAAGATTTACGTTATTTAAAAAAACATTGTTTTATTACTGCACTGTGGGGGGGGGGGGGGCATTATTTTTTATGAAAAATGGTTGCACTTGGTGAGCTACCGGCGCTACCTGTTGCTATTTTTACCACAACACAACTCGGAAAATAAAATACTGATACGATGCCACATGTTTCTGAGTTAAATTTTCAGTTGGAGGGCAACGAGAAGCGATGCAAGTCTTTACTGCTTTCCCAGCGATAGGAAAAAAAGGAAAAGAATGGAAAGATGCCTGTGAACGAATAAAACTTCCTAAAGACCTGCGTCTTTGTTCTCTCCACTTTAGCCCTGATGCCTTTGAGGCTTTTAGTAGACAACAGCTACTGAAAGAGCTTACAAATGGCAGAGACAAGAAACGCTAGATGCCATCCTGGCAGGATGTAAACATGCCAATGCTGGAGTTTTTTAGTGCAGATTTCACTTGATATCAGAGGGCGTTTAGAGTCTTTGTGGGGAAAAAAACCCCTAAAAACGATGGTACGGCATTTGGTTTAAGCTTAAAATCAGCAAGAAGTAGTGCCAGTAGCTCACAGAGTGCATCCATTTCATGCCACTGAAATAATGGCGCTCCCCATAGTCCAAAATATGTATAAAATGTTGTGAATTTTTTAAATAAAGTAAATCAACATGAACCAATCAGCTTGTGCCAAGTATAACTCTGTGATATCATCAGTTATGTTAATAATCCGTCAGCCTGCGTCATCTAGAGTTTGATGGCAGAACTAGGTATTAAAACATTTTAATTATTTCCATTGTTTAATCTGATGTGTTAGACGTCATGTACAAACCAAACCCAACCCAACTCAACAACAAAAAGCTGACAAATTACTTTCTGCAATTTTCCATCATAAAGAGTTGTTAAATTGGGAAATCAGGCATGTGAAAAGGTGTAACAGTTAATGGTTAAGGTGTGTACAAAATTAGGTCATTCAGAAGAGTCTTATGTCAGAGAATTTGAGTCAATATAAACTATTGATTTTTTTTTTTACAGTTTTTGAAAGAAGTCACTTAGGCTCACCAAAACTGCATTTATTTGTTTAGTAAAAACAGTAATATTGTAAAATATTATTAGACTTAAAAATATCCCTTTTCTATTTGAATATACTGTAAAATGTAAAATGTACAAAAAGCTGAATTTTCAGCATAATTACTCCAGGCTTCAGTGTCACAAGATCCTTCAGAAATGATTCTAATAAGCTGTTTTGATGCTCAAGAAACATTTTGTGCTGCTTATTATCTTTGTGGAAAATATGATACGTTTTATTTTTCAGGATTGTTTGATGAATATAAAGTTCAAAAGAACAGCATTTATCTAAAACAGAAATCTTTTGTAATTTTTGATCAATTTAAAACACCCTTGCTGAATAAAAAGTGTGATTTTCTTAAAAATAAAATAAAATCTTGCTGACACCTTGAGTCAAATGGTGAGTTTTAAATGGTGGAGTATCAGATGAAAAGAAAAATATCTACATATACAAACTGTGGCTACTGTGAAAAACTATAGGTCCACATTGACTGACCTACTGAGAGACTGCTGAAGCTCTTTCGAACAGTGCGTTTCTTCACTGGGATCCAATAACCGCTTCTCAGCCAGATCTGGAATCATTAAACATCAACAGATTGTCTTCAGGACATGATTTTTTTAAAGGGCAACATCTTAAAAATAGCGCATATTACTGAAACTAGTTAAACTGACACTAAACTCATAAGGAAGTAGTTAAAAGTGGTTAAATTGTTTCAAAGCACACATTATGACTGATTTATGAGTCACGTTAAAGAGCTGAAACACAGGACAGGTCAAAACAGTGGCCATTGACGAGAGTGATTTCAGGGAAACCAATACCAGTGGTGGGACGTGAGCTGGCTCCGGACTGACACATCTGATTGTACGACACGTCCCCGATCAGCGTACATGTGACCTCTTCAACATCACCGCCACCCACGTTCAGCTGAATGCCTTCAGACGTCAGAGCCTCGTAACTGGGACCCGTAATTATGATCAGCTGCGGGAAGGTCAGAGGGGGGAGAAAATTAGGTAATTAGGTAATCCAAAAAGATTAGAATTGGTCAAAGTTTGGGAATTCTGTGTAAAACGAATTAATTTCTTTCCTCTGCTGAACACAAAAATTAAATATCCTGAACAATCAGTGGTACAATCAAGTAAAAAAAGACTAAAAAAGTATCATAAAAACAGTCCATAAAACTTTTTTCCCCGGATATAACGGTCTTTTCCGAAGTCATATGATAGCGGTATGACAAACAGTTCAAATTTAAGCTTTTTCAAGTCATGTTTTATTGGATTTTTTGCAGTTTTACTACCTATGAAACATATTTACAGATTTTTATAACATTTTATAGATTTAATGAATGTACATGTCAGCAGACAATTGTGAGAAATGCATTTCTGTTTAAAATATTTAACACATTGACAGCCATAAAGCACTAAAACTTAGAAATTAGAAAACCACTGAAAAACTCAACTAACACTGCAGCTAGAGAAAACAAAAGAACAATATTCAAAAGCTCTGAATTGTACATTTATGTAAATTGGAAAGGCTTAATTTTAATCTTCTAATACAATTACAGTTTTATTACAATTTAATTGTATTTTTATGGTGCTTTTTGTAGTTTGATAAACTGCTAAACTAACAAAATAAAACTGCAAATTACCATTCATTTATTTTGGTTTGGTTTAGAACACAATAATAACAATTTAATAAAGGCTTAATAAATTGAAAATATCACTATACAGCTATGAGAAATGCAATTCTGTTAAACAGAAGGAGAAGGAGAAGAACAATAGCGTGCAGTAAACGGTAAAACTGTTTATGCTACAAACCAGTGTGTTCATAATTAAGATAATACATTTAAATAATATGGTAAGACATACCAATTTGCAATATCAAGCAGCAAACTAGCCGTTTTGTACAGCTAAAAATAGCTGGATGTGGATGAGACTGGAAGCCAAACCCATAAAATATACCCACTCTTACGGGAAGAATAAAGTGGATACATCAGATATGCAAATGGTCACCTGGATGTTCCCTTTCCATAGGGGACTTATTTACATGTCAATAAGGAAGCAATAAGGAACTTGTGTGACTCACAATGCAACACTAGAAAACACCTTAACTGTAAAACAGCTTTGAGCAGCATCATACTGTTTAATGCATACCGTCCAGAATGTGCTTTATACTGCTAGTATGTGAAACTAAGCACATTATGCAATAATTTTAAACTTCAGTAGTCATGTCCAGTAAAAGGCATCCAGTTATCAACAGAAATTAAAAAATAGTTTCGCATTTTTAGTCCACCTGCATGTAAAAATCTAATTTCTGTTGATATTGCTGCTTATATTACTTCCGTTTTATACATAACATGAAATGGATGGTGAAGTTGTGCCCATTTCACTTTTTGGTGACTAAACTAAACTAAAATATTTTTTGCAATTCTTTTTGTAATTTGTAACTTTAAATTTAAATTAACATAAACTAAAGCAACTACAACAAATACAACATATTAATACTTTTTCAAATTTGAATAACACGTAAATAAAGGCTTTTAAATATTTTATTTTTTATTTTTCAGCATGAAATTTAGAAATAGTAAACAGTAAAAAGTAGTATGCTATTTGCAGCAGTATTTCTTAGAGACTAGGAATTTAATTAAATATTGAAGTGTTTATACAAATGTTATAAAACTTATATTTATAACAAAAATAAAAAAATAAAAAAGTTACAATAAAGTTTACACTAGTCTTACTTTAGTACAATTAATAAACTATTCTAGTTTTCGATAATGATTTGAATTAGATTTTAATTTAATTTTACATTTACTTAATTTGTAGTGTTTTTTGTTATTATTATTATTATTATTATTATTTATTTTTTCAATGTCTGTATAGTTTTTATTAATTTATTTGTTTTTTTAGTTGATGTTCAGTTAATTTCAGTTAATGTTTTATTTTAAATAAAGATTTTTTATGGTATCATTTTTTTTAACTATTAGAAATTGAAATGTTTTTTTTTATGTGATCAAAAATACAGGAAAAAAGTAATATTATGAAATATTATTGCAATTTAATATAACAGTTTTAATATACTTTTATATAGAGTGTGACATGATCCTTCATAAATCATTCTAATATACTCTTTTCTAATAATATATGCCTTTACTATCACTTTTTTTTAATCAATTTAACACATCCTTGCTGAATAAAAGTATTAATTTCCTTCAAAAAAAAAGAAAGAAAAAAATGACTGACCCCAAAAATTGTATATTATTACAAAACATTTTCATTAAAAAATAACAGCAGTTTTGTTTAATGTTTTATTCATCAAAGAATCCTAAAAAAAGTATTCCAAAAAAAATATTCAATATTGATAAATCAGCATATTAGAATAATTTCTGAAGGATCATGAGACACTGAAGACTGGAGTAATGATCTCTGGTTTAATTTTAAACAGCTTTTCT
This sequence comes from Garra rufa, assembly GCF_049309525.1. Lineage (NCBI taxonomy): Eukaryota > Metazoa > Chordata > Actinopteri > Cypriniformes > Cyprinidae > Garra > Garra rufa. The sequence continues at coordinate 21,907,122 of NC_133361.1, forward strand.
AGTTGTTTGCAATGAATGTTTTTTTAAACACGTAATACATATATGCATCATTTTATTTAAAAGCATATTTTGTTTTATTTTACTCTTATGACCTCTTAGCGGGTCTCTTGTGATCACTTTGACCAACCTGAGATCCTTCCAATGTGGAACGCTGATCCGGCAGCTCACATCCACCCATCACCGTCTGCAGGTCCTGACTCTCAAACAGTTGTCCCTGTGCTGGGGCGGCCGCCAACGACGGGACGCTCTCCACCCCGCCTTCTCTAGAACAATTGACTCCATCCTCCCTCTCCTGCCTGTCAGTCAAGGGCGCTGTGACAACCACGCATTCGAAACTCTCCGTCAAGCCGCCTCCACCGTCTGCCTTCTCTAAAGTTCTGGAAGCATCCGTCTGCTCCCTGACAGGATCAGTCTCTCTTGCCACATCCTGACTCGAGGCTTTTCCATCGGACTCACCCAGGGTGGCCTGGGCTTCTCGATCCATGAGCACCTCCATCTCCCACTCGGCCTGGCTGGTCAGACAGCGCTCCGAGGCGGGGGGACTGCTGTGGGCCGCGGGGGATCCTGGGAGATCACTGAGGGATGTGCATGTCATCTGATGCTCCACATGGGAAGGATGATCATCATCTTCCAAGTCATTGATGCTGTCTGTAAGAGAATTCAATGTTGCATGTTAAAGGGGTCATGACATGAGAAATCAAATTTGCCTTGATCTTTTGGCATATAAGAGGTCTTTGTAACATTAAAACATCCTGCAAGTTTCATAGCTTAAAAGCTCCTTCTCATCATAAACAAAATATTTATTTAAATAAAGCTCAAAAACGGCTTGTTTGGATGTGAGATGCGAGATGACGTCACCTGGGCACAAACATTTCATAAACACTGCCTCCAGAGCAACAAATCAACGAATAGTCATCTTTTCACCATAGTGAGTGGATAGTTTATTTTAATGGCATCCCGGATCGGTCTGATGATTGTTTGGAGCATTTTGTTTTGTCAATGATGTACAGTGTCATGGAGAGTTCACAAAGAAACATTTGTTGAAAGGTGAAGCGGTACTTGATCTGACTGCAGCTGCATCACAAACGGTAAGTAAATTTCTTGATAAAACTTTTTTTTTTTTTTTTTTTTAAACAGTGGCTGATTACTGACAAGCCTTAAAAGACCTGCCCCTTAAAACAGGTTCATTTTAGACACAGGGTCAGAATGAGGGTTGAAAAAAATCATTTTTAGTGCAAAAAACGTTATTAACATTCTAAGCAAACCTCAAGGAACATATTAAACGAATAAAAAAACAAACATGTCATGAACCCTTTTAAATAAATATGACACAAAAATAGGGGTTAGTAAGCAGAAGAAAATAAAAAATGAATGTAATCATACAAATAATGAATAAAATCAATTTAAAATTAAAATAAAGAGAGCTTCACAAAAAAGCAAATATAATTAAATGTTAAAAGTATGAGGGTTTGAAGTTGATAAATTTAAAATAATGTGCAACAGTATCTTTTAGTCTTATTACTTTTATAATTAAAGTAAAATATTACACATAAATAATATGAATGATGATATAAATCATATATAAAAAGATACAAACATAAAAAGCTTAAATATTTTAGTTGTTTACTTGCATGCAGTGTTATTTTAGTATCACTGAAATAATATTTTGTAAGTATTTTGAATAGTAAGTTATTTTTGAATTTTCTATTTTCACGTTTTATTTTAAGGTTTTTGTGTTTTTTGCGTAATTTGTATTATTTTATTGTTTTTTTAATAGCATTTGTATAGTATTTACATAGTATGTATAGAATGTACGGTATTTACAGTATATAATATTTATTATTTGTTTTTATTATTTAGTTATAGTTATTTTAGTACTTCAACTAAACATTTTTTGTATTTAAAGTATTTATTTCATTATTAAAAATAACAAATAAAAAATAAATAAAATCGCCTCGTTTTTATGGTTTTAGTTTTAATTAATGATAATAACCCTGTTTCATGTCATGTTACCATTAACGATTATCAGAGACCTGTGGAAATGCAAATGTGTTGTTCATTTATTGAAGAAATTTGTTTACATTTATTTAATAATTTATTTTACATCTAAGGTTTTCGGGCTGATAAAAATTAGTTTGGGAAGCCCTACTACACGACATGAACACAGTGTAAGACTTTCATACCCTGCAGCTGTCCGTGGTTTTGCAGTCTACTCCTTTTGGTGTTGATACTCTCATTGACAGTAGCTTTCTTCTCCAGACGCCTGTCTTCTTCATCTTTCTCCATAACACTGTCCTCCATGTCTGACTCAGACTCGCCTCCTGCAGGCCAGGGCAGGTACTGCACAAACGAATGACCCGCCACACATTGCCACATCGCAGATGTAGATAAACCCACAGTGGGTTCGACCGCACGCAGCTCAGGCTCATGCTGGCACGACTGACAGTGACTTTGATACCAGCTCACCACAGCCTGCAAGCTGGTGGCAGACACCTTCTTCCCTGCATAAAGATGGAAATTAACAATTGTTTTTAAATTTGACAATAGTAAGAGCAGCAAATCAGCATATTAGAATGATTTCTGTAGGACCACGTGACATTAAAGACTGGAGTAATGATGCTGAAAATGTAGCTTTGCATCACAGGAATAAATTACATTTTAAAATGTATTCAAATAGAAAACAGCTATATTAAATTGTAATAATATTTAAAATTATATTACAGCATTTTTGATCAAATAAATGCAGTTTTACTAAGCATAAAATACTCAAAAACATCCCTAAACTTTTTTAACAATAATGTAGGGCCTATATTGTTAGAAAGGCTTAGGGAAACACTTTTTGATTATTAATTAGGCTAAATTATGCAAATATAAATATTACTCACCTTTTCTGTGACTGCTGCATTGTTCAGGAAGGTTGTTCTGCCTGTCCATCACGACACAAGACACATGTTACAACATTTCTGTTAAAAGAAAAGCTACATGCTACAAGCTGACTAAAGACCACAGCCTTCTATGGTTCTACTTTCATTGTATTGAAAATAGCTTTCTGCTAAATATCTTCTTTTTTTTTTTTTTTACAAGAAGGGTTTGGAAAAACACAAATTATTTTAGCCTAAATCACAAAGCCTGCATTCGTTTGATCCAAAGTACAGCAAAAAACAGAAAATGTATTTAAAATCATTGTTCTCTATTTGAAAATATATTTTCAAATTTAATGTATCCCTGTGAATTCAAAGCTGAATTTTTTAGCATCATTGCTCCAGCCACACAACCCATCAAAAACGTCCTAATATTCTGATTTGGTGCTCAAAAACATTATTATTGCGTTAAAAATAGCTAAGTAGAATTTTTTCAGGTTCCTCAGATAAATAAAAAGTTCAGAAGAACAGCATTTACCTGAAATAGAATTTTTTTGTAACATTATAAATGTCTTTATCATCACTTTTGATCGATTTAAAGCATCCTTGCTAAATAAAAGTAATAATTTCTAGAATGTCTTCCCCCATTATATTTACTTACAGCTTTTGAATGGTATACTGTATATAAATGTTACAAAAGCTTTTTATGCTGATCTTTGGATCTTTCTATTCATAATTATTAAAAAAATAGTAATAATAATAGTAAATGTTTCTTGAATAGCAAATCAGCATATTAGAATGATTTCTGAAGGATCATGTGACACTGAAGACTGGAGTAATGATGCTCAAATTTAGTGTAGATCACAGAAATAAATTACATTTTTATATATACTCAAATAGAAATCACTTTTTTTAATAGTAAAAACATTTCACAATTTTACTGTATTTTAAAATAATTAAATTTAGGCTTGGTGAGCAGAAGATACTTCTTTAAAAAAACATTACAAATCTTACGGTTCAAAATTTTTTGACTGGTAGTGTGTATATACATATAATACATGATACTTTAAGGTGCTTCAGAAAATATAATGGTACTATTATAGTACAGTATCTTTCAAAAAAATACTTGACAATAACATGATAATGCTTAGTACTTTATACATATAAATACACAAAAACCATGCAATAAATCAACAAGGTAGACCCTGAACAGCATCATGTTACCAAAGAACACTTGGAAGATATAAAAGATAAAGGAATTTTGATTTTGTTGTATCAGACAGGAATATTTGGGGTTTGGAAAAACGTAAATTATAAAGCCAGCATTTATTTGATTTAAAGCACAGCAAATACAATAAAATGTATTTAAAATAACTGTTCTCTATTTGAATATATATTTTAAAATGTAATAGTGAACAGCATTTATCTGAAATAAATATTTTTATAACATTATAAATGTCTTTATGATGACTTTTGATCAATTTAAAGTGTCCTTGCTAAATACAAGTAATAATTTCTAGATTATATTTTCCCCCCATTATATTGTCTCCAAGCTTTTGAATGGTTGAGTATATAAAGTTACAAAAGCTTTTTATTTAAGATAAATGCTGATCTTTGGATCTTTCTATTCTTCAAAGAATTCTGAAAAAATAATAACAATAATAAATGTTTCTTGAATAGCAAATAATTATATTAGAATGTTTTCTGAATCTGAAGGATCACGTGGACTGGAGTAATGATGCTGAAAATTCAGCTTTGCATTTCCGGAATAAATTACATTTTACAATATATTCAAACAGAAAGCTGTTATTTTACATAGTAAAAATATTTCACAATATTACTAAACTAGCTGTATTTTTTTATCAAATAAACGCAGGCATGGTGAGCAAAAGAGACTTCTTTAAAAAAACATTACTGTTCAAAAATGTTTGACTGGTAGCATGTGTGTGTATATCTGATGCTTCAGAAAATAAAATGGTACTATTATAGTACAGTATCTTTCTAAAAATGTAAATTAAAAATACATGGCAATAACATGATGCTTGGTACTTTATATATGTATATAAACAGAAACAATGCAATGCATCAATAAGGTAGACCTAAATCAATAAGGTAGACCAGCATCGGGTTGCCAAAGAACACTTGGAAGTTATAAAAGATAAAGGATTTTGATTTTGTTGTATCAGACAGGAATATTTGTGCACACAGTCCAAGCATGTATGCACTGCAATTATGCAACATACTGCACAGTGATTTGGATTGATGCATGATCAAATAGGGCGTTCATCATATCTGAATACATACTTGCCGTATTTCTGCTGGTATTTTTCTCCATATACGGAATTGAGCAGGATTAAATACTCGGCGAGACCCGCGTCGCTCAGGCTCGTCCGCCGGCGCAGCTCGCTCCAGACCTGATGCGCTTCTCCCAGATAAACCCGCCGCACATCGTACTTCTTCCGCGACTCGAGCCGTCGCTGAGCCCGGTCCGCGTCTGTCAGTCTCGGTCGACCCCTGCAGCGGCGTAAAATAGCTTTGATATGCTCTCCGGTGGCTTTGGAGTCTGTGTTTACCGCCGCCATGTTTCGCATCAGCTGTTGAGTTGTTATGTTTTGTCTTAAAGGGAAGTGCCGTGTGTGGCCTTAAAGGAAGTGGATTTTTTATTTATTTATTTAATTCCGCGTTTTATTTCAGCTAGATTTTTTAAGTCCAGATATTTTTTACGACGATGTCAATGCGCAAAATTTACAGTAAAATAATTTTTAAGCTTTTAAAAGGAGGATAATTGTGTGTATTTGAACCGACACTTGGATTCGACCAATCAACAGTGAGCACTCTTTGGCACTAGCCAATCAGATGCGTCGTTTCAACAGCGGGCATTGCTTCGACAAGTTCGCGGGAGAAGCAGCATGCCTTCAGTTTGTACAGTAGCTGTAGACAAATCATACTTACATTAAATTTGCATCAAAACTGTTATGGCTGATATTTTAGAAGTCGTTTTCAGACGTTTCGCATCAGGAAGTGATTTAATTTTTCCCTCTCACATAGAAGGAAACACACTGGTGCTTGGAGATGTAAATATCAGTAGATCTGTCTTATTTCTTGCAGCTGTAACAGCTGCCACAGATTTGGGGCTTAAAGTGCTGTTTTTCACACAAACCCCTTTTCAGTCTCTACCGGTGTCTTTGAGGGCTTCCATACCTGGATTAAAACTAGAAAGTCTAAAGGTAATAATAATGGTTTGTTTACTGAACGTCAAGGTAATTAATAATAAATAATTCAGTCAGAAATGCCTTAAACCTGGTAAAACCTATTGTGTGATGTTTGATACATTCATTTCCTAGGCCTCAAAATGATCAACAAATTATATTTATATAGAGGGTTTACACTTACCTCACCTGTTGTTTAGTTATGTGTGGCCATATTGGAGATACTCAGATGTAAACAACAGCATGGATTGCATGGTTAATGTACTACTGAATATGTTGCTCTGCTAACAAGAAGGAAATGATAAGAACAAACACAAATGTTGTCAAAACTCTTGCCCTGGAAATCCTGGTTCAGTTTGGTCAACCACAAACGTAGTCTTATCTTTTTTGCACTCTTCTCCTTGATTTGTTAGATTGTTTGGCAGTCTGTAGTACTACAAATGATTTTTCTGGTCCGACCAATTTAGTACAGCCTAAAACATGACAATAATTGACCATTTTCAGCAGCAATAATCAGCAAAATATGCGAGTTTTGTTCGGTTCAGTGGCATTGTTTCCATTCTGTGCCACCAATACGGCTTGAAAGATTACACGTCGTAAAAACACTTAAACTTAATTTACGTAAGTTATCAGAATTTCATCTTTTTTGCCATAATTTGGCATCTGCACCAAATTGCGTATTTTTGGTCAAGTATGCACTCCATATTCTCATTATATCATTATATGTGACCCTGGACCACAAAACCAGTCATAAGGTTAAATTTTACAAAACTGAGATGTATACATCATATGAAAGCTCAATAAATAAGCTTTCTATTGATATATGATATTGTTAGGATAGGACAATATTTGGCCGAGTTACATCTATTTGAAAATCTGGAATCTGAGGGTGCAAAAAAATCAAAATACTGAGAAAAACACCTTTAAAGTTGTCCAAATTAAGTTCTTAACAATGCATATTACTAATCAAAAATTACATTTTGATATATTTATAGTAGGAATTTGACAAAAAATCTTCATGGAACATGATCTTTACTCATTTTCCTAATGATTTTTGGCATAAAAGAGAAATCAGTCATTTTGACCCATACAATGTATTTTTGGCTATTGCTACAAATATACCCCAGCGACTTAAGACTGGTTTTGTGGTCCAGGGTCACATATATGATAAACAAAGAAAAAGTAATGTCCACATGCTAAAAATACAGCTCCAGAAAAAGTATTTTCCAAACAGCGCAATTTGGAAAATGGCAAATATAAAATCTGAATCTGAATAAAAGTAACCTAATTCTCGTTTTGATCCATGTTCATTCACAGAATGTCAAGTTTGTATATGTGAAGACTTTGGAGGAGCTGGTTGAGGATGTTGCGTCCCTCCATGAGCTGGCATCTGAGGCCACGTCTCCCCCCTCTCTGATTATCGTGGACGGTCTGGATCATTATTTGCACGGGTCTCGAGTTGGACCCCTACAGGACGACCTGAGCCCCGTGGCCCACGTGGCGGCCCTCCTGCATGACACCGCTGCTTTTATCACCCAATTCCTGCAGAACAGAGCAGATGGCCAGGGCCTGTGCAGGGTCATGGTCTCCTTTCACTCTGAAAGTGAAGGCAGTCGAGACAATGAAGCGCTGGCACCTGAGCTTCTCCTCTCTGTGCTGGACCGTTACCTGCAGGTGAGGTGCACGATAGATGAAGTCAAGGGTGAAGGGGGGGCCGGGCAGAACGAGTGGCAGGTGTATCTGTCAGCCATGTGTCCTTCACGGGTACAGCAGTGGCACATGATGCTGCGGGCAGGGGGTGCTCTGGAGTTCAATACAGTCATTGAAGAAGAACAGCAGATTCTGGAGCAGCCGGATGATTGCAAACAGGAAAATCAAAGATGTGGAGATGGCCAATAAATGCTCATATTGCAATACAACCTATTTTGTTGCTTAGTTTGACAAGCCATACTTAATCAGTAGGATAAGTTAATATTAACTTGTTTGGTTGAATGTAAACTTCTCTTGACTAAATACAGATGGGTAGTCAATCATACTTGCAGCATTAATATAGCATTGGCAGTGTAAAAAATAAATACATTTTAATGTATAAAGTTTGCATATTAGTTAAGTATAATTTGTTTTAGTAGTTTATTTTTGAAAAATGCTGTCTAGCTCAGGATGTCAAACGAAGTATTATATGAGTATGGAGTACATGATTTAATTTGTTTTAAATTTTAAGGTTTTATATAAGACCCTGTTTAAACGATTAAAAACTTGATTTCATTGCCAGTTTCTGTTTTCTCTGAAACTAGGCTACGCAAAAAGTAGAAGCAGAAGTCAGTCATTAAAGGATTAGTTCACTTGCAGAATAAAAAAATCCCGATAATTTGTTCATGTCTTTCTTTTTTCAGTCAAAACAATTTAGATTTTTGTGGAAAACATTCCAGGATTTTTCTCCATATAGTGGACTTCAATTAGGTTGAAGGTTTAAATTGCAGTTTTAATGCAGCTTCAAAGGGCTCTACAAAATCCCAGCCAAGGAATAAGGGTCTTATAGTGTTTTGACCACAAATGCTCATCACGCACAAAATCTGATGCATGTCCATGTTCTCTGGTTCAAAAAGGTAGGGTAGGACATGAAAAGTCAAACTCATTTTTCCCTCCAATTTCAAAATTGCCCAACATCTTTGTTTTACCTCTTTTGTAAAGTGCGTTTGACTTTCTTTGCACGTTCGCTCTGTAAACAACGTGACTACGTAATGAAAGTTGAGCTAGTCCAAGATGAGCATTTGTGGTTAAAAAGTATATAATTTTTTTTTTTTAGAAAATTACTTATCGTTTCACTAGATGAGACCCTTATTCCTTGTCTGGAAATGTGTAGAGCCTTTTGAAGCTGCATTGAAACAGTAATTTGGACCTTCAACCTCGAGAAAAATCCTGGAATGTTTTCATCAAAAACCCAAACATTCTTTTTGTACTCACCACTTTGTCATCCAAGATGTTCATGTCTTCCTTTCTTCAGTCGTAAAGAAATTACGTTTTTTTGAGGGAAACCTTTCAGCTTCTGTGGTGCCCCCAAGTTTGAACGTCCAAAATGCAGTTTAAACACAGCTTCAAAGGGCTCTAAACGATCCCAGCCGAGGAAGAAGGATCTTATCTAGCGAAACGATCAGTTATTTTCTAAACAAACTGACAATTTATATACTTTTTAATCTCAAATGCTCATCTTGTCTCATCTCTGCAATGCGCATGCATAGTCTGTGTGATCCAAGTCAACATAGTTAGAGTATGTCGAAAAACTCCCATCTTGTTTTGTTCCCCATCTTCCAAAATGATCCTACATAGCTGCAAAAGTATCGACCCAGTGTTTACAAAGTGAACATACAAAGAAGATAAAAAAAAGGTAAACCAACAATGTAGGATGATTTTGTTGAAGTTGAAGACAAAAACAAGATGGAATTTTTTTGACATGCCCTAACTATATTGACCCGGATGAGCATTTACATTGTTAAAAGGTATATAAATTGTCAATTTGTTTAGAAAAAAAACTGATCGTTTCACTAGATAACACCCTTCTTCCTCAGCTGGGAGCTTTTTGAATCTGCGTTGAAACTGCATTTTGGAAGTTCAAACTCGGGGGCACCACAGAAGTCCATTATATTGAATGTTTTCCTCAAAAAACAATTTCTTTACGACTGAAGAGAGAAAGACATGAACATCTTGGATGACAATGGACTGAGTTTGAATTGAGTAGACTTTGTTGAAATGGATGATCTTGTCTGTTTATGCTATAAATAAAAATCCTTTTCATTCTAGAACAAAATAGGAGCTTTATTGCTGATAGAAAAAGACATATAGTTGTTTAGAAACAGATTTTTAATCTTACTACCAATGCAATTATGAAATAAAACAACACTCAGTGATCGCACCATTGAATAGACAGGATTGCATGTCAAAAATGGCATAAACATCTTTCTTTTTTTTTTATAAGTTTTGATACTAAAAATGGGATTACCAATGAATCTTGGTTAACACATAGGTGTTCACAGATACAAAATATTTGGTTCATATGGTTATATGGATTACAGAATACAGAACACAAACTAAAGCAGACAACTAAAGAAAAAACTGACGCTTGAGGTTTCGGTACAGTAATTTGACTATACTGCTTATTACAAACTAATGTACAAAACTTTCTCAATACATGTTCTTGGTCTAATTGCAAATGATTTATCAGTGCACATTATTTAATAGAAAAAAAAATCTGCAATATTTTATCAAAAAATAAAAATGACTGTTGAAAGTTTCAGTTAATGCAAGCAAAGCTGGTTCAGTTTCAACTATTGGGGGGCTAGTGTTGTTTCAGGAAGGGTGTAGCCCTCCATAATCAACTGCACAAGCTTGTATGAAACGCCCACTGTTCTCGATCTAATCAAGTCTCCCTGCGACATTTTCATATTGCTTTACAATATTCTGTTTTTCTCTGAAATCACATTATGAAAGTAAAATATGTTGCAAATGTCAAAAACATCATGGTGACTTTAAAAGAAATGGTCTGTTCTAAATCAACCACACAAGCCTTCCCAGAATGCACCAGAAGAACTAAGAATGGATAGGTGAATTATCCTTCATGTAACTCAGCTGACCAATAAAGAAGGTCTAATGGTTGTTCAGTCTGACTTCCTCCTTTAGGCTTTAATGCTTTACAGATCTGAAAGATAAGTAACTTAAAACAACAACAACAAAAAACAGAGTAGAAAACTGTTATTTACATAAAAAAAGTACTATTTACAAGACAGATCCAGACTTGGGAAACCCAGAACTGAATGATATATGACCTGCCATCAGGTACTTTCCACAAAAAGGGGAACAAAAAAAAGATTTGTTTCAAAATGTTGAAAATGAAGCTCATGAGGGCAAAATAAAAATTGTTTCACATTTATTTTATATAAAGTTTGTACTTTAACAATATTTTGTACAGAAAGTTGATGCATTTACAATGTCATTTTTCATTAAATTTAAATGAAACAATTATCCAACTTATTATCTCACTACAACCTTAATAAATCCTTAATAAAATTTAATGGGACTGCCAAATGAACCCTATTTGTGGAAAGTGCCACCAATTAAAGTCTGAAAATGTATAATCAAAGACAAAAACATCTATTAAAAAAATGAACTCCCCACAAGTAGTTTAGTGGTATACTGTACAAAAATGTTTCATCAACAGCTGCCATAGTAATATTATAATATTAGCTTATTTTACAGTTGAGGTCAAAAGTTTACATACACCTTGCAGAATCTGCAAAATGTTAATTATTTTACCAAAATAAGATGGATCTTACACGATGCATGTTGTTTATTTAGTACTGGCCTGAATAAGATATGGTTCGTTGCATTAGCTGAATTTATAAAAATGACCCTGTTCAAAAGTTTACACATGCTTTATTCTTAATACTGTGTTGTTACCTGAATGTACCACATATTTTTTTTTTTTTATAGATATAGTTGTTCATGAGTTCCTGGGTTGTTTTAGAATAGTTAAACTGGCAGCTGTTCTTCAGAAAAAATCCTTCAGGTCCCACAAATTATTTGGTTTTTCAGCATTTTTGAGTATTTGAACCCTTTCCAACAATGACTGTATGTTTGTGAGATCCATCTTTTCACACTTAGGGCAGCTATTACAGAAGGTTCAAACACTCACTGATACTTCAGAAGGAAAAAATATGCACTAAGAGCCAGGGAGTGAAAACTTTTGAACAGAATGAAGATCTGTACTCTCTTTTTTTGCCCTTCAGAAGGAGAATAAGTTAAATTTACCCTAATCTTCAAATTTAAAAGTTTTCACCCCTGACTCTTGATGCATCGTTTTTTCCTTCTGGAGCATCAGTGAGTGTTTGAACCTTCTGTAATAGCTGCATATGAGTCTCTCAGTTGTCTTTAACATAAAAAAGATGGATCTCACAAACATACAGTCAAAAATGCTGAAAAACCAAAGAATTTGTGGGACCTGAAGGATTTTCCTGAAAAACAGCGGCAGTTTAACTATTCAGGACAAACGAGGGACTCATGAACACCATTCAGGTATTAACACAGTATTAAGAATCAAGCATAAGTAAACTTTTAAACAGGGTCTCACCTATTATTCACTCTTGTATACCATATGTAAACGTCTTTCATGTGAAATAACTTATTCAGGTCAGTACTAAATAACAAAATAACATGCATTTTGTATGATCCCTCTTACTTTAGTCAAATAATTAACATTTTGCAGATTCTCCAAGGTGTATGTTAACTTTTGACTTCAACTGTATTTCATGGAGTATGTTTTCCTAGTGTGATCCTAGTGTTTTCATATGTCCTTCAAAGTAACGTCTCAAACAGAAACAAGTAAGATCCTGATGTGAATTTGTAGTGGTAGTATCCAAATCACGTCCTGTACACATCGGTTCCCTTTGACTTCTATTGTATGGATGAAAAAGCAATGGAAGTCAATGGCTACCAGCAACTGTTTGGTTACCAACATTCGTCAAAATATCTTCTTTTTATGTTCCACTGAAGAAAGAAAGAAGATGACAGAATATTCACCACAAAGTATTGCGGGTTTACCCTGATCCGGATTTAATCTGTTGACCAGAGAGTGGCCACTTGTGGGGAAAAATCTCGTTTTTGTAATCATTTGTGTACATCCTGTGTTTCCCGAGCTCTGCGATCCTGCTGGAGCTCATCGGGCTGTAGTCCATGGAGACCCCTGAGTCTGCGACCGCCATGTAGGCATATCCCGGCCCTTTCGGAGGCCACGTGTGATTGGGATACTCAAAGCTGGATTGCGACGACAGTCTACCCGAACCCGAGCTCTGCTGAAGTGATCCGAGATCGGAGTGCGAGGTATTCAAGGATGACGTCCCTGTGGTGGTGAAGAGCGTCTGGAGTGGTAACGTCTCCTCGAAGACATTGTCCACCTGCCGCTCATTGTCTCGTTGGTTGAGAGTGACGTAAGTGTCATGTGACTGCAGTACCGATGACTGGGAAAGAGATTCGGGGTTGTCTTGAAGAGCCCTCAGCTGCTCCATGAGCCAGTGAGCGTGAGGAGGTTCTCGCCATCTGTCTGTTAACCTGGAGTCCGAACGCTCGCTGTCTTTCTCCTCTTCCTCCTCCGCAGGTTTCCTCTCCTCTCTCTGGGACGTGGCGTGGCTGGTCACGGAAACCTCGGATAAAACCTCCAGCGGTGAAGGAAGCTCCTCTGCGTACACATGGACTGATCTGCTCCACATGCTGCCATTATTTTGGCTCATCCACTCCTGAAAGCCGAGGAAACACAAAATGGTTAATTACTAGACATCTAGCACTAGTAACGATTTCATTTTTAGTGGCTTTTGAATTCTAATCAGCTTTTCTACCAAAACTCACAGTTGTTGACAGCAAATATGTGACCCTGGACCACAATACCAGTCATAAATAGCATGGGTGTATTCATGGGCGACATTTGACTCTTGAGTCGGGGGGGGAAAAAAAAATCAGATGTAAGCATTAAAACAGTGCCCTACGGTATTGCAGCACATCAAAGCAGTCAATTAAAGCGCTGCACTTCAGCCCGGGCCGATGGGCCCTGACTTTTTTTTACACCCCAGGGCTACGGCTTCGGGCCAATTTTCACGTCATAGTTCAGACCCCGGCCGGCATCGGGCCTGTTTTAGGCTTCTCCTTATTTTCATAATTTAGACATCCATCAATTATGGTGAAGAAAAAAAATGCCGCGCTGGTGGAAACAACACGAAACTTCACTTTCGCTTTCACTTTTGAGACCGACTCAGACACCATTTAGTGTGCTTTAGCGCAGCTGAATCCACGTTCAAGCGCACACAATAGGCTAAAACTTGCCCCAAGCACTGGCAAAAATAAATAACAATGAATGTGTCGAGGAAAGAGTAAGGACATAAATGAATTATTTATTAATTAATTTGTGTATTCTGAGTCAGTGTCGCAAAGATCCTGACTCGCAATCTCCTTTTTGGACGCGCCTTTAGAGAGAAATTCATCTTTACGGATTACATGAAAGAGTTTGTGCTTTTGATTTGTTTTATTTCGTTAAGTAATAATTTAAAGCTTTCTATAAATGTATTTATTATGTCTGTGAGGCATGCATTTCGCTTCATTTTGTTAAGCACTCCTGTTCAAGAACCAGACGGCAGAAAGCACATCATTTTTGTTTTCTTTATTTTATAAAAATGCTGTAACGTTTTTTTTCGATGTATTACTCGTACTTTGTGAGCAAAAATGACGGATAATTTTAAATTGCTTCCAATGAAAAAAATGCAAGTGATCGCGCTGGTGCCTCGATGTCCTGCAAGCTTTAGCTTTCACTTTCTGCACAAATATGCGCATATAGCGCACATTTATCTGTAACGTTTAAACTACCATTGTTTTATACTTGAACTGTTTTATATCTATAGATTTCATTTTAGGCAAGTCGTGATGATTTGAGAAGGCAAACTGATCAAACAGACTATGATCAGTCTTCCGCTGGGCGCTGTTCGGTAAATATATATATATTTAACGAATAAAAAATGCTCCAAGCGTTTTTCTAAATTAGCTAAATAAAAAACGAAACTAAATATAAACATTTTGCCATTACATACAAAACTAAACTATTTTATAGCTGAAACAGTAAGTTGTTTTGGGAGAAGGGGAAAATATATTTTTATCCCGTCTATTGCTTCACCGTTATTTCGAGAATAAACCCAGCGTAAATATGCAAATGTCGCTCCCAAAACATATCAGCTTGCATGTGCCGAAAAACGAAAGTTTCATACAAATTCTAAATGGATTATAGCCTGGAAAGTGCAAAGCACGCTCCCCTTATTATCACTAAAAGTTCATAGAGATCTCACAAAATTCCGTTATAATTAATAAAGCTCTCTAAACTACACAATTAATATTTTATTTACATCGCGTCTACACTCATAAGATGATTCACGAGCGCACAAAACGGCACTTAATAAAAACCGATCAGGCGCTTTCAGCAGTGAGTGAATTCTGACAAGTGTTTCTAATTGTTCGGAAACAACAGATATGTCTGTGATTGGCTACATTGCTCAACGCTCTAAAACACGTTGGATAGTTTGCCAGATCTTCAATTGCTTTGCTTTCGTTTGAGGGTTATATAGCACCGTCTAGTTCCCAAGTACAACCGAGCCTAAGCTTGGCTAAAGCAGTTGCAGCGGGGCTGTCGAGGATTCCATGACTAACCACAGGGGGGGCAACTGCCCCCCCCTTGCCCCCCCCCCTAATGTCGCCCATGGGTGTATTGTTTTATGCCGAAAATCATTAAGATATTAAGTAAAGTCCATGTTCTATGAAGATATTTTTTAAATTTCCTACCAGAAATATATCAAAACTTAATTTTTGATTAGTTATATGCATTGCTAAGAACTTCATTTGGACAACTTTAAAAGTGATGTTATTAAAAATTATCAAATAGTAGGAGTATCTCAGCCAAATATTGGCCTATCCTTACAAACCATCCATCAATTATTCAGCTTTCAGATGATGTATAAACCTCAATTTAAATAAAGGTTTACCCTTATGGCTGGTTTTGTGGTCAAGGGTAACGTATTGTCCTACATTGCAATGCATTTATTTATTAATGAACATTAATTTGTTGTATTGGTTAAAACACTGAATTAACGAAGTCGGATTGTGGCTTATGTTATTATAGACTGATATTAACCAGGACATTTACTAAGCCATTATTTGGCTATTTTGAAATGACTGACATTGGCTAGTAACTCTGTTCCCTGTGAAAACTGTAATGTTAAGAAATATTGTTAAAATTCAAAATAACTCTTTTGTGTTCTAAAATGTAATTTATTCCTATGATGCAAAGCTGAATTTTCAGCATCATTACTCCAGTCTTCAGTGTCACACGATCCTTCAGAAATCATTCTAACATGCCTATTTGCAACATTTCTTATCATTATCAATGATGAAAACAGTTGGGCTGCTCAATATTTTTCCAGGAACTGTGATGCATTTTCTCAAGATCCTTATTAGAAAGTTAAAAAGCAGCATTTATTTGAAATATAAATCTTTTGTAACATTATAAATGCCTTTACTGTCACTTTTGATCAATTTAATTCTTTTAATTTAATTATCAATGTTGAAAACAGTTGTTCTCCCTTCATTTTTTTTGTGGAAACTGCAATTTCAGAATTCTTTGATTAATAGAAAGTTAAAAAGAACAGCATTTATTTGAAATAGAAGTGACAAGTGACTCTTGTGACATTATAAATGTCTTTATGGTCTCTTTTGATCAATTTAATGCATCTTTGCTGAATAAAAGTATTCATTAAAAACTTGTTTATTCAACAGTCATCATTTTGGTTAAACTAAACATACACCAAAAATTATTCAGACACCAGATATAATTTTTGATATTTTTTACTAGTGAGTGCAGGACATTATAGGTAATTTATGTAAGTGAGGATAGCAAAAATAAAAAAGTAAAGTGTGACATATTATCCCCAAAAATCTTCATACAATGGACTACCAGTAAAACACTTTGACCATGCTTTGCTAAAGTATTTTTTCTTTAATTGCTAATGCAACCTTTTTACACCACAGACTGAACACAATTAAGCATTGCTTGGTGGTCAACAAAGTACTGATAGTTATAATATTCAATATTGTAAATATTGTCATACATAGCCTACCTTTCTATCAAAATGATCTTACATTATCAAGATTAATTTGTTTTGACACAGTTTAACTGTGAGTTCTTGTCATATTTTATTACCATTTTCTAAACTATAGCAAATAAACTTTGATAATGTGAAAAAATGTCTGAATAAATTTCGTTTTGACTGTATATGGTACTTTGTAAATGATACATATATTGACAATGTTAAAAAAAATTACCTTGAAATCGCCTTTGTAGACAGTAAAAAGACCTGGAAACTTGTGTTCTGGTGTTGGGATATCAGGCCAGAGTTTCTTAAGAAGAAACCTGTGAAGTGCACAGAAACTGTTCAATATTAGAAAGTAAAGTTTGTGAATTTGTTTTTTAAAATACAACTTTTCCACAGTTACATCGCATGTAATTGTTTTAATAGCTTACATGTTTCTTTGTCTAGCCATACATGCATAACCAACCTTACAATCGTCCTTTACTGAACTATGTTCAAATGTGTCCCTCATAACAGTATGTATACATTTATCCTCATTTAGATAACTAGTAAAGGTGTCTGCTAGTGAAAACTGACTTGTGGTGGGACAGAATCACAGTCATAGACAGCAGGCAGAGGATCAGTCCGATGAAAAGCACCAGTACCACGATCAGCGGATCCATGTCTGTTTGAAAAAAGAGAAACAAAAATAATTGTTCTGCCTCCGTGTTCTAGCAACGTTCGTCAATGTCAAAGCAACAGAGATGGCCAATCGAATCAAAGTAGGCGGGGTTCACTGTTGACAGAAACAGCGCGAAATGCACATTTGAATTCGAATGCGTTAACGCTGAAAGAGAACAAGGTAAGATGATGGAAATAGCCAAACATTAAATATGACAACTTTTTTACGATAGAATTGTGAAATGAGTGACAGTAATAACCAGTGATTCTCAACTTTCTCAACATTCTCAACAAAAATTCTCAACTTCTGCCGTGAGCAACGCAAATGAAGCGCCGCCGACGGATCCACAATTCTTTTCGGCAACGCTTGACGTCACCCATTCAAAGTCAATGGGTGTTCACATGGGGCGTCAGCGTCAACGCTTGACGGAAGGCGTGGCTGACGCCATGATCATAGCAGCGTCAGCCAATGAAATTAGACAGGAACGTGATTGGCTGCTGCCTGGCTACTGTATTTGCATAGAGCGATCCTGATTGGCTGAAGCTTCTGTCGGCTTCACTGGAGTTGCTCGCGGCAGAAGTTGTAAGCGCCGCCGACGGATCCACAATTCTTTTCGGCAACGCTTGACGTCACCCATTCAAAATCAATGGGAAGCGTTGACGCTGACGCCCCGTGTGAACACACCGTAACTCATGTTTTTCCGACCTTCTACCAGTGAAAGTGCACTGGAACGGCAGTCAAACCCGTGACTTCCCACTCGTGAACTCGTACTAGATCGATGGACTCCCAGTTACCAGTTCTGACATAACATAGCCCGCGAAACAACAAAGTCAGCCCTAATGCGTGCGGTGTTTATGCAAGTGGCACACGGTGGAAAAATAGAGCTTAGGACAATATAACGTTGCAATCAAATTAATAATAATATAAAAATAATAGTAATTCATAAATGTGCCCAGGCAGTTTGGCGTGACTTGCCTGGAACGCTACAAAGTCGTAAGTCGTGGTTTGAAGTGGTGATTTACCAGTTAAAAAACCTGCCTGAAACCAGTGTTGTTTTCGTCAACGATGACGATGACGAAATCATTTCGTTGACGACACTTTTTTTCATGACGATAATGAGACGATGACGAGATAAAAATGGCTCGTTGATGACTAGAACATGACGAGACGTGTGTGAGTTTTCGTTGACGAGACGAGAATAGACGAAAATGTTAGTGGGTGGTCCGTCAGACGTTAAAATGCATGACATTTCTGCTTATTGTGCATGCCAATTAAAACCGAAAAAGTATCTGCCGCTATGGCAAGCCGTTTTAGCATTAAATACTCTTTGCCATACTAGTATGGCAAGTCGTTTTAGCATTCTATCCTTGTTTGGTTACGCTCAACACGTCACATTGTTGTCACTCAGACAGACAGACGATTAACCATGATGGCGGCAGTTTGCACACAGGGTGGTCGCAAACGGTGAGAGGACCTATGGGTCAGTGTTGTTTTCGTCAACGATGACGATGACGAAATCATTTCGTTGACGCCACTTTTTTTCATGACGATAACGAGACGATGACGAGATAAAAATGGCTCGTTGATGACTTAAACATGACGAGACGTGTGTGAGTTTTCGTTGACGAGACGAGAATAGACGAAAATGTTAGTGGGTGGTCCGTCAGACGTTTAAAATGCATGACATTTCCGCTTATTGTGCATGCCAATTAAAACTTAAACAGTATCTGACGCTATGGCAAGCCGTTTTAGCATTAAATACTCTTTGCTATACTAGTATGGCAAGCCGTTTTAGCATTCCATCCTTTTTTATCTTTTATGTTCTAAAACATTCCTTCATTATTGTAATTATTGGTGAAAATAGTCGATCCGGAAGCTCACATTGTGTTGAACTATAGATCCGCTATTTTCAGAACTTATAAGTGACACTACCCAACAGCAAAATACTTACTGACCTACATTAATTTGTTAAAAGACTACTTTTTTTCCCTTTTTTTGACTAAAACTAGACTAAAACCTTTTTGACTTTTCGTCGACTAAAACTAGACTAAAACCTTTTTGACTTTTCGTCGACTAAAATTGGACTAAAACTATCACATTTAGAAGTGACTAAAATTTGACTAAAACTAAGAAGCATTTTAGTCCAAAAGACTAAGACTAAGACTAAATCTAAGATGGTTGTCAAAAACAACACTGCTATGGGTGTATTTCAAATATATGTCTTTTATGTCTAAAACCATTCCTTCATTATTGTAATTATTGGTGAAAATAGTCGATCCGGAAGCTCACATTGTGTTGAACTATAGATCTGCTATTTTCACAACTTATAAGTGACACTACCCAACAGCAAAATACTTACTGACCTACATTAATTTGTTAAAAGACTTTTCCCCCCTTTTTTGACTAAAACTAGACTAAAACCTTTTTGACTTTTCATCGACTAAAATTGGACTAAAACTATCACATTTAGAAGTGACTAAAATTTGACTAAAACTAATAAGCATTTTAGTCCAAAAGACTGCTCAATCCCAATTCTACCCCTTACCCCTACACTTAGCCCTACCCCTCCGTTTGGCGCGTTCACGTGAAGGGGTAGGGGTGTCTCATTTCTCTTTTGGTTGGAGGGGTAGGGGTAAGGGGAAGGGCCAGATAGCCCTCTAAACGAAGATTTTTCAGGACCTCACTTCAAACGAAGGGCTAAGAGAAATTTCCAACATGGCTGCTCACTCGAGCAAGCAGACTCGTAAATATAAGTAAATTTTGCCTTTAATAAGGATTTTGATGACAATGTTTCATTATATGTATATTACCTTCAATCTTGTGTTTGTGTTTATGGTGTTGTTTTGTAAATAAACGTTTGCAAAAAAATCGCTAAAGTTTGCTAGCAGATAGCACTGATTGCACGATATTACAAAATATATTTTTATGTCATATACACTTGACTGCATGTTAGAAACATGAAAGACCAGTGGCACGGCAATTTGCAACGGTGGTGTAGTGGATGGTGTACGCAGGTATACGGTGTATACACACTTTCACTTTTTAAATCCCCTCTGATGCGCATTATTCATTGTCCTGCATTCGCCAAAATCATGGCAGTCCACCACATTCAGTCATGTGAATAAATGTAAATATTCGCTAAAACACCCAATAAAGGCAGTGATGATGCAGTCAGGACCGTGGAGCCGGCTTGCTTTGAAATGTATTTGATGATTGCGCCTAATGCACCTGCGCCCACTCACCGCACCAGTAATTTAAATCAGTACATAATAATAAAAACGATTCCTTACAAATAAAAAGAAGCTGATTTTTACGATCAGAAATTTCTTAAACCAGTGAACCCCTGTAAACATTTTAGTCCAAGGATCCAGAAAACGAATGCGTTCAAATAGAAAGTTCAAAACGAAATTCACAAATGAAGCATATATACTTCTCCAGGCACCACTACACTGATTAGCAATTTGCCGCGCATGTGATAATGCGTTGTTTGTTTTGCTTACGGCCACATGTGAATGAACGGTGCGTACACCGTACATTTGTACTTATTGCAACATGACAACATTTTGACATCTTGGAATGAGTGATAAACATCTGCGCATGTCCTCTGACGTAACATTAGGAACTAGCGACAACGTATGATGACGTATAACAGTGTTGTAGTGGTGTCCCATTTCTTAGGGGAAATATTTTAGCCCTTCCCCTTTACACTTTGTTTCAAGGGACAAGGGGAAGGGGCGAGGGGTAGGCGAAGGGGTAGAAAATAGAATTGGGATTGGGCCTAAATCTAAGATGGTTGTCAAAAACAACACTGCCTGGAACGCAGCATTACTTCACCATTCTATGTGTTTATATGGTTCCTCCCAGTGTTCAAGACATGTTTACAAAATCTTAGCAAATTTCAATTGAATGTGCCTGTTTTTTTTCTTCACCACAACATGTGATTATGTTATAGTCTAGCTCTTGATATAAAGTTGGATACATAACAGGACGATATAATGTATACTATATAGCAAATCAGAACTACATGGTAACTACATGTAAACTGTAGAGTGTTAAATGTAAACAATGCCACTGAACCGAACAAAACTTGCAGTTATCGCTGCTGAAAATGGTAAATTATTGTCATGTTTTGGGCTGTACTAATCAGTCGGACCAGGAAAAACATTTGGAGTACTATAGACTGCCAAAAGTTATAACAAATCAAGGAGAGAAGTGCAAAAAAACTGTCTGTGGAACAAAAGGCGTTTGTGGTTGGCCAACCTGAACCAGGATTTCCAGGGCAAGAATCCTGACAACATTCATGTTTGTTCTTATAATTTCCAGTCATGTAGGTGAAATATTAGGCTAATATCTTAATTAATACTGCTTGTACATATCTTTACCACCTATTATATTTAGTTTGTCAAAATATCACGTCCTTTCCTGCTTACTAAGTCCTTCTCTATTTAAGTGCAAACCCTCTATATTTTCGCCAAGCTCTAATCTGCTAAAAGCGATTATATGGTGTGAAAATATTACGATATTATAAACTTTACCATCATGAATGTGTTAAAACAATGTGTATTGTAATTGAATTGAATTGAACTTTATTTGAAATGTTTTATACATTGATTTATACTTTCAAACAGTGTTAAAAAGCATGTACCGGTTGGCGGTGTGACTCCAAACACAGGCTCGGTCCAAGCACTCCAGTAGCCTTTGTAGGCAACACCATCGGGTTTTACGCGGACCCACACCTTGTATCTGGTGTCAGACTGTAAGCCAAGCAAAACCAGCATCGTGCTGACCTTTATGACCTCCACCTTCAAAAGATAATTCACCGGTGAGTTTGAGCAAGAAGCAAAATACAACAGCTCAAATTACAATTCAAGTAGCGCTAACGGTCTCATGAAGTGCAATACCTTGCCCATGTTACTTCCCTCCACGGCGTATCTGACCTCATATATCATACTGTCATCCATGTATTTGAGCGCAGGAGGCAGCCAGCTCACGTTCAACTGCCCTTCCTTCCCTGAGCTCATGACCGTGAGGTTTCTGGGAGGATCTAGAAACACTGTAAGAGAAAAAGCATTGTAAAACAATTATAGAGGACTGCAAGCAGAGTGCACAGTAGATTGTAGTCTGTTACTAAAAATCATGAGAATTCCATCATTATTCTCTTAATTTTGACTTTATTCTCTAAATATTTTGACTTTATTCTCAATTTTTTTTACTTTATTCTTGTAATTTCGACTTTATTCTCATTATTTTGACTTTATTCTCGTAATTTTGTCTTTATTCTCAAAATATTTTGACTTTATTCTGAAAATTTAGACTCTATTTTCATAATTTTGACTTTATTCTCGTAATTTTGTCTTTATTCTCAAAATATTTTGACTTTATTCTGAAAATTTTGACTCTACTTTCATAATTTTGACTTTATTCTCGTAATTTTGTCTTTATTCTCAAAATATTTTGACTTTATTCTGAAAATTTTGACTTTATTCTCAAAATATTTTGACTTTATTCTCAAAATGTTGACTTTATTCTAAAAATGTTGATTTTATTCTCATAATTTCGACTTTATTCTCAAAATATTTTGACTTTATTCTGAAAATTTCGACTTTATTCTCGTAATTTCGAGAAATAAAGTCTAAATATTTTAAGAATAAAGTCGAAATGTTTGGAGAAGAAAGACAAAATGTTTCAAGAATAAAGTCGAAATGTTTCAAGGATAAAGTCGAAATGTTTTGAGAATAAAGTGGAAATTATGAGAATAAAGTCGAAATTACGAGAATTAAAGTCAACATTTTGAGAATAAAGTCGGAATATTAAGAGAACACAGTTGAAATTTTTCAAGAATTAAGTCAAAATTCCGAGAATAAAGTTGAAATTATAATAATGTCGAAATTCTGACAATAAAGAATACAGTCGAAATGTTTTGAGAATAAAGTAAAAATTACGAGAATAAAGTTGAAATTATGAGAATAAAGTAGACAATTTGAGAATAAAGTCAAAATTACGAGAATAAAGTCGAAATTATAAGAGAATACAGTCAAAATGTTTCTAGAATAAAGTCTGAATATTTTGAGAATAAAGTGGAAATTATGAGAATAAAGTCGAAATTACCAGAATAAAGTCGAAATTACAAGAATAAAGTCGAAATGTTTCGAGAATAAAGTCAAAATTACGAGAATAAAATCAAAATTACGAGAATAAAGTCGAAATTATAAGAGAATACAGTCAAAATGTTTCTAGAATAAAGTCTGAATATTTTGAGAATAAAGTCGAAATTATGAGAATAAAGTGGAAATTACCAGAATAAAGTCGAAATTACCAGAATAAAGTCGAAATGTTTCGAGAATAAAGACAAAATTACGAGAATAAAGTCAAAATATTTAGAGAATAAAGTCAAAATTACGAGAATAAAGTCGAAATTATAAGAGAATACAGTCAAAATGTTTCTAGAATAAAGTCTGAATATTTTGAGAATAAAGTCGAAATTATGAGAATAAAGTCGAAATTACCAGAATAAAGTCGAAATGTTTCGAGAAAAGACAAAATTACGAGAATAAAGTCAAAATATTTAGAGAATAAAGTCAAAATTACGAGAATAAAGTCAAAATATTTAGAGAATAAAGTCAAAATTACGAGAATAAAGTCAAAATGAAAAAATAAAGCTGACATGATGAGAATAAATCACATAATCTTAGATTTTTTTTTTTTAAATTGACATCTGACTAAAACAGTTGTATATAATAGACAATAAAATAAATAAAATAATTAATAAAAATTATAAAGGATAAATTTATAAAGGATAAATAAATAAAGGATATATTTACCTACATATCAATGAAAAAATACATGTAAATAACAAAAAAAAAAAAAAAAAAAAAAGCGAGTAAAGGAATCTTGAATCGTCTGAGCAGCTTAAAACATAATATAATCTAATTACAAGTCTTTCATTTTTGGAATTTGATTACAGAGTCCAGATTACATATCAGTTACTACCCAGCCCAGGCAGTCTGCTGGACTGCTTAGTGAGGATTTCACTGCCCGTTTCTTCATTTATTAGTGTTGTAAAGCTTTAGACTTACAGAAATTCTCAGCATTGAGGCTGCGACTGTAGAGCATCTGTCCATCACGAAAAACCTTCACGTCAAGAGTTGCGAAGAACGGGGTTTTGGGCAGTTTGCAGAAGAAGACGGTTTTGTTACTAGCCAGTAACGATAGAGATGAAACCACACAAGCCATGTTTTTCTTATTCCTGAAGACATAAGAAAAGACAAAAATGACATTGATTGACTTTTTCACAGGATAATTGAACTAAGGTAATGTGAATATAATTTATGCTGTTTTAAAGAGACAAAGATAATTTGGATAAATTGACAACAAACAACAATAAAAAGACAAATTTGAGCTTTGGGCCTCATCAGTCACTTACTCATATGAATATGTGAAGGAATATTGATTGTGTAAATTACTCCTCTCTTCCTCCTCTTCCCAAAAGCAAGTGAGATCCTTTCCCTCCACAAAACATTTAATATCTTCGGTTTCGTCTTGGAGCAACTGGGCCACTGAACAATAAGATCGCATTCAGTTGCAAGCATTGTTAACATCATAAAAAGACTATTTATTTTGTAATAAGCATTCAATAAAAAAGATAGATTATATTACATTTTATATAAAAGAAATTTCACTCCCAACTCTCAATTGAAATCTTTTGTGACATTATAAATGTCTTTACTGTCACTTCTGATCAGTTTATGCATCCTTCCTGAATAAAAGGTTTGACTTCTGAAGGATCATGTGGCACTGAAGAGGAGCAATGATGCTAAAAAAATCAGCTTTGATCATTACATTTTAAAATATTTTTAAATTGAATCAGTCATTTTAAATTGTAATAATATTGTATGTTTTTTAATGCATCTTAGATCAATTAAATGTAGCCTTGGTATATTGATTAAAAAAACGGTATACTTTATATGCATTTTTAATTACACCTCCACATTTTTGGTTTTGAATTTAGAAAGTCATGAAATATGCACCGAGAAACAACAGAAAGGTTTGAAAGAAAAAGTGGCTTTCCTTACCTTTACTTTCAAAATGTTGCCCTCCTGTAGTGACGAAAGCAAGACACAACACAAAAACTATTTTCAACCTGTCGCTGCTCATTTTTGTCACCCATTTACATTACAAAGCGTAACGATCCCGAAAGGTGTATCCTCCTTTCCAGGTGGGCTTTCCGTCCAAATTGTTTTGAGGACAACACAGACAGTTAATCTCATCCGATAAGCTGATAGTGTGTTCAATGTGTTTACTTCTTTTTTACTATTTGGAGGTGGAGCGCCAAAAAAAGTGTTGTTTACTGGGAGGAGCCTGAGTTAGGACATGCTGTGATGACTGTTTGAAGTGCTCCGTCTTCACTCTTAAGACACAACATTACATGCAGACGGTCCTTAAGGCTCAAATAAGTAATAATGACTTTTAATGGGTCTAAAACACTTTTAGCAACGGATGCATGTTCATTATGTGAGGTGCAGCCAACAGGTGTTTAGTTACAAGTGTTTTTAAATGTGCAAACTGCACTGGTGTTGATCTGCACACAGTAACCGGTTCTTTTTTATCACAGCCTCACACTCTTGTTTTTTTATGCTCAACCTGCGTTATCAGCTCAGCGCTGAGCTCCTCTTACGCACAGATAAGCGCAAGCATTGCGAGCCAATCCAGTCAGCCTGCAGCTCACTGCCCATTATCACTACGACAGGACTGTACCGTTATTTCAACCCGGGACACATTGTTAAATAGGGAAATGTGACACCTGATTAGGCCCACAGGTGGTTAATCATACACAGAAAAATTTGTTTTATGTGCACTGAACAGAAATGATGTCTTGGACACCCAATCAGAGTATTCAGGAGACATGTGTTACATTATATGGATATGAAAGAAATATAAGGTCATTAAAAGGTGTAAGATGTGCATCTGTATTTGTCTGGCTTGTTTAGGTGTGGTTTCAGTTTCTCACCCGAAACAGCATCAACACAGTTTGTGTGTGTGTAAAAGAGGAAGTTCATGAAGTGCATTTGTTTGAGAGATAAATGAGAATGAAGCCTAGAAATCATATTAACAATGGCCGCTTTGAATCATTTATGATTCAGCGCTTCGCTTTGAAGATATGCTTCCATCCCCAACCATCATCAGTGATTTCTCTGGCCTGTAATTCTCTAAATATTCTTCCTCAGTCCCTCGTCAATTAATCCTCCATCCTTGTCATTGTCTGAAATGAATGTGTGACAGTGTGGAAGGCAGACGGGGCCAAAAGTTGCTAAATTTGACCATGTCAACATGCATTTGTATGTGTAGACACACACATCCTGGCCATGTTAAAGGGATAGTTCACCCAAAAATGAAAATTCTGTCATTAATTACTCATCTTCATGTCGTTCCAAACCTGTAAGAGCTTATTTCATCTTCGGAACACAAATTAAGATATTTTTGAGCGCTTTCTGACCCTGCATAGACAGCAAAGTAACTACCACGTTCAAGACACAGAAAGGTAATAAGGACAATGTTAAAAATAGTCCAGGTGACTTCAGTGGTTCAATCTTAATTGTATGAAGCTATGAGAGTATTTCTGTGCGCAAAGAAACCAAAAATAATGACTTTATTAAAAGTCGTTATTTTTGTTTTCTTTTGTGCACAAAAGTATAATTAAGGTAGAATTTTTTAAAGAAAAATTTAAAGGGGTCATCGGATGCCCATTTTTCAGGTTGATATGATTCTTTAGGATCTTAAAGGGATAGTTCACCCAAAAATGAAAATTTGATGTTTATCTGCTTACCCCCAATGCATCCAAGATGTAGGTTACTTTGTTTCCCAAGAAAAACACAAACGTAGATTTTTAACGAAAACTGGTGCAGTCTGCCAGCCTTATCATGGACGTGGATGGGCACCAAACCTTTAAAAGTAAACAAAAACATGCACAGACAAATACAAATTACACCCTGCGGCTCGTGATGATACATTGATGTCCTAAGACACGAAACGATTGGTTTTTGTGAGAAACTGAACAGTATTTATATCATTTTTTTACCTTTGATACACAGCCACGTCCATCTGTAATGTGCACGAGTTTGGCATCAGTCACGTCACATGAGCACGCGCTTCTGGCGTAGAACACGCAAACGCCGGAAGCGATCTGTCGCATGTATAAGACACTCATTGTTTACACAGAGCACAGAGATTGTGGGTATAGCGGCTATTCAAAATGGTAATTACTTGCGCGTATCCTGATTGTTTAAACCGATTTAAAGCTAAAAGATTTGCGCAAACTCATCCGGGACTTTTCACTGATTTCCCCTTACGGCGTTTGCGTATTCCACGCCAGAAGCGCGTGCACATGTGACGTGACTGATGCCAAACTCGTGCACATGACAGATGGACGTAGCTGTGTATGAAAGGTAAAAAATGATATAAATACTGTTCAGTTTCTCACAAAAATCGATCGTTTCGTGTCTTAAGACATCAATGTATCATCACGAGCCACAGGGTGTGATTTGGATTTGTCTGTGCATGTCTTTGTTTACTTTTAAAGGTTTGGTGCCCATCCACTTCCATGATAAGGCTGGCAGACTGCACCGGTTTTCGTTAAAAATCTTCGTTTGTGTTTTTCTGAGGAAACAAAGTAACCTACATCTTGGATGCATTGGGGGTAAGCAGATAAACATCAAATTTTCATTTTTGGGTGAACTATCCCTTTAATGAGAAGTCTACAACATACTTTGGTTAAAATTTCTCAAGTGTGGTGTAAAAAACACTGGTCAAAATCAGCCCTTTTTAGAGTGAGCTATTCTGTTGCATGTTCCTTTAAATGCTAATGAGCTCTGCTCGCCCCACCCCTCTCTTCCGTGGGATGATGAGCCGTAATGTTTACTTTAGCTGCATTTAGCTGCGTTTAGCTGCGAAGCTTGCTTACTAGCACATTATTTAGAAAGGCCATTTGCAAAGATGCATAAAAAACCCTTATACTCACTTCTGCTGTGGGTGAAGCTGCATCACAAATGATTCACACAAACGTAGACGCATATATAGATCGGAATTGGCGCTTTCCTTTCAAAAACGAAAGTAACGTTAATCCTCTGCATCTTCAGTGGCTCAGATGTCGGGAGTAAATGATGACTGCTATGTTCATTATTACATCTACCAACAGAACCCCTCAGTTGCTCAATCTGAGACATTCTTGTCCTCCCCTGCACCTGAGTCTCACAATGGACTGTTTCAGCTCGGTGAGGGCGGGTCTAAGGTAAGGTGCTCATGTCAATCAACTATCGTGGGAGTGGCCTCTGTGTGTCGTCACACCGACAAGAAGCTGAGAATGCCCTGATTTTAAAAAGGGGATATTACTTTTAAAGATTAAAAAAAAATGCCACTGGGTGGATTTTTATCATTGTAGGGTGATTGTGAACACAAACTTACTAGCTTTCTGGGTCTTGAAAGTGGTAGTTCCATTGCTGTCTATAGAGAAAAGCTCTCGAATTTCATCAAAAATATCTTCATTTGTGTTCTGACGATGAGCGATTGTCTTATGCACATGTACATAAGTCTGTACATGTCTGTCAGCGCACACACATTCTGGCTGTGTTCGAACATGTAATGCTTTTTAAAGCAGATTTACTCACATATTAATCTTTTCTACCTGAGAAAGAACATTGAACTAAACAATCTGAACACTGAATAAATAAGCTTTCCATTGATGTTGGGTTTGTTAGGATAGGACAATATTTGGCTGAAAAAAATCTGGAATCTGAGGGTGCAAAAAAAATTAGAAATAAATAAATACTGAGAAAATCGCCTTTAAAGTTATCCAAATGAAGTTCTTAGCAATGCATATTACTAATCAGAAATTAAGCTTTGATATATTTACGGTAGGAAAATTTACAAAATATCTTTGTGGAACATGATCTTTACTTAATATCCTAATGGTTTTTGGCATAAAAGGAAAATCGATCATTTTGACCCATAAAATGTATTTTTTGGTTGAGGGCACATATGCAAATAGAGTATTAAATACAGCAGTTTCACTGGCTGCTGTGTGTTGACAGTCAAATTTTATGTTCCATTTAAAGGATTTTGGCCCTGTCTGCCTTCCATAATAAACAACACGCAAACGCTTACTTTTGTGGTCTCCTTTTTTTAGATACTGTTGACCCCTAAAAACACTCAGGTCAACTGTGCATGTATTTCCTTTGTTTCCTCTGGCTCTGGAGGTTGTGGGTTAGCGGTGTGTAACAGGAAAATGAAATTCAGGAAGTCCCTTTCTCATTGTTTTCTGGGTAGGCAGATAAAAGCGGAGGAGTTGGCAGAGATATGGGTATAAAGTTGTAAATTACAGATGCTATCAACTCCAGCTAGTGCACAAAGTCACTTTCCTTTTTGTGCAAAGACAACTAGAGCTTTCAGTTCCTCAAGCTGAGTGTAAATTAGTGTTTTACAGGCTTATGTTTTTCATTATTTTTAGGTACTGGAACACAATGGTCCCTGGAAAACACTGTGGTAAACTTCTAAGGTGCTACTTGTGCTAAGTGATCAGACTTTAAAGATTTAAGGAAAGGTTTAAACAGGAAAAAAAACTGAACACTAAATTTTAGGTTTACGTTTTTTTTTGTGATAACTAACTGCAACAATCATTTTTACAATGTTCTAACCATTCGAACCTCTGACTGACTCCCTAGTTATGCAACAGGCAAGCTTTAAAAATGCAGTGTTATTAGTCTTGAATGAACACAATCGGTGCCTTTCAATGAATCTGAAATAAAAAAAACGATAAGATAAACATTTTTTTTGGTATAAAGGGACAGGAAAGGGAGAAGCTACAAAAGGAAACTAATCAACATTTTTACAGATCAATTTGTGATGCACATATGACAACGTATACTGTATATATAGGGGTCTTTTAATAAAGCATGGGAGAGTTTTGCAAAGACATCTAAGTGGGGTTAACCTGTCACTGGTTCACAGAACAGTGACTTGGCTTAGTATCATCCGACAGGACAAAAACACGCGGGAAAAACCTTCAGTACAGAAGGCAAGGCCACTATCTTTCTACTCTTAAGAGACACTGAATGTAACGGACAGCCAGGAGAGTGTGCAAAAACAGAGATAGACGAAAGAGTATTTTAGAGAGCCAAAACTCATTTCTGCTATGTCCACTGTACTGCATATGGAGGAATCTTACAAAACTGATCAAGAGCATGTCTCCAAATTCATAAGAAATTAAATGGGACCTAGTTTTAGGATCATTAAAGATTTCCCCCACTCAATTCCCATTAGTCCATGGCAAAACTAAATTGTACAAAACATAAACTGAAAATATAAATAGTTACTGCAACATTTCTTAATTTAATTTAGTTTAACTTGATGTACCAAAATAACTAAAACTGAAATAAAAATGAATAAAAATATATATAGTAAGGGCCGACTGAAATGCCATTTTCACAGCATGACGATGTCGGTACCGATTATTACAGATCAAATAGATATAAAATTAATGTAGAAATTAAGAATAACAAGGGCTCTTTAAATGCTTTTAAATTATTTTATCAGTAAATCAGTTTTGAAAATGACCAATACCGATAACCATAAAAATGCATAATATTGGCCGATAATGGGATCGACCCCTAATATACAGACATATAATTAGAAAAAGCCCTACTAAAAATTACTTTAATGACTACAATTAAAAATGGCTGCAATTAAAATAAAGATGAAAAATGTAAAAAAAATTGTTGGAACAGTTGAAGTCAAAATTATAAATACACCTTGCAGAATAAGGGATCATACAAAATGCATGTTATTTTTTGTTTAGTACTGACCTAAATGAAATATTTCACCTGAAAGACATTTACATATAGTCCACAACAGAAGAATTAATAGTTGAATTTATAAAAAAATAACACCCCGTTCAAAAGTTTACATACACTTGATGCTAAATATTGTGTTGTTACCTGAATGATCCACAGCTGTGTTTTTATTGTTTAGTGATGGTTGTTCCTTAGTTTATCCTAAACAGTTAAACTGCCTGCTGTTCTTCAGAAATATCCTTCAGGTCCCACAAATTCTTTGGTTTTTCAACATTTCGTGTATTTTCAACAATGACTGTATGATTTTGAGATCGATCTTTTCACACTGAGGACTGAGGACTCATATGCAACTATTACAGAAGGTTCAAACGGTCACTGATGCTTCGGAAGGAAAAATGATGCTTTAAAAGCTGGGAGTGAAAACATTTGACCTCAACTGTATAAATAATTGCATATACATTACTATTCAAAAGTTGGAGCCAGGGGGGGTGAACACTTTTTGAATTTGAATATCAGGATAAATGTAACTTATTTTGTCTTCTGGGTAATATATATATATATATATATATATATATATATATATATATATATATATATATATATGAAATATAGTATCTTCTGTAGTTTTTGAAGGGCAGTACTAAATGAATATATATATATATATATTCATTTAGTACTGCCCTTCAGAAACTACAGAAGATACTTGTATTTAGGCAAAATAAGAGAAATGTACACATCCTCATTCTGTTCAAAAGTTTTCAGTGAGCGTTTGAACCTTCTGTAACAGTAGCATATGAGTCCTTCAGTTGTCCTCAGTGTGAAAAGATGGATCTCAAAATCAAACAGTCACTGTTGGAAAGGGTTCAAATACACAAAAATGCAGAAAAACCAAAGAATTTGTGGGACCTGAAAAATTTTTCTGAAGAACAGCAGGCAGTTTAACTGTTCAAGACAAACAAGGGACTCATGAACAACTATCATTATAAAAAGAAAAAGAAAAAGAAAAAAAAAAACACAGCTGTGGATCATTCGGGTAACAACATGGTATTAAGAATCAAGGGTGTGTAAACTTTTGAACATGAATATTTTTATAAATTCAACTATCATTTTCTCTTGTGGACTCTATCTTTTATGTGAAATGTCTTATTCGGGTCATCTCTCTTATTTTGGTAAAATAATAATTTTGCAAATTCGATCTGTTATGTTAACTTTTTACATGAACTCTATAGTAGTATGTCAATGACGTAAATAATGATTTTTTTTTGCTGGTATTTTTTATATATTGCTATACAGTAAACAATTAATGAGTCCCTGACAAGAATCACCCGGTAAGACGGTGGCCTGAGAATGAGTGCATTTTCTGCAGATTTTCATGTTCAGATACAGTAAACCTATAAGTACTTTCCAAAAGAACAACAACAAGATATTGTAAATTATTGTGGCAGCGTACATGTCATTTTCGGTTGCAGATAGTTTATTTGCTATCTTATAATTTAAGAAAATGTTTATTCCAAAAAATTAACAGTAAAACATTCATTTGAGTGAGAGATATTTCTCAGCGTGTAATGCACATACGTTTCAAACTACAGCCCATGATTGCACATATCAGAATAAAACAGTGCATTCATCTCCATAATAGTGCTGAATGAGCAGTTAGGACTCTAATTTAAAGCAGATGGACACCCAGATAGACAATACAGAAGCTGCCTGCTCAGTGCTCTGGACATCTGGACACAGCTAAAACCACAAAGATCCATCGAAACATGGCTATTTTGAGGAAAAAACATAGAAAAGATGGAGAACGGGATGTGAATGGACCTCTAAACGCTGTGCAGTATCTCCAGTTGTTTGATTTGTCTGCACATACATGCATGAAAACGTACGGGGCATCACGTAGATCACTAGTGCAGTCAGATTTCAATCCACGCTGTCCTATCTTGACTATCCACGTCAACCAACAACACTCAATGCGTTTAACAGATAGTGTTTGGGTTAAAAGAAGAAAAGCAAAGATTAACCCAAATACTAGTGAATGGGTGAAGAGAAGTTCTCAACGTGATAAAGACTGAGAGTCTGTTTTAGCAGGCACAGCCGCTGTGTCCCTCAGGGGACGTGTCCTGCAGACTGGAGTCTTTGTGGTCGGACACCTGACCGTCTCCGTCCATACTTTCATTCATCTTCTCACATATCACGTCCACCAGACACTCAAAAACCTGCTTCACGTTGATGTTGTCTTTGGCGCTGGCTTCGAAAAACTGGAAACCTGAGGAAATATTACATTATAGTTTACTGAAACTAAACTTAATAGCATTAAAAAAGCATTTCTGTTACTTGAAATAAAATAACGTCCATTTCAGCTAGTGGCCAAGGCAAAGTTTATTTTATTTAGCTTAACTTGATGTACTAAAATAGCTAAAACTAATATATATTTACATATATATCAGATGATGTATAAATCTCAATTTAAAAAACGGACCCTTATGACTGGTTTTGTGGTCCAGGTTCACATATAAAATAGGCAAAAAGGCTCAAATAAGTTGTAATGTGCATCCTCTCACCAAGTTCGTAAGCCAATCTCTGACTGTCCTCTGTCGGGACGAGTCTGTCATCTTCCAGGTCACACTTGTTGCCCACCAATATCACCTGTGCGTTGTCCCAAGAGTATGTCTTTATCTGCGTGGCCCTAAGAGCCAAACATGCAGGATGTAAACATTAAACACTCAATACACACTTAATATACAGA
Source organism: Garra rufa (assembly GCF_049309525.1). NCBI lineage: Eukaryota > Metazoa > Chordata > Actinopteri > Cypriniformes > Cyprinidae > Garra > Garra rufa. The sequence continues at coordinate 21,941,104 of NC_133361.1, forward strand.
TGCATGTGTGTGTGTCACTCACCAGTCCTGAACAGCGTTAAATGAGTCCTGGTTTGTAATGTCGTACATTAGCAGGAAGCCCATGGCTCCTCTGTAATATGCTGTAGTGATGGTTCTGTAGCGCTCCTGTCCAGCTGTGTCCTGAACAACATAATCATTACAATAATCCTAATTATATACAGGGACACAGCATCCTGGGCTGTGAGGCTAGTGAGGAGATACACAGTCTTCATGGTGTTATTACCAATGATGACCAGTAGATGGCAGAGTTGTTGTTTTTCTTCTAGAGCTAGTCTAAGAACCACTAGCCTGGGCTGTCAAATCAACTATGCACTGTCGCTTAGAAACCTGCTATTGGCTAAACGTATTTGCACGAAGAGCCATCCCATCATTAGAGAGGGAGGAGAGAACGTGTTGCCTGGGCAACCAGTGGCTCACACAGGTTTACACACGATCCATTAATGCTTGGCAAGAGTGACAGACAGCAGAGATGAGCTCTAGTCTAGAGCCAGTTGGACAAAAAAAAAAAAAAAAAACCTGTGAGACTTCTCAGAACACACAGCAGTGAAATAAAAAAAAAAAAAAAGCATGTGCCCTTCATGATTATTTATTTATATCAATAATTATGCAAGGACAATTACTATTCTCTTGCTCAGAATTAATTACAGCATTTCTAAAGCCAAAATACAAAAAGACAAGAGGTAATGTTAAACAAATGCAATCATTTTCTATCCAGCTGACTGTATTCTTTATGAATCATAGGCATAATCCACTATATCACTATATTCTCCCCTTTTAGGATCTGTACCCATAACCTCTAAAGGCTCTTCAACCAATAGCCTGTTTCTATATCGAAATTATGCATGAGAAAAAAATGCACTGCAACCTTTTTATGTAACAGAAGTGTTTTAGTGCATCTGCAAAACTCTTTCAAAGCTCAAGGTCTTGTCAAACAGACAGTGAAAGGCTGACAGATGCAGAGGTTGAGCATGGCCAGGAGGAGCTTTTATCAGAAGCACAAGCCTTTCTGCTACTGGATCAGAGCCACAGCGCACATTAAGACGAAAAACACTGCTGAGAACTCAGCCATCCAGCTCACATTCCTCCCTAAGCCAAAGCTACTTTAGAACTTACTTGTAATTTCTTTGTGATTTTTTTTCCAGTTACTAATATAATATTTAGAATAGCATACTACTCTTAGTATGTATGAGCAGTATGCAAATGTTCTGAATGCAAATAATAGCTAATAAACTACAACACACAGCATTGCACTTTGTGAAATACTGTATCCCACGACGCACTGCACCAACTTGAATTGAACTGAATATTAAAATAACTAAAACCAAAACTGAAATAAAAATAATGAATAAAAATGTCAAACAGTAAACATGGTAAATTACGCATGTAAAATAAAGATGCTTTAAGTCAAAAACAAGCTTTACCCTTTGCCTTCAGGGTTGTCATTATGAACTAAAACCATAAAAATGTGATAAAACCATAAAAAATAATAGAAATAAAATAAGCATTAGCTAAAACAAAAAACAACAACAAAAAATATAGCTGTCAAGGGAACACTTCATTATTTAGTTTAAATTTTGTTTAAATACTAAAATACACTAAAACTAAATAACACTATATAGACATTAAAAAAATTAAAACGACAAAAACACAACAAAAGTGCCTAAACTTTAAAATTATAATGAAAATAGAAAATAAAAATGAATTTAAATACTTATCAATATTGTGGTATTGCGATAGCAAAACAGTTTAAATATTATCGTGGTCATATGACGAAATGAAATGATAGGTCTTCCAGGCAAAACGTGTATTTTTTAAAATATATTTAAACTTCTTATTCTAACATAACAGTTCTTTAAAATTGTATTTGGGGCCATTATGCTTTGACACAGTATCTGTCAAATGAACTAAAACTGAAAGCACAATATGGTTTAATTCAAAGCCAAGTATTTCGTACAGGAGATCAACTCGTGATCCGGTGTTTTCCACTCCTCAGAACGGCTCAGTTCACAGTGAATGCAGTGAACTTGTTTATTGTATGTGCTGTGAGTTAAGCGTGCATTTGGGAATGCAACAGTCATGCTTTATTTTTACGGCAGATGATTACAGCATTTAACTAGATCTGTAGTAAGATGCGTTTTAGTAAGCCTGTTTTCACTGAAGCTGGAGTTTTCCATCATAAATACAATCTTAAAAGTGCAGTATGAATTGCTGACAGCTAGCGGTTTAAGTTTTCTTAGTTAAGAACATCGGTTGGCGCTCTTAATTTTGAACTCTCAAAGTGCATTAGATAAAAGAATTAACTTTAAAATGTACAAATGTTTTCATTTGTCTTTTTTTGCTCAAATATTGCATTAAAAATCACATTGTGGACTTCATATTGTGATATTATTGGGGGTAAGGCTGCGCATTCCAAGTAACTAGTAAAGTAACGTATTACTGTTTAATTGACAAAAAAATATATTTTTCAAATAAGTAACGCCAGTTACTTTTTCCCCCCATTTATCGATTAAAAGCTCTATACTGTCCCCATGTTGAGAGAAATCGTAAGATGTTAATTTAGTTCTAGAATAAACGTGAACATGCATTAATTCATCTCACTCACTAAAAAAAACCTAAAAAGATACAGTATTCCTCAAAATGAATAAAAACAGTGAAATTCAACTAAATAACTAAATGTGAAATAATACAAATACTTTATGTATTTAATCCTATTTTATTAACCAATGTCTTTGCTGCCGACGTTCGATGATTCAATTCATCCTTACTAACAAGCAAAAATTACTCAAGATGATCTAACATTTGTTTTCTTTTTTAATTGCGGAAGAGTTGACATTTTTTCTTCTGCAGTCTACTGTACAGACATGTTTTACTTTTCTCTAAGCCTGAGGCTTTTGGTGTGAAAAGGCTTTTACATTTGCAAAAAATATAACTTTTTATATTAAAAACAAACAAGCAAGCCCTGCCCAGATTTAAAAAGTAACGCAAAAGTAACGCAACCCATTACTTTCCATAAAAAGTAACCAAGTAACGTAAAAGTTACTTTTTTTTTATCTTAATGCATTATTTTTAAAAGTAACTTTCCCCAACACTTATTATCGTATTGTGAGATTTTGATATTGTTACATCCCTAGTAGGCAGTTGTTGACATTTCATTTGCAGTTAGCAGCACACTAGTATCCCAGCTAGTTAGCACTTGGACAAAAGGCTAATCGCCAGCTTTAGAAATCATTGCAGCATATCTGCTGTGAAGGAATTTACTGACTTCACTCCCATTCACAGTACGGTACCAGCCGGCGGCTGACATTACAGCACATCTACACACCCATCTGCAGCTGATAATTATGGCTTTCTGAGATGTTTTTTTAATAACACCTGTAATCTGACCTACAGTTTTTGAGGCTAAAACTTAAAGCCTAAGGCTCACATGCAAACCAAACACAAATTGCTCAGAGGTTTCTGTTAGTCATCATACCTTTATCCTTTAAACCATTTGGCTTTTGAAATTGCCACCCTAGTTTTATACCACAAAAATACATGATCCACTAAATGATACACAGACATGCATGTCCTCATGATTCATAATGCCACGGCTGCCACACTTTTTAATTAATGAATGACTTTTTTGGAAATTTGTGATTAGGGTTTTAAAAAGGTGTGGTTTTAAAGAAATTACAATTTTAGAGCTAAATATATAACTGCAAAAACATATCTTCAGGTGCATTCTTCATGACTTTTTTCAGAGTTTAATTAATTTACATGATATATCCAGGCTTAAAACACAATTTCATGATTTCACAATTTCATTTCCACACACAAATAACAACAGTACACATTAGTGGCTTCATGTGTGGTGATGGGCAAAAGCCTAGGCCTAAAACATTGTGAAATGACAAGTTTAAACCACATAAACAGTTTCGAAACTGTAAACTCTTCAAATTCAGAGGTTTGAATTCACAGTTAGAAAAGGCATCTTTATGTTGCTATCAATACATAGTTCTACCCTATAATATCCAATCATTCACAAAACCTGGATAGTCCTTTCACTGCGAAAGTACACAATTATCGTCTCTAAACAATTCACCAAGTTCACAAAAGGAAACAAAAATGTGTGTAGTGGACATATAATATGCTCATTTTTTAATCAACATCAATATTTTAGGTTATAATAGTATGAAAGTGCTCACCTTTTTTTTTGTGCTTTACACCATTTTTAATCAGTGTTTATGCTTCTCTAGTTAATTTTAATAGTCCTGTGGTATGACAAATTAATTTTTAAAAATATTTAAATTTTATATAAGAAAAAAAAACTATCAAAGAATCCCATCAAATGCATTGTTATTAACACTAATAATTAATAATAAGAAGTGTTTCTTAAGCAGCAAATCAGCATATTAGACTGATTTCTGAAGGATCATGTGACACTGAAGACCCGAGTAATCACAGAAATAAATTAAATTTTAAAATATATTTTTCAATAGAAAAGTTATTTTAAATGGTAAAAACATTTCACAATATTACGTATTTTGCAGTATTTTATCAAAAAAATTTAGGCAAGGCAACAAGTAACACTTGAGAGGTTTTGAAACGTCTTCCTATTTTATGACGAAAATTGCTCTAATAAAACAAGCACAGAATGTCTTAAATGGATTGTTTACTCTTAGCTTTTAATTAAAAAAAAAGAAATTAATAATTTTATTTAGCAAGGATGCATTACATTGATCAAAAGTGACAGTAAAGGCATTTATCATTTTATAAAACATTTATATTTCAGATAAATGCTGTTTTTTAACTTTCTAGGAAAGGATCTTGAAAAAACGTACCGCAGTTCGTGGAAAGATATTGAGCAGCACAACTGTTTTCAACATTGATAATGATAAGAAATGTTACTTGAGCAGCAAATCAGCATGTTAGACTGATTTCTGAAGGATCATGTGACACTAAAGACTGGAGTAATGATGACTGAAAATTCAACTTTGCATCACAGAAATAAATTACATTTTAAAATATCTTTTTCAATAGAAAAGTTATTTTAAATGGTGAAAACATTTCACAATATTACTTCTTTGTATTTTTGATCAAATAAATGCAGCCTTTATGAGCATTACAGACTTCTTTCCAAAAACTAAAAAAATCTTACTGACCCCAAACTTTTGAACAGTAGTGTAATAATTAATCAAATATAAATATAAATTAATCAAATAATTGCGTAGGTGGAAAACAGCATATCACATGACAGGAAACTCATAATTTATTTAAAAAATAAATTCTCATATGTGACCCTGGAGCACAAAACAGTCTTAAGTCGCTGGGGTATGTTTGTAGCAATAGCCAAAAATACATTGCATGGGTCAAAATTTTAGATTTTTCTTTTATGCCAAAAATCATTAGGAAATTAAGTAAAGATCATGTTCCATGATGATTCTTTGTAAAATTATCACTGTAAATATATCAAAATGTAATTTTTGATTAGTAATATGCATTGTTAAGAACCTAATTTGGACAACTTTAAAGGTGATTTTTCTCAGTATTTTTATTTTTTTGCACCCTCAGATTCCTGATTTTCAAATAGATGTATCTCGACCAAATATTGTCCTATCCTAACAAACCATACATCAATAGAAAGCTTATTTATTGAGTATTCATATGATGTATACATCTCAGTTTTGTAAAATTTAACCTTATGACTGGTTTTGTGGTCCAGGGTCACATATTAGTTTAAAGTGACAACCAAACTTACCCAGATTTGTAGTTTGATCCTCTTGTTATTGCGAAAAACGGTTTTGACCTTAAAGTCGATCCCCACCGTGCTGACGAAAGCTGAAGTGAAGGAATCATCCGCGTAGCGAAACAGGAAGCTGGTTTTACCGACGCTGCTGTTGCCGATGATGAGAAGTTTGAACATGTAATCAAAGTTTTGGTCAGCTGCGTCTTTCTGTGACGGCTGGAGACGCGAATCGGTCACCGATGCCATCTGAAAGAGACAAAATTAGTATTTCACATTTAAGTTCAAAATTTCAAAACCCGGTAAGTTCAAAATTAAATTTAGCTTATTTTATGATCTTAAATTTTATTTGGATACATTTAAATACAAAAATGTATATGGAATTTTACTGAACTATCTCCAATTAAATTTGGTTTCTCAACAAAACTGGTTCTATTTACTTTAACACACACATAAAAAAAAAAAAAACATTGTTTTCTCATCAAATATCCTGTTTCAGGCTGAAATACATCACATTTCGGAAGTTTGCGAATGCCATTTCGTCACTTATTCTGGTCTAAAACACACGTCTGATTACCCTCGGAGTACAACCTTCAGAACCAGCCATGTCCACCGATAGAAAAGCTCAAACTAACAGGCAAACTCCTGGGAATGGAAATAAAACCCCTCCACCATCCAGCTGATCTATCAGACCCTCACGGGCCTGATGGAGAGGGTCTCTATGGAGACGGGCCCAAGAACAAAGCGCACAGACCTATTAAAAGGCGAGCGGAGTGCTCCAAACACCACTCCTCTCCAGAGGTAGAAATGACACAACAAAGAGAGTGGCTGCCCACAGCGCCTATTGTCTCGAGGACACGAGAGCTCTTGTTAGGCAGTATCTTTTTGAACTCAACTGCAATAGTAATTTAGAACAGCAAGTCTGTGGGTCGGAGGAGGCACATCGCTCGCTCGTGGAGAGACATTCTTGGTGAAAAATGAGTCTGATGATCATGTGCACGCTGCTTTGAGAAGTTTGTAACTGGTGGTTAATCTTAACGGTCAGGTTTACAGTGTAGGGTAGGGTTGCAAAATCATTGGGCAAGGCAACAAGTAACACTTGAGAGGTTTTGAAACGTCTTCCTATTTTCTGATGAAAATCGCTCTAATAAAACAAGCACAGAATTTGTTAAAGGGATTTTTTTTAAAGAAATAATTACTTTTATTCATCAAGGATGCATTAAATTGATCAAAAGTGATAGTAAAGGCATTTATAATGTTACAAAAGATTTATATTTCAAACAAATGTTGTTTTTTAACTTTCTAATAAGGATCTTGAGAAAATGCATCACAGTTCCTGGAAAAATATTGAGCAGCCATCATCATTTCATCATTGATAATGATAAGAAATGTTGCAAATCAGCATGTTAGAATGATTTCTGAATGATCATGTGACACCAAAGACTGGAGTAACAATGCTGAAAATTCAGCTTAGCATCACAGGAATAAATTGCATTATAAAATATATTCAAATGGAGAACAGTTATTTGAAATCGTAATAACATTTCAAAATATTACTGATTTTACTGTATTTAAAAAAGGTGAGCAGAAGACCATCATATGAGTATCATAAACATACTCTAAAGCCAATTACATTACTTGAAGTAATTTTGCAAACAATATTTAAATGGACAAAATAAATCACAATAACTCTTTTGCTTCACAATTATATCCATATAAAGTTATATGCAAAAATTAAATACCTACTTTTAAAATAAACAATATGTTCACCTGCTGCTATTGCCTTCACTGTTCAAATAAAACATTAAAATAGAGTAAAACGACTTTCTAAGGTCTTATTTTTTTTCAAGGGATCTTAAGCTCCCTAAAAAGTCCTGTCATTTTGTTGACATGTTGAGCATGAGGTCTTCCAACACTAAAACTGAGGCCAAATATGTCAATGAAAGTGGATTTTAGTCCATGATCTTCAACCACAAGACACCCGGTAGCTACTGCGTTTCATTTAATATAATTTCTGCAGTTCAGATGCGTATCTAGATGAAACCCTAAAACAACACCATAAAACAGACCTGACATGACGACATGATGAAATGTATTGCTCGCCATTCATTTTACGGCTCAATTTAATGGTTTTATACCAAACAGCACTTAGAACAGCTCTCTGTCCATTAGTACGAACACCGAATCTCATCCCACTTGTCCCACGAGAGACACAAATCAATAATGCTATAGACTGTGTGGAACCCCTTCCCCCCATTAACATTACTTCAATCTTCACAGAATCAGAGCTTAATATTTCACACTACTAATATAGACCTACTAAAACATTAAGTAATACCAAAGTTACCACCATTTTTTCCCCAGAAACTATTTTGTGTTTACACTAGTGCGTTTTGGTTTTAAAACGCATAACTTTTGCTGCGGTTCCACCTGTAATTTACACTACTCTGGCATTTTCAGCCCTTGAAAATGATTTTCGAAAACGCTGCAAAAACCAATTTCAATTTGTAAACTTCAAGGTTGTGTTTCAGGCCCTGTTTACACTAGTGCGTTTTAGCTTGAAAACAGTGTTTTAAAATGAAAACCAGTCTACACTGGTGTTTTCACTGCATTTCAGAAACGGTCTCTGTCTACACTACACAACTTCAGGCTGCATACGGCATCAAGGCTGTTTTATATAAGAGAAGTAACCGTAATATAATTGACTGTTTTTCCTTTGGGTGTAAAAATACTGTAATTTCTTTTTCAGCACGAATGTGGGCAGCCATGTTTACACAGGGTCTGCATCGGTTTCGTAAATCTCCTTTTTCTAGGGTCAAAAACACCAGAGCAGTGTAAACAACATGCATTAACCATAGCAAAAGTTATACTGTACATTTATAACAAAAACTTTAAAACAAGTCTTCTTTCTTTAGTTTCAATAAGACGTTATGATAAACAGTAAACACTGTAAATTATGCATGATCTGGCCAAAATAAATACATAAAAAAGATGCTTTTAGTAAAAAACAAGCTTCACCCTTTACCTTCAGGGTTCAACTAAAACCTTTAAAAAAGTATATTATTTAAAATAAAATAAACATTAACTGAAACTAAAAAAAACAAAAACACATTTTATTTCAGCTAGTTTGCATTATAGTTTAGGCCGAAGTACATAAATACTACATAGATATATTTTTAGAAAAACTACTAAAAATGACAAAAACTAAAATTTTGCTAAAATTAGGATACGTTTTCACAACAATGATGTGCTAAAAAAAAAAAAAAAAGCTTTTTTGCACACAGGGATCTGCAAAAATGACATAAAACGTTGTATTATGCATGCCAGGCCAGTAGTAGGCGATATCACTTTTTAAAAAAACACATAATACGCATGTTTATGACATATTTTTGTAGTTTACATTGAGATGATAACAATATCATTTACAAAAACGTGCACTTCGAAACCTGTTTAAAAAAACGTAGCATTTTTTAGGTCACCAAACCACCACTGTCGTGTAAACAAATAGCCAAAATGCATAACAGTTTTTAGTTTAGTTTAGTTTCCTCTAAATCAAATCAATTACACAACAGCACTATCAACTAAAAACTGACAACTTTTTAAGCGTTTTGGTTATTAGTTTACAATGGAGGACTAAAAACCCAAACTTTTGAAAATGTGTTTCAAATTGTAAGTTATTGAAAATAATAATGATATCTCCACGTAAACTACCAAAACATTGGAACGGGGAACGTTTCGACAACTTTTTCTATATGCAATAAACTTAAAGGAAAAACTTCTGTTTTTGACACATAGTTGTGTCAATGTACCAAAAAAGTAGAAATAAAATATTCAATAATTCAATATCAACAAAAACTATAATAGTGTGAACAAAGAACACTAAAAAAAACACTGTTCTGCATTAAATCTTAAGGAATATCTTGCCTCATAAACTTCCACTGTAAGTGTTTCGCTGTGCATGTATTTTCAGTCTATTATCTTACAGTTACAACACTGAAATGATAAAATCTAAAAAAAAAAAAAAAACATTTTATTTCAACTTATTTTATAAATAATAAATAAATGAGCAATTTATAGAATATCAGATCTCTACTCCCTGGCCCGCAAGACCAAAATTCACCTCAACTGGTTTAATTGTCCTTCTTAGACTTGCTATACATCAGTGTATCATCTGTAACACCTGACTTCAGCACTTACACCAAAGAGCCAAATGGTGTTTTTGAGGGCCAGGGTCTCTGGTTACCATGGTACTGATCCGTCTATTGATCGTCTGGCAGATGTCCACAAACTGTGCTCCAGTTGAATGGAATTAAACAAGACACAGATTGCTTTCATTCACAGCAGGCTGATTCAAAGATGACAATCACACACCTACAGTGCATTTCATAAAAGAAATATAATTTTATAAATGCAACTAAAGAACTTGTTTAATCCATGCATGCAGGAACAACATAAGAACTTTCTTCCTAACAAAAGGTACCAGTAGCAGATTATACTTTGAAGCGTACCATGGTATTTACATCGTATTCCACAGAAGACTACCGAGGAAGGAAGAATACCGTGATAGTGCCATTGTATGTGTACCACGGTAGTTTTTTTTTTTTTTTTTTTTTTTTTTGCAGCTGTTTAGTTCTCAACCTCAATCTGGATTGAATTCGAATCTTCTCTCTCTGGCGTTCTAAATTATTTTGCATACAAACAAACACATAATCAACGATGGCACAATGAAGAGTGAACAGTTCATGTCCTGCATGACCTAAACTTCATAAAACGTTTTCCTTCCAAAAACAGGAAAGGTGTGTATGAGGGTCAAAATGATTCTCACACGCAAAGACTCAAGTCAATCAAGTTCTTACCTTCACACGGATACTGGACGCTTTATCTCGTGCTCCGGTAAAAACCACCGGGACTTCCTCGCGTGAAAACGCGAATGTAACAAACTCGGTTGGTGTGTGTGATTGTGTGTGTGAGTGTGCGTGTGCGCGCATGAGTGACGGAGCTCCCGGATCTGTGTGTTTACACAGCAGCTTCCAGCTCCGTCCCGAACTCAGTTTTTCTTTTTCGTCTTTACACTCTTTTCTGCAAATATAAGCATATACTTTCTTGCTAAGAATATAGAAAATGTAAAATCAAATCTCTCTCTTTTAAATCGGAAATGCCTTTTAACTTTTAATTCAATAAAAAAAAAAAATACGTTTGGGAGTTTTATTAAGTTTTAGTCCCGGTGGTTTTTACCGGAGCACAGTTAGAATTTTACCCAGACGCGCGGTCATATTAGAGATACTCGGATGTAAACAACAGCATGGATTACGCAGTTAATATACTAATAAATACATTTTCCTGCTAATTTATGCTAAACCATGGAGGAAAAAACGTGTGTAAGCTCTTAAGTCATATAGAGAAGGACTTAGTAAGCAGTAAAGGATGCAATATTTTGATGAATAAGTGAATAGGTGGTAAAGATACGCACAAGCAGTATTAATGATTAGCCTAATATTTCACCTACCTGACTGGAAATTATAAACTTGATAAAAATGATAAACACGAATGTTGTCAAGATTCTTGCCCTGGAAATCCTAGTTCTGTTTGGCCAACCACGAATGCCTTTTGTTCCTCAGACAGTTTTTGCACCCTTCTCCTTGATTTGTTATAACTTTTGGCAGTCTATAGTACTTCAAATGTTTTTCCTGGTCTGACCGATTAGTACAGCCCAAAACATGACAATATTTGACCATTTTCAACAGCCTTTGCACTTTGAATCTCTTTCTCATATATGTTACTGAAGCCCGGTCAGCATGTTTGTATACCTGCGGAAAGAAAGCAGTAAATGCAAATAAAGACACTAACGCTTGTTACTAGATGTCTGTAACAACTCTTTCAGAGTACTTAACGTAAATTTTATTTATTTTTTAATTGAAACTCAACATGCGTAAGTGTTTCATATTTGTTTAACTGAATAGATGCTTGTTCAGGAGCAATAACAAACCAGCAAAACTGTCAGTTTGCTTTCTAAAAATGATCAAGATTCCTAATGAACACAGAAACACATGTATAAAGTTTGCTTTCTCAAATTAAAAGAAAAAATACAATAAAAACGTTATGAAACACTAAAGATATAAAACCTATTCTTCACAGCAAAGGTTTGAATAAGCAGAAACATCTACAAAATCACATTTGCATGTCATTACGTCTTCAACAGCACTCTTATGTCTACTGATAAAAGGAAGTTTACTTTGCTGCTCAAACATCATGTGTACAAAGGTTATCAAAAGGTTCATTTACTATTCATTGCTTTTCCTTAGTTTAATTGACATTTTAGTGTCATTCATTCTATAGGAAATGTAAAAAGCATTTTATGATTGACAATCCTAAAATTGGTCCTCTCATTTCCACAATCCCTTCCACAAACAGCCCTCTAGTGGAAAAATACATGTATTGTTCACATTGTGAAGGCAAAAGCAGATAAGAATTATAGCACATAACATTTTTAAACAATCATAAACATCTATGATATCACTTAAGTACAGATGAGGTCAAAAGTTTAAATACACCTTGAAGAATCTGCAAAATGTTTTAATAGTTGTCAGTAATAGTTGTTTATGAGTCTTGTTTATAAATAACTTAAAATATATAAGTTGTTTATAAATCTCCAGGTCCCACAAATTCTTTGGTTTTTTAGCATTTTTGTGTATTTGATCCCTTTCCAACAATGACTGTATGATTTTAAGATCCATCTTTTTTAACTGAGGACAAGGGACTCATATGCAACTATTACAGAAGGTTCAAACGCTCACTGATGCTCTAGAAGGAAACACAATGCATTGAGAGCCAGAGGTGACTGAAGATCAGGGTAAACTTAACTTATTTTGTCTTCTGGGAACCATGTAAATAAATTCTGTAGTTTTTGAAGGACAGTACTAAATGAAAAAAAAAAAGATATTTAGGCGACGTTCCACCTGTGGAATGTTTTGCATTAAATTAAGTTTAACAGGAATGCTAAGGGGTTAAGCAAAAAAAAAAGTTAAAAAAAAGTACGCACTTTGTTCTGTTCAAAAGTTTACACATCGTGTTTCCTTCTGGAGCATCAGTGAGCGTTTGAACCTTCTGTAATAGTTGCATATGAGTCTCTCAGTTGTCGTCAGTGTGAAAAGATGGTTCTCAAAATCATACAGTCATTGCTGGAAAGGATTTAAATACACGAAATACTGAAAACACACAGAATTTGTGGGACCTGAATGATTTTTTCTGAAGAACAGCAGGCAGTTTAACTGTTCAAGACAAACAAGGGACTCATGAACAACTATCACAAAAAACAACAACAACAACAACAACAAGGTATCAACACAGTATTAAGAATCAAGCGTATGTAAATTTTTGAACGGGGTAATTTTTATAAATTCAACTACTATTTTCTCTTGTGGACTATATGTATATGTCTTCTATGTGACCTGAATATCATTCAGGTCAATACTAAATAAAAAAAACATGCATTTTGTATGATCCATCTTATTTTGGTAAAATAATTAACATTTTGCAGATTATGCAAGGTGTATGTAAATTGTTGACCTCAACTGTATGTTTACAGCCTGTTTATTATAAACAAAAGATTTAGTGCAATTACCCACTTTGAAGCATCATAAAGTAGAGAGAAATACTGTTAACATCTATAATAATATAATTTAATATGGCTGGGGAAGTCCGAAAGAAAGTCATGGACAAATTGGACTGAAATGGACTAAAACCCAGTCACAAATAAAATGGACTAAAATCAGATCTGAATCCACTTTTAGGGACAGAGTACTTTTGGCTTAGTTCAAGGGGTCTGGATTTGTTCTTTAAACCTTAAAGAACACTAAACACTCTTGTATAAAAACTAGAAGCATTATTGTTATACAAAACAGTCTTGACAGAAGAAAGAAAACATACACAAGATAATTCTCTGCCTGTACTTTTCCTCAAAGACCCACAACACACTCATATAGATCCCAAATGGAGGGCCAGGTAAATGAGATTGATGGTAATGGAGAAAAAGCCTATGAGATTGCAGAGGCTGGACAGACCATGATAGCGGTAAAAGGTGGCCCTGTGCTCCTTGTATTTCGGGTCCTGTTCACGTAGTTTGGTGTATCCTTCCTTATTGGAGCGCATACCCACCTGATTCCCCAGACCGTGCTCCTTCTCAATCTCCTGCATGACCTGCATATTCTCAGTCACAGACGGACCAAACCACTGCGCGTTCAGAGCGGCCATGATCACGGCCACAAAGAACAGAGTCATCTGTAAAAAAAAATGAGTGTGACAGTGACATTTAAAGGAACGGTTCATCTAAAAATGAAAATCTGACCATCAGGCCTTTCAAGATGTAGACGAGTTTGTTTCTTCATCAGAACCAATTTAGAGAAATTTAGCATTACATCATTTGCTCACCAATGGATCCTTTGCAGTGAATGGGTGCTGTCAGAACAGCTGATAAAAACATCACAGAAGCAATCCACACCACTCCAGTCCAGTTAACATGTCTGTAGATTGTTTAAAGTTAAAAATGTCTAAATGATGAATTTGTTTCTTACAAACACACAGCTTTGCACTTGACAGGACATTAAATGATGTCTGGAGTAGTAAGGATAACTTGCGGATTATTTTGATGTTCTTCTCAGCTGTTTGGACTCACATTCTGACGGCACCCATTCACTGCAATGGATCCATTGGTGAGCAAGTGATGTACTGTAATGCTACATTTCTCTAAATCTGTTCAGATGAAACACACTCCTCTACATCTTGGATGGCCTGAGAGTACATTTTCATTAGATTAACTATAGTTAATCATGCAGAATGCATAACGTTTTAATTAGTCACCTGTATGCCCTCATGCCAGTCCAGCAGTTCTCTAGGGTGGTACACAGCATATATGGCCAGACTAACTGCATTACCACCCAGCAGACAGTAGAAATAAAATGGGAATAATTTACTTTGCACAAGGCCAAATGTGTGCATGGATACCTGGGTGACCAGCACGAAACCTTAAAACATAAAGAGGAATTAGAAGTAGCCTACATATGGCATGTTATATGTGACCCTGGACCACAAAACCAGTCTTAAGTAGCACGAGTATATTGGTTGCAATAGCCAAAAATACACTGTATGGGTCAAAATGATAGATTTTTCTTTTATGACAAAAATCATTAGGATATTAAGTAAAGATCATGCTCCATTAAGATATTTTGTCAATTTCCTACCATAAATATAGCAAAGCTTAATTTTTGATTAGTAATATGCATTGCTAAGAACTTCATTTGGACAAGTTTAAAGGTGATTTTCTCAATATTTAGATTTTTTTTTTGCACCCTCAGATTCCAGATTTTCAAATAGTTGTATCTGTGCCAATTATTGTCCTATCCTAACAAACCATACATTATCAAAAAGATCCTTATGACTGGTTTTGTGGTCCAGGGCCACATATGATGATATAATTATCATAACATTTGTGCATATTAATTTACCTGCTATGAAAGACACCCACACCTGCATTCCCCAGGTGAAGGAAATCACTAGAAGGTGAAGCACTTTCACAAAGTGAGTTGGGTCTCCCTCGGTAGCCATAATTAACTTCTGAAAAGTGAATAACGTTAATCATAATCAAAATAAATAAAGAGGTCACAAAAAAATCAGCATCAGAATACATTAAGAGTCACAGTCTCATCTTGCAAGACATTTAACAAATAATACATAACATGCATAATACGTGCACATACATTTAAAGTGTGTCAGTATAGATAAGAGTTTTGTACATGGACTAATATTGATAAAACCGAGAGGTACATACTATTCCTAAACAAATTTGTTTTTACGCCTAAAACCTTACCGGTGATCCTAATCGGTTATGTTTTTAGATCCACTGATATATATATATTTTTTTATCACTTTGCTTACTTGTCCCGTTAATTAAAAATGACAACAGCACGTTTCAAGACTTCCGTGATAGTCGTTCACGCAATTTCTCTGCTACTTACGCAAGCAGTGACACACTGAAGCAATTTCCTTCTCAGTGTGAATTCTGCAGGTTTTTGGAAAACACGTACCCGAGTTTTGAGTCTCTTGTTGGAGGCCTTTCCACAATCACTTTCGAAAAAAAAAACTGTTGCTTATCTTCTGCACAAAATTTCAGTTGCTCCTATGGCTCGGTGTCAAGCCTACACTGTTAGTCCCGCCCTCTTGATCACACCATCCAATCACGATCTACTATTCAAATACATGGACGAATGTCAACCAATCATGATGCAAGGAGCTGCTTGTCTTTTTTAATATCGATCCAAAATTGTCACTTATTAACTCTAGCAAGTAAGTAACATTATAGCACTAAATCTATTTAGTATAATTCATATATTAGTATAGTATTTATTAATATGTTGAGCTTTAATTTCTATATTTTGAGCTTTCATATTAATTTTAAATTGTTATGTGACTGTCATTTATATATATTTTTGAAATATTCTTATTTACTTTTTACTTATTTCAATTTGAGTAATTATAGTACTTAAACTTATAGGCTGTATATTACAGTTTTTTACAGACGCTAGGACACATTTCTCAATACTTAGGTCACTTTTGCAAAACTCTTCACACAATTCTCCTAACTGACTTTCAGCTTGGCAAAGCAGTTCATTTCACATTCAAAATGCACTACAACTACCAAAACACTTTATTCAGGTCTCAAATAAACTTATTCTTCCAGAACACTAGCAAAGGTTGACAGCTCACAAACACACTTTGTCAGCCACAAAGCAATGAGCTAAAAAACACTAACAACATGTAGCATTACAGTGTTTTCTTGTGGAAAACAAGGAAACATCTGTTTATAATTGCAATATATATTATTTATAACCGCAATATATGTTACTGGAATGAATCAGACATGATGCAGAATTCGTCAATATTTTATGTTGTTTATTTATTTTTTATTTTTTTTGTTACTAAGTAATTCCAAAATACAAGAATTTGTACACACACCATCCACTGATACAGATAAAAAAGTAATGCTAATCTACTGCATTGAAATATGTTTCAATAAAATAATGCTGTTGAATTTTGCTGTTTTATTCAGTTTTGCATGATGTTATTGTTTGGAACATAAGTTTAACAGTTTTGAAAACAGCATATAAGCATGTGCAAAATGTGCTGTACGTACAAAGATTTTTGCCAGTTGTTGTGTCTGAGTGAGAAAAGAATTCATGAAATTTGAGAGATTTAGTCATTGAATGCATATTGTGCCAAAACAATGATAATTGATCCTCAGTTTAGCCCACATAGACTTCTGTTGTGCTCACTGTGTGAAGAGTTTTGCAAAAGTGACCTAAGTATTGAGAAATGTGTCCTAGTGTCTGTAAAAAACTGTAAGAGATAATTTACAAAAACAGATAACTCCAAAATAAAACAAAAACATAATAAAAAAACATGATTTTTGAAAAAAAGTTATCAGTTTTTGCAAATAAACTCTTCAAACACACACACACACACACACACACATATACATATATACACACACATATAAGATTTATGTAATAGCTTTTGTTAAAAATACCAACACTCATAATTTGTCGAGATGTTTTTGAAAGGAATATTTATAATTATAATTCAAAATATTTTAATGTTAGGAATTTGCTTTTTGTTCATAAGCCTATAATAAGTACTTTTCTGAGAATGATATAGAATTAGTAAATTTATTTAGTGCTGTCAAACGATTAATCGTGATTAATCACGATCAAAATAATATTTTTTTGTTTATATATGTGTATATTTATTATGTACAGTGCCCTCCACTAATACTGGTTTTCTCCAACACTGTCTCCTGCTGGAAGATGCAACCATGACCCATTATAAGATTTCTAACAGTCAGGTTTTGATTTTTTATCTGCTGATATTTGATAGAATCCATGAAGCCATGTATCTAAACAGGATCTCAGGCAGAAAAATAGGTCTACAACATTAAAGACCCAGCAGTATTTTTAACCGTGGGCATGGGGTACTTTTTTATCCCTGTCTGCACCAAAACCATCAGAGGATTAGCTGCCAAAAAGCTCATTTTTAGTTTCATCTGACCATAGAAGCCAGTCCTGTTTGAAGTTCCAATCATGTCTGACAAGTGAATATGCTGGAGTTTGTTTTTGGGTGAGCCAGGAGGATTTTTTCTTGAAACCCTCTTAAACAACATGTGGTGATGTAGGGGCTGTTTGATCATTTTATTTTAGGCTTTCTGACCCCAAGACTCAACAATTCTCTGCAATTCTCCAACTGTGATCCTTGGAGAGTCTTTGGCCGCTCAAACTCTCCTCCTTATCGTGCATGCGGATGATATAGACACACGTCCTCTTCTAGGCAGATTTGTAACATCTTTCGTTGATTGGAACTTTTTAATTATTGCCCTGATGGTGGGAATGGGGATTTTCAATGCTTTAGCTCTTTTCTTACAGACACTTGCTATTTTGTGAAACTCAGCAAACTTGTTCTGCACATCAGAACTACATTCTTTGGTTTTACTACTTGTGATGGATGATTAAGTGTTCTTTTGTGTTCCTCATATTTATAATCCTGTGGAAAAGAAATTCATGACTGGACAATTTTATACTCTGAGCCACCCTGGTGTGCTAATAGATATATTGTAATATTAATGGGAATATACTTAAGAGATATTTTACTTAGACAAATGTTTAGGGGTGCCAATACTTGTGGCCAACGTGAACTAGAGACGTGAACCCCCCCGTTTTCCATCGTTTTACTTCAACGAAAGGTTATCATTTTGTGATTTTTTTTTTGAATGAAAGATCTAAAGGATAAACAAAGCAAATTTATTTTCACAGTCACCTTTGCTCATATTTACTAAGGGTGCCAGTATTAGTGGAGGGCACTGTTGTAAGAAAATTATGTTAAAATACTGCATGTGTGTTTATTTATATATAATAAATATATCAAATCATATCAAATAAATGATGTTTTTTATGTTAATAGTCACATAACAATGTATAAAATAGCAGTTCTGATGTGCAACGGCAGGAGTCAGAGCTGATCCTCATTTAAACCGAAGGAACATTTGACCAAGCGTTTACAGGAGCATAGAAGATTTAATAATGCACACAGTGATATTCACTGATATTGTACATTGTTTTCTCTCACTAAATAAACTCAATTTTGAGCTGTAGTTGTAGTTCTGGTGTTTAACATTAGAGGGCGACCCGCTTTTAAACTGAAGGGCCATTTGACCGAGCGGAAGTAAATCTTCTGTTTATTCTTTGTAGGCGGTGTGTGCTCGTTTTTCTCTGAGGGTCTTCTCACATTAAACGCAGTTTGGTAAGAGATTTGTTTTATAATGAACGCGTAATGTCTTTCTTAAGTGATTAAATGCTTGTTTATATCGTGTGTGTTTTACCATATGGTTTGCGCGGATTTTCATTGTATTTCAATTACACTAATTGTGTTTGTTTTTCTGTGTTGATGTTGCCTTACTTTACACTCTTTAAGCTTTTAGAGCACCTCTATAAATCATAATGTTAAATCAAAATCAAAATAAACATTAGTAACATACCTCCTAAGATATACGCAGGTTTAAATATAAATTTGTATTATTATTTGCTCGGTTCGAAGACAAAATGCAGTCAACGTGGTTTTACTCTTATGTCAGAAAGAATGAGCATGAATTTTATACTATTTTTAGATATACTAAATGTTATTACATAAAGGTTACCTTGATTGTTTAAATTGTAAACCTCATGGTTGCAAGAGCCTGTTGCTTCTGTTCATTGTGTATTTTTGACAAGCAGCTCCTTCCGTTGATTTTTGTTTTTTAAAGATTTGATTATTTGTGCTTTTTCCTCTTTGAAGCAAAAAAATGGGACGCAGAAAGTCAAAGAGAAAACCCCCTCCCAAGAAAAAGATGACAGGAAATTTGGACACCCAGTTTACCTGCCCTTTCTGTAACCATGAGAAATCATGCGACGTTAAGATGTAAGAATAAAACTCTAAGTTTTGCTTAAAGATCTTTAACAAATCAATCACTAATGCACAACAATCCTACTGTATTCCAGGGAACGAAGTCGAAATACGGGGATAATATCATGTACTGTGTGTCTAGAGGAATTCCAGACTCCGATAACCTGTATCCTTCTCAAAATCTGATAAATTATGAGATTGAGTAAATGTATTTATTGCATAATGTGTTTTATTAAATTTTGCTCCGTTTACTCACCCTCAGGTCATCCAAGATGTAGATGAGATGTTTCTTCATCAAAACAGATTTGGAGAAATTTAGTATTTCATCACTTGCTCAGCAATGGATCCTCTGTGGTAAATGGGTGCCGTCAGAATGAGAGTCCAAACAGCTGATAAAAACGTCACAATAATCCACACCACTCAAGTCCATCAGTTAATGCCTTGTGAAGTGAGAAGTTGCACGTTTGTAAGAAACAAATAT
This sequence comes from Garra rufa, assembly GCF_049309525.1. Classification (NCBI taxonomy): domain Eukaryota; kingdom Metazoa; phylum Chordata; class Actinopteri; order Cypriniformes; family Cyprinidae; genus Garra; species Garra rufa. The sequence goes on from NC_133361.1 coordinate 21,961,308, forward strand.
ATTAAAGAACAAGAATGTACAGATAATGTACTCACCCCCTTATCATCCAAAATGTTAATGTCTTTCTTTCTTTCTTCAGTCATAAATGTTTTTTGAGGAAAACATTTCAGGATTTCTCTCAATATAATGGACTTCTATGGTGCCCCCGAGTTTGAACTTCCAAAATGCAATTCAAATGCAGCTTCAAAAGGCTCTAAATGGTCCTAGCCGAGGAAGAAGGGTCTTACCTAGCGAAATGATCGGTTATTTTCTAAAAACATTTACAACTTATATACACTTTTTAATCTCAAACGCTCGTCTTGCCAAGCTAGACAAGACAAGCATTTGAGGTTAAAAAGTATATAAATTGTCATTTTTTATTTTTTTAAGAAAATAACCCATCATTTTGCTAGATAAGACCCTTTTTTCCTCGGCTGTGATCGTGTAGAGCCCTTTGAAGCTGCATTTTGGAAATTCAAACTCGGGGGGGCACCATAGAAGTCCATTTATATGGAGAGAAATCCTGAAATGTTTTACTCAAACATAATTTCCTTATGACTGAAGAAAGAAAAACATGAACATCTTTGATGGCAAGGTATCAAGGACATTATCTGTACATTTTTGTTTTGAAAGTGAACTGCTCCTTTAAGATTAAGAACTTTAAATCTAAACTCTTGGCCAAAACGTCCATCCTCTAGTGAAATTTCTCTCGTGGTTCAGATGAGACAACTACTTCACTGAAGAAAGCAATTCTTGTATAAAGGGCTTGTTTTTTTTTAGCTGGAAGTAACAGGTTGAAGTTAAAAACATCTTGATGTACTTGTTTCTTACAAACACGCAGCTTTTTGTTGATAAGATGTTAATTTATGGACTGGAGTGGTGTGGATTGTGAAGTTTATATCAGATGTTTGGACTCTCATTCTGATGGCACCCATTCACTGCAATGGAACATTTCTCCAAATCTGGTCAGATGAAGAAACAAGCTCCTCTATATCTTAGTAAGTACATCTTTATTTTTGGATGAATTGTTTGTTTAATGTGATATTGTTTCTTGTCCTTAATCACTAATCTCAGATCTCTCAGAGCCGGTGGACGTGTACAGTGATTGGATAGACGCTTGTGAAGCGGCCAATCAGTAGTTTTTGTAGGGTCACATGTCACAGACGACCAAATACACTTTGTTTTGTTTATTTGTTTGTTTTAAACTCCTGTATTGAGTCGCTGTTCAATCTTGTAATGAAGCTGAAAGAACGATCTAATAAAGCCACAGATGGAGGTTCAGGCAACATGGAGATGATAATGATGATGGTTTAAAATTCAGCCTTTCCCTTTTGTTTAGTGTTACACAAATGCTGAGAAAATGCAATGTCATTACTTTCAAAATAGCTGTTTTCATTTGTTTCTAATCTTTTAGTTTGTCTTGTTTATTTTACAATTTAGGTTTTTATAAGACCAATAAAACATTAGCACATTCTCTCCTGTGGAAAACTGTGGTCTGTTTCTGTTGTGGAATCATTTGAAATGTAATGTTTGTAACAAGTTTCAGTCAGTATTTGTGGAAAATAAAGACAAATAGTTGAAAATAGTGATTTATTAGTTTTTCACTTGCTCAGCCATTGTTGGTAAGCCTCATAAATAAAGACATTAGAAGCAATAATGCAAGAGGGACACACTACATCACCGTCGGTGAGAAACAAAAGTAAGTTGCACTGTTTTATGATCTTGTGTTCAGCTGTTCCCAGCGGCAATGAAGTTTCTTAACACACATTGATATAAATGAAATTTATAAGTCTGTTATATCTTTATTAATGGAATTACGTGAGGGCAAGTCTATCTAATTTTTAAAAATAGCTAAATATATTAACTCTGCACATTGAAGACTCACAAGCATCCTAAATCATGAGCAGGTCTAGCCTGTTGTGTTTTTGCATAATTATATTTCTTCACACAATCGGTCACTTTAATAATTATCATGTTTGGAAGGCTAAGGAATAGTCATGCTTGCATACATGCAAATTTACTGAATAACCTCTATATAGCCATAGGGAGTGACAGTTATTTTTCTTAAAAGTGCCATTTTGGTTCACATGATTTTTCACAGTATGATGTGGTAATAACACAAAATCATTCTTTAACAGTAGTTTGTTCTGCATTTGCCCTTGTTATCTTTGTCTAATTACTTTTATGAAGGACAAACTGAATCATTTTGTGACAGACTTTCAAGTCCAGACTGCCCAAATCCTCCGTATAAACAGTTATTATACTAGCTTAAGTTTTGAAATGTCAATTATACTTAATAGAGTGTTTTCACGACGCCTCATCAATCGGCCATATAGGCGGAACTGAATGTAAACAAAGCCGCTGAACCGAACGGAGCTCGCAAATTTGACCGATTATTGCTGCTAGCCATTGCTGTACTAACCGGTCGGACCGGAAAAAACATTTGGAGTACTATAGACTGCCAAAAGTTATAAAAAATAAAAAAAAAATCCAGGAGAAGAGAGCAGAGTGCTGTTTGAGCAAACAAAAGGTGCTTGCGGTTGGCCAAACTGAACGAGGATTTCCAGGGCAAGAATCCTTACAACATTCGTGTTTGTGAAATATTAGGCTAATATCTTAATTAATACTGCTCGTACCTATTCTTACCACTTATTAACTTTAGTTTGTTAAACTATTGCGCTCTTTTCTGCTTTACTACGACCTCTATGTGGTTTAGCAGCTTCCACACGTTTTTTCCCTGTGCATAAATGAGCAGAACAATGCATTCAGTAGTACATTAACCATGCTATCAATGCTGTTGTTTACATCCGAGTATCGCGAATCGGTGTAACTGACCAAACGTCACATAAGTGCAAACCCTCTATTAAATTCACTAAATAATGTAAATAAACTGCTTTGTGGGCAATCTGTAACTTGGTGAAATACTATTCTGCAGTATGAAAGTCATGTACTTCTCATTTCATTCACTTAATACAGAGATTTTCGCTTTTCTGTTTTAGGTTTTCTCATTTGCTTTAGCGATGAATGAATAAGCGAAATGTGTTTACCCCAAAATGACATGAGGATGTGTCCTGGATCAACATCTTCCATTTGCGTTCTTGTCAGTGAATCTGCCTTTTGGACAGAGGTCTCCTCAATCTCAGGTTCCTACAACTCTGTTTAACATAACTAAATGAGCTAAATCAATGGCTTCAGAATTACTTGAGAATTACAAGCAGGTGTGCTGGAGCCGGGTTTACGCCCTTTCAAACAATTATGCACAATCAGCATTATCTTTTGACATTATTTAAATGTCAATTTGAGGCTTATAGTTGAACACCAACTCCTGTTAAAAAATCCAGATAATCTCTTGGAAGCAGTAGTTAAGTACAGTCCCGTTTTTCATCAGGAAATTGATCTGATTGGGAAGTAGTGGGCATCTTTGGTGGATTTTCTTTTCCTCCGTCCAATCACAAAAGAGCATCATGGAACCTACTCAAACCAAATCCACTTAAAATTACACTACGGGTCATATGTTTGGAATAAGATGGAAGATCTTATTTTAAATGTTTTTTTTTTTTAAGGAAGTCATTACGGCTGTATAAAAATATAGTAAACAATCATATTGTAAAATATTATTCAAATTATTTTTTTTAGATATATATTTTAAAATGTAATTTTGTAAAGCAAAATTTTCAGCATCATTACTCCAGTCCTCAGAGTAAATCCTTCATAAATCATTCTGATATGCTGATTTGCTCCTTAAAAAACATTTTGAAGTTGTGCTGTTTTTTAAATTTTTTATATTATCATTTTTTAACAGTAATGCACTACTATTCAAATATTTAGGGTGCGATTTTTAAAAAAAAAAAATTAAATGAGGATTCATAAATTGATTGAAAGTGAGAGTAAAAAAATGAACAGTGTTAAAAATATTTAAAATAAATGCTGTTCTTTCTAACTTCCTATCCATCAAAAAACCTCAACAAAATGTATCAGAAAAATAGTAAGCAGCACAAACATGATAATAACAAGAGCCATTATTAATAATTGAGCACCAGTAATAATTCATAATAGCGGTGCAGCAAATCAGCATATTAGAATGATTTCTGAAGGATCATGTGACACTGAAGACTGGAGTAATGACGCTGAAAATTCAGCTTTGCGTATTGTATTATTTCACAATTTTACAGTTTCTACTGTATTTTTTGATCTAAAGGCGGACAGAAGAGACTTCTTTCAAAAACATAAAAAAATGTAAATGATTCCAAACGTTTGACCAGGAGTGTATATGTAACTATGAGGCATCATAAATAATATCTCCACATTCATCATCTGCATAATTTTTCCATCTAAGAAAATTGGGCCATGCGGTAGATGGGAGAATGGCACACTCAAAAATATGAATAATAAAACTACATAAGTGAGAAGCAGGAAAAGCCTGTGTGTAAAACCCAAAAAGCCCAAGAAATTCCTCCTAATTTTGTCTTCTACGAACGGTCAGTCACTGAAGTACTCAGCTTTGATAATCAGTGGCTGTGATGTCAGTAAACAGTTCAAGCTGGTCCTACTGGTCGACAAGAATTTGGAATATCAAAAATAGTGCAGGTGAATTTCTGAAAAAGCAGCGTGCTGGCAGCTGTCTGTTCATCCTAGTCGGAATACTGATATCCATCCATCTCTGAGTCCTGGCCGTTGTTGATGCATTCATTAGGGTTGGAGCAGTACTTGCTGTCGTACACCTGACGCGGCAGACCGTACACCGTCATGCCGGTCTGGGACGCCACTTTATTGGTGCCCATCTGCAGTGAGACGACAGAGGTGTCGCACACCTCCATGTCCAGCTTCTTATCAAAGATCTGGCGCTTTGTGCCAGGGGCTGTCATGCCGGCCTACGGAAGAGGAAACAGAAAAGAAATGAGCAATATCTTTGGCAATTTATGAATAGTACTAGTCACTGTAAAACAGAATAAGAGCATGAATATAAAAACTGTTACCTGACTGGCTCCTTTGTTGGTGCCCATCTGCAGGCTGATTGTTGACTGGTCCACAGGATTCTCCATACCTGTCTTTGGGTCATAGAGGTGACGCCGTGTGCCGTAAGATGTCATGCCTTTTTGACTGGCAAACTTATTGGTGCCCATCTGAAAATGCAAAAGAGTGAAAAATAAATAACTGTGAAAATGTTAAAGTTAAAGAATGTCTTGTCAAATTAAAAATCAAGGTCAAAAGTAATGTTAATTATTTTACCAAAATAAGAGGGATCATACAAAATGCATGTTATTTTTTATTAAAAAGTCTCTTAAAAGATGTTTACATACAGTCCACTAGAGAAAATAGTAGTAGAATTTATAAAAATGACCCTGTTCAAAAGTTAACATACACTTGATGCTTAATACTGTTTTTTTGTTGTTTTTTTGTTTAGTGATAGTTGTTAGTTGAAAAATCCTTTAGATCCCACAAATTCTTTGGTTTTTCAGCATTTTTGTGTATTTGAACTCTTTTCAACAATGACTGTATGCAATGACTCATGCAACTATTACTAATGCTTCAGAAAGAAAACTCAATGCATTAAGAGCTTTTAGGCAACTTTTTGAATTTAAACATCAGGGTAAATTTTAACTTATTTTGTCTTCTGGGAAACATGTAAGTATCTTCTGTAGCTTCTGAAGGGCAGTACTAAATGAAAAAAATATAACATTTCGGCAAAATAAGACAAGTGTATGCATCTTCATTCTGTTCAAAAGTTTTCACCCCCTGGCTCTTAATGCATTGTGTTTCTTTCTGGAGCATCAGTGAGTGTTTGAACCTTCTGTAATAGTTGCATATGAGTCCCTCAGTTGTCATCAGTGTGAAAAGATGGATCTCAAAATGATACAGTCATTGTTGGAAAGGGATCAAATACACAAAAATGATGAAAAACCAAAGAATTTGTGAGACCTGAAGGATTTTTCTGAAGAACAGCAGGTAGTTTAACTGTTCAGGACAAACAAGGGACTCATGAACAACTATCACTAAACAAAAAACAAACAAACAGCTGTGGATCATTCAGGTAACAACACAGTATTAAGAATCAAGTGTATGTAAACTTTTGAACGGGGTCGTTTTTATAAATTTAACTATTATTTTCTTTTGTGGAAAAATAACATGCATGTTGTATGATCCCTCTTATTTTGGTAAAATAATTAACAAGGTGTATGTAAACTTTTGATCTCAACTGTAATAAAGGTTAGAGTTTTGAAATAGTTTTGTTTTTAAAAAAAGACTCATCAGGGCTGCATTTATAATGTAAAATACAGTAAAAACAGTTATATTGTAAAAATGTATTTTCTATTTTAATATATTTTAAAATGTAATTTATTCCTGTGATCAAAGCTGAATTTTTAGCATCATTGCTGCAGTCTACAGTGTCACATGATCTTTCAGAAATCATTCTAATATGCTGATTTGCTGTCTTACAGTATATACAAAAAATAAATGTGATTACAGTTGAACAACTACTGACCTGCAGACCAATAATGTTGCGTCCCTCCTTTAGTTTCTCAGGAGCAAATTTGCGCTGTTGTTTCTCTGCGTATTTCACTCCAATGTCATATTTGGAATGGACGCCTTTAGATTTTGCCTGCATTTCAAAATAATGATAAATTAATAATATGTAAAGGAACCAGACATTTTACATTTAGGAAGTGGATACTTTCATATTAAAACAAACATGTGCTGTAACGTCTTATAAGCTAAACACACAAAGACAAGAGAGATTCCTTTTTTGGTGTTTGCTTTGATTGTTGGTTTGTGGAAAGCCTACTGATCTTCCAGCTCAGACACCACATGTTTTGATGTTAATCTCTTTGCTAACAGCTAAACACTCCCATATGAATCTCCTTACTATGAACTTTTAAGATGTAGAATAAAAAAGTATAAATATTACAGAAGTCTTGAGCCTTGAGTTAGTGCTTATCATTTCTACATTAAAATTCATAATGTGTGACTCACCGTCCCAGCCAGTGTAATAAGCGTGCACTGGACCTGAGTGTGATTGACGTTCTCAAACAGGTCGTTGGCCTCAAATATGTCATGTGGCCTCAGTCCATACTCTTGAATGGCTCGGACGAAATTACTAATATTTTCCAGCTGCAACAAACAAGGCCAAACCAAGAATAAAGTGACGTGCTCTGTGATTTGTCAAAAATCTGAAAGCATGCACAACTGATTCCACAGGAACAAAGTTCAGCAGCAGAAACCCTGTTTATATTTGAAACAGAAGATCAGCAGTTATTAGATATATAGAATGACACAAGTATTCTAGTTTGCAACGGTCTAGTAACTGTGTAAACTGCAGGTCACATTTGAATATACAATAGAATCCCAAAAATACCCACATTAAAAGATTAGTCTTCCAAGATGTTCATATCTTTCTTTCTTCAGTTGAAAAGAAATCAATGTTTTTGAGGAAAACATTCCAGGATTTTTCTCCATATAGTGGACTTCAATGGGGATCAATGAGTTGAAGGTCCAATTTGCAGCTTTCACTGCAGCTTCAAAGGACTCTACATGATCCCAATTGAGGAATAAGGGTCTCATCTAGTGAAACGATCGGTCATTTTATAAAAAAAAAAAATTATATATATATATATATATATATATATATATATTTAGCTCCAACCCTAATCAAACATAGCTGCCTGTAGTTTTCCAGTTATCTTAATCATAATGAAATTATGATTATGATACAGCAATGTTATTAATAAAGAAGCATCTAAAAAGGAATAGCTGCCTGAAATGAGGAGTCCCAACGCATCCTAATAGATTAAGCAGATATGCATGTAGCTAACCCAGGCATCACTACGTGACTTCGAAGCTATGTATCTCTCTCTTCTCACATAGACATTTTGGACTGCATGCTAAACAATCAGACCTCAGGGTACCGGCCAAAGTGCTGCAACAAACAATCAAAAAAAATATATACAAAGAATGTCAAATGCCCTTTACAAAAAAAAAAGTAAAACAACGATGGCGGACGATGTTGAAGTTAGAGGAGAAAATTATATATATTTTTTACCCTACCCTACCTTTTTGAACCAGAGTACACAGATAAAGAACTAGCCGTGCATGAAAATTACCGATTGTTTTGCTAGATAAGACCCTTATTTCTCGACTGGGATCATGAAGCGGCATTGAATCTGAAATTTGGACCCTTAACCTGATGGCTCCCATTGAAGTCCACTATATGGAGAAAAATCCTGGAATGTTTTCCTCAAAAACCTTAATTTCTTTCTGACTGAAGAAAAGAAAAACATGAACATCTTGGATGACATGGAAGTGAATTAATCCTGTAACTATTTTACTACTTGGTTTTCACTCAAACATCTAAACCAGGGCTGGACAACTTCGGTCCTGGAGGGCCACTGTCCTGCAGAGTTTAGCTCCAACCCTAATCAAACATAGCTGCCTGTAGGTTTCCAGTGATCTTGAAGACATTGATTAGCTTGGAGCCTCTGTAGGACAGTGGCCCTCCAGTTGCCCAGCCCTGAACTTTCTTTACTTTCTTCAACTGTCAGGCTTTAATCAGGGGTCTCAAACTCAATTCCTGGAGGGACACAGCCCTGCACATTTTCGCTCCAACCCTAATCAAACACACCTGATCCAGATATCCAAGGACTTTAGGATTAGCCTTTTTCACAAAAATCGAAAATTACGCCAACGCAGGGTAAAGTTAGTTCCGCTACAGCTCTGCGCCTATTATATTAGTATGTCCTTGTCTCAAATAATGCTTCTTCCCTGCTGAACAAAAAAACAGCTAAAACCAGCCTAGGCTGGTTGGCTGGTCTTAGCTGGTTTAAGCTGGTCTCCCAGCTAAAGACCAGCCTGAACAGGCTGGAAAAGTGGCGAAAACCCCTCTAAAACCAGCCTGCTGACCAGCTATGACCAGCTAAAACCAGGCTGGTTGACCAGCTAAAGCCCAGGCAGCTTTTAGCTGTTTTTTCACCAGGGTTACCTTTTCTGTTTTATCTGTTTTCCAAGTTGTTGTTATATAATCAACAAAGAAACAACATTTTACTTGTTTGTAATTTATATGGCCACTCAGACCGCTGTCTCGTTAAAATAAAATGCTAAACATAGTGCCGGCTGGTTTCTGTTTGCCATCTCTGGTATATATTTGAGCGTATTTTCTCAATGTATTTCATTTCCCTCTAATCACTACATCCTGATAAATTATGACAGCATTTATATCCAAATGTACATTTTTCCAATGAAACAATTCTGAGTTCGGTTAATGCATAAACTTACTACAACAATGTAATCCCAGTCCAAGTGGAATAAAGCATTAATCGAAGGCATCTCTTCTTTAGTCTTATATTATTTTATTATGTATATCCCTGAGCACATTATACAACGTACATTTACACCGTCATGTTAATAATGCAAAGAAGAGCAAGTAGAAAATACAATATTATTTTAATAATAATAATAATAATCGCGAAAAAGTCATAATGCACAGCCAGCACCAAATAGACATATATATATCATAGTATCTACTTTGTAAAAATAAACTTTGATTCCCGAACTTACTCTTGTTGAGTGCTGTCACCGGAAAAACTTTTACCCTGCAAGCGCCAATCCAGAAGCCAAAAACACGGAAGTGTGAAAAAGGCTAATTACTAAAAACTCCAAGCAGGTGTGAGTTGGAACTGGTTGGAGCTAAACTCTGCAGAGCTGAGGCCCTCCAGGAATTTAGTTTGAGACCTCCAGAGTATAAATACTGAAGACAGGAATATGCTGAAAAAACAGCTAAAACCAGCCTAGGCTTAGCTGGTTTAAGCTGGAAGTAGCTGGTTTTAGCTGGTCTCCCAGCTTGGCCAGGCTGGTTTTAGCTGGTGGTCTCCCAGCCTGACCAGCTAAGACCAGTCTGGCCATGCTGGGAAAGTAGCCAAAACCCCTCTAAAACCAGCCTGCTGACCAGCTATGACCAGCTATTTTTTTCAACAGGGTTTCCTTTGATTTCCCATGCAGATCAGATATTACAGTGTCAGCGCCTCCTACTGGACCTGAACTGGAACATCCAAATGCCAGATATGCATGAGAATGTGATATTCTTGCTCACCTGATGCCAGTTTTGAGGAGAGTTGTTGATCTTTCTTACAGAACCGGGCTGGAGAATGTTGATTAGCCTGTTCAGAAAATAAACATGAAGAAATGAGTGACTTTAGATGATCTTCAGATGTGGATGAATCAATCAGGAATTACTCACTCGCACAGTACAACTCCGTCTTTCAGCCCCTCCATGAAGTTCTCAGGAAGTTTGCGGCCTGTGACCTCATTGATCCACAATCTTAGCTCGTCCTCCTTTTGGGGGTCATATTTGTGGGCCAGCTGGAGGTCAAAGATCAAAACATTACTATACATGTCAATTCTGCAGAATTTATATACTCTACAGTACATTTTTAAAGTCTTGTTACACATATAACTTTTAATTCATTTGTCTAAAATATGTGAAAATATGAAATAAACAATTGAATATACACTACTAAGTCTCTTATGCCCAACAAGGCTGCATTTATTTGAATTTATTTTATTAAAAAAGAGGGGGAAATGTAATATTATCAAATAGAATTTAAAATAACAAAATGTGATTTATTCCTGTGATGCAAAGCTGAATTTTCAGTTTCATTACTCCAGTCTTCAGTGTCACGTGATCCTTCAAAAATCAGTCTAATCTGCTGATTTACTGCTCAAGAAACACTTTTTATGATTGAAAACCATTTTGCTGCTTAACATTTAGCATGTTTTATGAAGTACTAATCTCTTTCAAAAGAAAAACAAATCTCAATGGTGATTAAAAATAGATTAATGACAAGACACGCATATTTGCTCTTGATCCAAAATATTTTCTTGATGAAAATGACCATTTTCTAGCATGTTTCATCCAAATAAACTCCATAACTTATAATGTTTCCCTTTGTCTCAGTTCCTCAGACAGATGGAATTCTTAAAAATGAAACATTTTGGCTGTGGCTGACTGAGTTGTAAGGGAAAAGAAGCAGTGGAATATAAAATATAAGGTTGGGAATGCTGGGGACATTCCTGCAAGCAAAAACTTGGATTGTCTCCTTCATTGTATTGCAGCGTTTGCAAAATATTTACTCTCAAGAGCTACGCAACAGATCTTGGTCTTTCACTCTTCAAGTATTTCTAATAAAGGAAGAACCGGACAGAAAAAAAGGAAGAGAGAGAGAGCGAGAGATCTGAGAGAGCTGTTACTCCCAAGTTTGGTGCGCTGGTGTGGAAGCCAAACAAACGCTGTAACTTTAAATCAGTGTTATTGTTGGCCATCTCGCTCTTTTCTGTCCTCCATGTCACTTCTCCACCCACATCTGCGTGTCTCATCCGATCAGGCCTCCGTTCTGATTTTCAGTTCCTCCTGACTATGGTTTTTTCTTGCTCCTGTCTGCTCATGTGAAGTGACGTAGTTAGTACACGCTAAATGTGTCCGATAAAAGAACGCCAAGCTCGATAGCACTCATAACCTTCAATGGAATTCTGCTCAGAGCTTGATTTATTGTTTTTCTCTCATTCTGGACATCTGGAACAGACCTCAGTCTAACTCTATAGAGGCTGGGCCAAGACTGGATTTTTTTTTAAAAAGCAGGAATTCTGTCACAGACTGCCTGGATAACATTCCTTTATACCCGTGGTTATACTAGAAATACCTGCATGTTGTACATTGACATTTATTTTTAGCAGTTACATTGTATATGATTCCTAACTCCTAAAAATAAAGGTTCTTTATCGGGACATATGATTGTGTAAAGAACATTTAACGTCTATGTTACACAAAAGGTTCTTTATAGTGGAAGAAGGTCAGGAAATCTTTATATTATTATGTTCTTCACACCAAAATGGTTCTTTTATGGTCTTGCTACGAAAAACCATTTTTGGAAGCTTTATTTTTAAGAACGAGGTCTTTCATTACTGCATAAACAGGGACAAAAAGACAAAAGTGTAATGACATTTATATGAAGCATAGGCTATAGTCCTAGTATCAGCATTGGCTAAAATTACAAATGTTTAGCTAAGGTTCACACTAGCCACCAAAAATAACATTTTAAAATGTAAAAATAACATTTTTTTGCAGTGATGCCATAGAAGAACCATTTTTGGAATTTTGAAAGAAACTTTCAGTGATCAGTTCTTAAAAGAACCTTTTTATTCTTAGTCGGAAGAACAATTTAAAAATCTACACTCTTAAAAATAATGGTTGTCAGTGCCTACACTCTTAAAAATAAAGGTGCTTTAAAAGGTTCTTCACAGCGATGCCATAGAAGAACCATTTTTGATTCCACAAAAAACCTTTTAAAGAACCATCTCTTTCTCACCTTTTTATAATTTGAAGAACCTTCTTTCACCACAAATAACCTTTTGTGGAACAGAAAGGTTCTTCAGATGTTAAAGGTTCTTTATGGAACCATTTAGACAAAAAAGGTTCTTTTATGGCATCGTGAAGCACCTTAGTAGTTAGCGCACTGGCATATAAGGAAACTGTGCTCCGGCCGGCCTGGGTTCAAATCTCGACCCAGGGACCTTTGCCGATCCCACTCCCTGCCTCTCTGCCCAACACTTTCCTGTCAGTCTTCACTGTCCTGTTATCTAAAAAAAAGCACGAAAATCACAAAAAAAAAAAGATTCAATAAAATAAAAAAAAATAGTTGCCATCAATGGTTCCATTGTTCCTTTAACAAACGTGAAAACTTTCCATTGCACAAAAGGTTCTTTATAGTGGAAAATGTTTCTTTAGATGCCATGAAAGAACAATTTTTGTTTCCTAAAAGAAACTTTTTAGTGAACAGTTCTTAAAAGAACCTTTTTATTTTTTAGTCTGAAGAACAAAAAAATAATGGTTCTTTATTGGCATCATGGTTCCATGAACATCCAATGGATTCATGGTTCCTTTAACATCCATATAACCTTTCCATCGCACAAAAAAGTTCTTTATTGTGGAAAATGGTTCTTTAGATTATTAAAATGTTCTTCACAGTTAGAAAAAGCAATGGTTCTTTTCAGAACTGTTCACTGAAAGGTTCTTTTGGAACCCAAAATGGTCCTCCTATGGCATTGCAACGAAAACCCCTTTTTGGAAACTTTTAATTTTTTTACGAATGATATGGTCTTTCATTAGCACATGATGAGAGACAAAGAGAAAAAAGTGTAATGTAATTTTCTGACATTATATATATATATATAATATATAATATATAATATATATATATATATATATATATATATATAAACAATAGGCCATAGTCCTAGAATCAGCACTAATTGAAATGACCAATGGTTAGCTGAGGTTTACACCAGCTGTTTTTAAATAAAATTTAAAAACAGCTTTATTTTTTATTTTTTTTTGCAGTGATGCCATAGAAGAGCCATTTTTGGTTCTTCAAAGAACCTTTCAGTGATCAGTTCTTAAAAGAATCGTTTTAATTTTAGTCTGAAGAACATTTAAAAATCTACACACTTAAAAATAATGGCTGCCATCAGTGGTTCCATGAACATCCAATGGTTCCATGGTTCCTTTAACATCCATGAAACCTTTCTATTGCGCAAAAGCTTCTTTATAGCAGAAAAAAGTTTCTTTACATTATTAAAATGTTCTGAACATTTAGAAAAAATGGTTCTTTTCAGAACTGTTCAAACCCAAAATGGTTCTGCTATGGCCTTGCTACAAAAAACTCTTTTTGGAGCCTTTAAGGTTTTTCATTAGTGCATAATGAGGGACAAAAACACAAAAGTGTAATGTCATTTTCTCACATTTATATAAACAATAGGCCGTAGTCCTAGAATAAACACTGGTTGAAATGACCAATGGTTAGCTACCAAAAATAAAATTTAAAAATATATATATATATTTTTTTTTTTTTTGCAGTGATGACATAGAAGAACCATAACATAATGATTGCCATCAGTGGTTCCATGAACATCAAATGGTTCCATGGTTCCTTTAACATCAATGGAATCTTTTCATTACACAAAGATTCTTTACAGTGGAAGAAGGCTCTTTAGATTATTAAAAGGTTCTTCACACTTGGAAAAAATTGTTCTTTTGGAACCCAAAATGGTTATTCTATGGCCTTGCTACGAAAACCTCTTTTTGGAACATTTTAGGTTTTTCATTAGTGCATGATGAGGGACAAAAAGAAAATAGGGAATAGTCTTAGAATCAGCACTGGCTGAAATGACCAATGAGGTTCACACCAGCTACCAAAAATAACATTTGAAAATGTAAACAGGTTTTCGTGCAGTGATGCCAGTGAAGAACCATTTTCAGTCCCTCAAAGAACCTTTCAGTGATTAGTTCTTAAAAGAATGAAGAACATTATAAAAATCTACATTTTTAAAAGTAATGGTTCTTTTTTGCCACCAACATCCAATGATTCCATGGTTTCTTTAAGATTCATGGAATCTTTTTGCTATAGACCTTTTTCCGGAGTAAACGATGAGCGCCGCCATTAGCATTCTAACGTCAGATGGAATGCTTTTCTGTTCCGGTCTCCATAGGAACCCATTCAAATAGCGTCCATCTGTTTTTAATGTAGCTAACGTCTGCAGCTTCGTGTCGTCTACACACTCATTAAAGTGAGGCACTGACAAATGACGGTCATTGCGACATTGCAAAGTGATGGCGCTATGGAGCCATGTGCTATTTAAAAACATTTTAATATGTTTAACTTTAGATTATAAACTCGGAATATACGCTAATTTGACTAGAAACACTGGAGACCGGAAATGCAAAGAATTCTTTCAGTTAAGAGTCGGACTTACTTCTGCGTTCAGGAAAAACGTTCTTCTTTTGGAACCCAAAATGGTTCTTTTATGGCTTTGCAACAAAAACCTCTTTTTTAAACCTTTATTTTTTATTAACGCATAAAGAGGGACAAAAAGACAAAAGTGCAATGTAATTTTCTGATATTTATATAAAGAAAAGGCCATAGTCCTAGTATCAGCACTGGCTGAAATGACCAATGGTTAGCTGAGGTACACACCAGCTACCAAAAATATATTCCACACTCTTAAAAATAAAAGTTCCAAGTGTTTTTTTTTTTTTTTTTGCCATAGAAAAAACATTTTTGGACCCTCAAATAACCATTCTATAATTGACATTTATACATAATTTGAAAGCTGAAAAAAGAAGCTTTCCATTGATGTAGACATAGAAATAGATCTGGAATCTGAAGGCACAAAAAAAGTTGTCCAAGTGAAGTTTGCAATGCATATTACTAATCAGAAATTAAGTTTTAATATATTTATGGTGGGAAATTTACAAAATACCTTTATTGAACATGACCTTTACTTAATATCCTAATGATTTTTGGCATAAAAGAAAGAAAGATCATTTTGACCCATACAATGTATTTTTGGCTTTTGTTACAAATATACCTGTGCTACTTTAGACTGGTTTTGTGATCCAGGGTCACATTTCTTTATTGCCATCAGTGGCTCAATGAACATCCAATGGTTTTTTTAACATCCATGGAACCTTTCTATTGCACAAAAAAAGTTTCTTCAGATGTCAAATGCTTTTTAAAGAACTAACTGAATGCTTTTTGGGAACCGAGAATGGTCCTTCTATTTCATCACTATGAGAAAAAAAAAAAAAAAAAAAAAAAAAAAATTGGCATCTTTTGGAACCTTTGTATCTTTTTTCCCCCACTATAAAACCTTTTATTTATTGGAAAGGTTCCACAGATCTTAAAGGTTTTTCATGAAACTACAGATGCCAAAAAGAACCTTCATTTTTAAGAGTGATTTGTTAATGTTCTCATTAAGTTATAAAACCATTAATTCAGAATGTTCTATAAATGTTTAAAACATCAAATGTTTTAGCATTCTATTTTATTATTTTGTAGACATGTTACTTCTGAACATTTTCTAAACCATCTTTGATAAACGTCCAACTAAAATGTTTTAGAAAAATGTATAAACCTTTTGCTAACATTTTAAGAATGTTGTGAAAGACCAGATAACTGAATTAGTGTTCTATTAATGTAACTACAACACTGTTTGTTCAAAACTTTAAGAGAACCTTGCCAGAAAGTTCTGCAAATGTTCCCTGTTGCCTGGAACAAGGATGATCTTCCAGTATTAGGGTAGGATGTCCAACAATGCTCCTCCTTATTCTAAACTGTTTACAACATGCTCCTCTTCTCAGATATTGTAAGTGAACACAACTCTTCCTTATATGGGGTCCGAAAACTGCATACCTAGTGCTCAGGAAGACACTCCTGACATAATAGCAATGACACACAAAATTCACAGTGTGACAACTGAAATTGTGCAGCATGACTTCTGGTGTACCAGAGAATACAGATATGTGTGCTACGCAGGAAGCGGGATATCAATGACAGCTAAAGGCAAAAAGCCAAAATTTCAGGTAGCCTATTTTTAAAAGTGGACCACGAAGACTATGATGGGAAGAAATGAGGAATCAACTATAACATAAGGCACATCAGTACATTACTTTAGAACAGAATTATATGTGATCCTGGACCACAAAACCTTTCATAAGTATATTTGTAGCAATAGCCAACAATACATTGTGTGGGTCAAAATTATAGATTTTTCTTTTATGCCAAAAATCATTAGGATATTAAGTAAAAATCATGTTCCATTAAGGTGTTTTGTAAATTTCCTACCTTAAATATATCAAAACTTTTAAATATATCAGAACTTCATTTGGACAACTTCAAAGATGTTTTTTTTTTCCACCCTTAGAATCCAGATTTTCAAATAGTTATATCTCGGTCAAATATTGTCCAATCCTAACAAGCAATACATCAATGGAAAGCTTATTTTGAAAGCTTAAATTGACCCTTATAACTGGCTTTGCGGTCCAGGGTTACATATGATGAAGGACAAATCTATAACTGAGGGATGATTACAAGCAAGCTATCAAATATTTCCATATTATTAAAATGTTTTTTTTTTGCCATTTTATAGATGCAACTTCACCAAAACAATGTGCAAATTTGACTAAAATCAACTAAACATCAATTTGTACTTGAATTCATGACTATTCATAATGAATGCTAGATGTCAAAATGACAATATTTTTGTGCTTTGATAAAGTTCTAAGTTCGTAAAGTTTAGCTGGAAGTTGAGGCGAGTTTGTGGTTTTCAGTCTGTTTACGGATGTCACCACTTTATTATTGCACATTTTTTGACGAAATGTATTTTATTTACACTCGACCGTATTCACTTTTAAAGTATTATAAAGTTTTTTCGAATAGATGTTGGAAGGATTACACTTTTAAGAGCCCTTTTCCTTCTTAACCATTTGTTTTGAGCACTTTGGTGCAGACTATAATGAGTTGGTTTGGATCCCCATAAACCTCTCATAATTCACAGCCTGTTGTTGACATTTGAAATGATGTCAACACTTAAAAATTAAGTTAAAAAGTTCCTTGTGTAGGCTATAAATACAGAACAAATGATTCTGTAAACGTTTTAGCTTCAGTAGCGCAGGTGCTGCCTGCGCATCTTTGACAGCTGTCAATCAAAACAGATGCCTACCTTGCTCTTGACCTCCGCAGAAAGTCCGAAAGCAGGTCCGCTCTTGAAATGCGTTGACATTGCGCTTTTCACCAGATTCAGACGAGAGGATGGCGATATAACGTTAGATCTGGAATCTCCAGTCCAACTGTCCGATCATGTGGGAAGGTTTGGGCCACATCTTCTTTTCCACAATCTTTTTTAAACTCTTCCCATCTGTGCGTGCGCGGAGCGAGCGCTGATTGGTCGGGGCCGACGTCCAATTGCGACGTCACGCCGCTCTGTTAAAATGATGTCACCGGCATGGCATTAAACGCGTCCCATGTCACTTTTTCCACTTTGAAGTGAATTAGGGATGCCTCTGATTTGTCTAGATCAGGCAATCTCAGCTGGTTTTGCTTTTTGATTTGACAGTGGACATCAAGCTCCGACACAACACAGCACTGAATATGTCAAAAAGTGCAAAAATCAAACAGTACAAATGATTCTTTGAATTAAAGAATTAATATTATCTATCTATCTATCTGTCCGTCCGTCCGTCCGTCCGTCGCCATAAAATGGGCATATTTTCATCAGATTTCAAAGTATGAATATTGTTTTGGAGATCTTTCTGTCTGTCTGTCCGTCCATCCATCCATCCCTCTATCTATCTATCTGTCTGTCTGTCCGTCCGTCACAAAATGGGCATCTTCCTAGTCATCCATTTGTCTATCTATCTATCTATCTATCTATCTATCTATCTATCTATCTATCTATCTATCTATCTATCTATCTATCTATCTATCTATCTATCTATCTATCTGTCTGTCTGTCTGTCTGTCTGTCTGTCTGTCCGTCCTTCTGTTCGTCGCCATAAAATGGGCATCTTTTCATCAGATTTCAAAGTATGAATATTGTTTTTGAGATCTTTCTGTCTGTCTGTCCGTCCGTCCATCCATCCATCCCTCTATCTATCTATCTATCTATCTATCTATCTATCTATCTATCTATCTATCTATCTATCTATCTATCTATCTATCTATCTGTCCATCCGTCACAAAATGGGCATCTTCCTAGTCATCTATCTATCTATCTATCTATCTATCTATCTATCTATCTATCTATCTATCTATCTATCTATCTATCTATCTATCTATCTATCTATCTATCTATCTATCTATCTATCTATCTATCTATCTATCTATCTATCTATCTATCTGTCCGTCTGTCCGTCCGTGGGCATCTTTTCATCAGATTTCAAAGTATGAATATTGTTTTTGAGATCTATCTGTCTGTCTGTCCGTCCATCCTGATTAATAATGAAATTAATTATTTATATATGTGACCCTGGACCACAAAACCAGTCATAAGGTAAAATTTTACAAAACTGAGATTTATACATCATATGAAAGCTCAATAAATAAGCTTTCTATTGATTCATAGTTTGTTAGGATAGAACAATATTTGACCCAGATACATCTATTTGAAAATCAGGAATCTGAGGGTGCAAAAAATTCAAAATACTGAGAAAATCACCTTTAAAGTTCTCCGAATTAGGTTCTTAACAATGCATTTTACAAATCAAAAATTACATTTTGATATATTTACAGTAGGAATTTCAGAAAATATCTTCATGGAACATGATCTTTACTTAATTTCCTAATGATTTTTGGCATAAAAGAAAAATCAAAAATTTTGACCCATGCAATGTATTTTTGGCTATTGCTACAAATATACCCCAGCGACTTAAGACTGGTTTTGTGGTCCAGGGTCACATATCTCCAATCATTTTGATTATGTAAAGAAGCGTGAGGATAAAACACTAAAATATGAATTTTAAAAAAAGGATTAAGAAAAAAAGAAATTAACTTTTTTTAGTGTCTCTGTTATGCTTTGATGCAGATGAGCTGATTTTCCTTTTTCATTCCACTGTGTTATTCTGAAACAGATGACAAGCCGTAGGAATGTGGGGCCAGGAGTTTGTTGTCCAGTCAGAGAACATAAGCTGGTAAAACCTCCTGATCCATCAGCACAGCTCTATGATGTCATCATGAGATCGCACATAGGAATGAAACTCGGCATGATGTTGATGTTTTGACAGTTTATAGAATCTGTTTTTAATGTTATTTGATCGCACACTCATTCAGAGTTATGAAAGATGGTATTTTAATAACAGGCTAGGCTAGTTTGGAATATTCTACATCAGATACTGTACTCTGAGTGCTCAATCAAAAAAAGCAGAAGCGCAGCTTTGGATCTTGAATTCTTTTCAACAAATCTCAGTAAAAATGTCCCATAAAGCATAGTTCTAAGTGCTGATACGAAAGAACAGGGTCTGAATGATGGTGCTAACATTTACACAGGTGCTTGTCATCCAGCACTGTAATCCATTGCTTATCTGACCGCAGACTCACAAACGGTAAGAAATATGGCTAATTAAGATTTGTTAAAAGTGCTGAAATGAAAGATCAGTGTGAAGGTTGATTAAACTGAGTGAAATATAGATTTAAATAAAGGACAAAATGGCCTTTAGTCATGATAACTAAAATCATTATCACACGAAAAGGACATGGAATTATTTTATTGGATACCTAAAATATATAGTTATATTTGTCTGTCTGTCTGTATGTCTGTCTGTCTGTCTGTCTGTCTGTCTATCTATCTATCTATCTATCTATCTATCTATCTATCTATCTATCTATCTATCTATCTATCTATCTAGCTCTTCTATAAATTTGAACAGAAATAGAAATAATAGGGGGAAGAAACAAATGTTATTAAACAAAATATATAAGCAAAACGTTTTATTTTTTGGCAATTTCCATGCCTTACACGGTTAAGTCTATTAATGATCTGATCTTGTTTGATCTAAGACATCATTGAAACATATTTGAACATTTTTTTTCCATATCAGTAAAAATCAAACCAGATGTAGTAATCCAAAAATGGCATTTTATCTCCAAATCTACTTTTACTGAAAGGGACAGTCTGGAGTATATGGATGATGTCATTTAGTCATTAGGATTAGTGTGTAACATCTCTAAAAGCAGCTCTGTGATGCTCTCATACAGTAGCTAGAGTCCCAGGCAGGGAGTCACTCGGAGTGCAGCCTGATCCAACGTTCTTGTAAACATTCTAGGGGTTGAAAAAGAGCAGGGGAGGAATTTGGACGCTTTATTTGGTCATGACTGAGGCAGACAATCACCCTGCTATGAGGGTCAAGACGAAGAGGTGTTCATGCTGCACAGCTCTGACATTCACAACTTCATGAGAGGATTTCACATTCAGCTGGACTTCACGAAGCACACAATAAATTAATCCAAACACATCTATCTCCATATTTCTTAATTCATTATTTTGTAATGCTGGTGTCATTTAACTAGCTGCATCCATTTTTAGATCTGGTGATCTGTTCTGTGTTAAAGGGTTGTTTTTGTCACTCTTCATCCATAGTAACTTACTCAGCGCACATGTCAGCGTGAGATGTAAATCGCCCACTGCTCTGTCAAACAGCTTTAGCAAAGATAAGCAAATAAAAGACACAAAGGTAGACAGGTTTCAAACTAGAAAAAAAGTACTTGGTGATGGCTTACGCAGGTGTTTTGGTGGTTGCTAATGAGTTGCTAGCCAGTTGCTAGAGGTGTTTACTAAGGCATTCCTAACAATGTTGCTAATTCAGCATATTTCCTGTGGAAATGGGCTACTTTTACATTGTTGCTGTGGGTTGTTTATTTTAGTCCACAGATTGGTTGAAGTTTTGAGTAGCAATTGACCTTATGCACAGAGCATTCTTTAGAACTTCCGCATAAAGATAAGCCAGCTCGTAAACTTCCGCTGAAGCTCATTTTACATGTGAAATATACTAGGTGGAAATTGAGACTCATCTACTGCCTTGTTCTTATCAGAAACTGAGGAAAATTATAATTGCAACATTATAAACAATGTTAGCGGCATGAACATTCAGTTTCATATTATTTAACAACATAATTTAAAGCCTGGTAATCCGTACTCTCTGTATCTGCATAGTTGTACATTTAAATGCTGACAGCTAAACACTATCATAACCTGTTTATGCTAACTTTAGCTAGCTAGCCATACTTCTCTTCAAGGATATCTTAATTCGGGTTATGCGAAGCGCCCAGCGTTCGAACCGGAAAACAGGACTAATCATTTCCGCTTCTCAAGTTCTCACTTCTGTAACGTTACACAGCTGCAGCAGTAGCCTAGGTGATCGCTGATGTTACTGTTAAATTTCGCTTCGCTTAATTCTTAATACACTTCTTACTTGTGATCAAACTTTTGTGTAGGCTATTTGGTTTAATTAAAATGTCACGAATGTTAAAATATCAGAAACGGGAACATCCGAACAGCAGTTTTTGTTGTGTGCCGAGATGCTCTGTTTCGGGGAAAATTAACTCAGGGGTAAGTTTCCACCAGTTCCCAAAGGATGAATTAGTCAGGACGATTTGGGTCCAAAATATTAGACGTGATAATTTCGTTATAAGGAGACACACCACTGTCTGCATTCGGCATTTTATGACAGAAGATATAATTGAAGGGGTCGACGACGGTTGAAATAAAGATGCTAATTAAACCTTTGTAATTTATATAGTAGCCTACTAGACACAATTTTCTATGAAATACATAGACCTACACTTTATTGGCTGAATAATATTTACCCTTTGAATGTTGAGCGTTATTAACGGTTGAATAAATGCTGATGTGGGACAAAATGCCCGATTTCCAACACGTTGAACTGAGCAACGCCATTGTACCATTGTAATTGGCTACTTCTAAACGCATATAGCTCAGTAATGTCAGCTTTATGTATTTTCTGAGAGGGGGTGGGATTTTTGTTGGGAAAGTCGGGGGAAAGACGCACACTTCGATTAGACTGGATAAACACATGCAGCATCTTGATTGTTAAGAAAATGGTATTCCTAATAAATGTCTCGAATATTTAGATTATGTCCAATGCTTCTCTTTCTTTTTGGAATTATTAGACACAGTTCACTCTGTCTTTTCAAATGCCTAGGTCTGTTTCATTTCCTTAATTATACAATTCTTAGCACTATTTTTAAACGCTTATTCAAGCAATAATATATAAATTATCTCATGTATATGCTTGTTTAAACGAATTCCAAGTAAAAATTGTATTTTTTTCTTCACATTTCCAGAGAGCGAACCGAACGAAATTAAACATTACTTAATAAATTCAAGGAACTATAATTTCCTCATTTGCCTCATTCCTTCATTTGATACAACTATTATAGCTATACAATTAATTTATATATAAAATAATATTATTTTGTCATATTCGTGATTCCTGAATTTATATATGAAAACTTCGTTTTGAAGTGCATTCGTTATGTTTGTATAAGAAAAGCCTATTAAGTTGATTTAATATTCTTGATAATTTTTAGAAGAGGTTAAAAAAAGGAAAAAAAGGAATTAGCTTGTAGTCTATATATATTTAGGGCTATAGGCTAATCTTTTTGTTAACCTTTACTACACTGTAGATCGAAATAAAATAATTCTTGATATTTAACATCGGAGAATCACTGACATAATTTAGAGTACTTCGAAAACAAAACTATTTAAATCTGTATAAAGGAAAGACAAAATAAATCACAACAAGAACAATCTGTATTTTTCTTGTAATCAAGAACATTTCTTTTGACAAAATTACCTAATTAATGCCGAATGATGTTTGACAGTGAACGCATCTCCACCGCATAGCCACATATAATCGCTGCTGTCAGTCGCAAATATTAAACATATTTTCTTCCTTTTTTTTTTTTTTTTTGCGGTCCGAGTTAAATCCCTTATCTAACTGAGTACTCGGGGCTCCGGACGTCCGTTTGCATATAAGGTGTACATCCGAAATTGTTATTTGTGGTAGCTCCTGTAAACACCGGCTTAGAAGGTGACCATGGCTGTATCCGAAATCGCCCCCTATACCCTATTCACTATTCCCTACATTAGTCCACTCGTACAGTTCACTTGAAGGAGTGAATGAAAACGAGTGAGTGAATTCGGGCACTAAGTGCACCGGAAGGACTGCAGCTTTTGCATAGTATTGCTTATTGTTTAACAATAATTTAAAACGGACAGTTGGAGTAGTAAGATTAAAGGATTTATTTTGAACTATGTCAAGGAGTTTACGTATAAAACCTGGTTAAACAATTTAATAATCAATTTACAACAAATTTGTACCTGTGCTGTACGCTGTATTACGCAGTGGACGAGCGCGTTGTAAAATTAATAGATGGGTGATTCAGCTGCGGGCGCCATCGTCTGGCGAGACGCGGGAATTCAGTCGGCGCACGACTCTCACAGTGCATTATGGGTTATCTCTAGCTGTTGAGCGTACATCGGTTGTACCATAGACATATATAGAGAGTAGACGCCCCATCGACCGATACTCCCTACTGGCGCTGACGAGACGTGGGGCCGCCATCTTGGACCGGTCACCCGCTCCACTCAGTGTAATCTGTTTGGCAGGTGTAATGAGCTGTCAACGCATTTAATTAATCATACCTCACGGAATATCGAACTGATTTTCACGCGGTTTTTTTTAGCTGCAAAGGTCATAAATATAGCTGTGAAACATGACACATGGTTTGGCATATTTTAATATTGATAGTGAGCTTAACAGTAATATAATGAATATCTCCGTTCTTGTGATAGTATTAGGTCTTTTAAGAGGGTCTAAAGACTTACAACATGGACTTAAGCACTTCTAATGCGTTATGGTTTGTATAGTTTTATTCTATTTTCACTTGGCTGTTTATTCATTTGACATTGTTGTTCATTACTGATATTCTCCTTAATGTAGTCTTACCATGCTGTTATTATATTTTGTTGTGATGGTAAAATGAAGCTTTTCAAAGCACTGAGGCTTTCCCCTCAACTGTATCGTAAAAAGATTCATTACTCGAAGCTTTTCAACACGTTGCACACTAATGACATCTTGTGTTCAAAGGTGGGAAAAGTTGCCTTTGCGTCCCAGATCTCAAAGCGATTTTGGACAGTTTCATCAAATACATCAATTTGTGCTACGAAAACTGTCAGAAATAAAAAATAAAAAATAAATGTAATTTTACTTGAATTAATCTGTAAATAACATATTTATTCGTATTATGATGCATTCTTAACAAAAAGCGAATGACACTTGAAACACGTTATTTTAATCAGAATATGAAGCAGTCACGTGGGTACAGTGCTTCACTGTGAGATGTTTCGTTCTTTTGATACAAGCTTCGAAGCTTTCGGTGTTTAACGTCACATCACTAATATTTTGCTTGAATTGACATTGTTGATTATTGCTGTTTTCCCTCATTTTTATTGTTTATTTCATTATGCTATTGACTGAATTGACGTTGTTCATTTTTGCTATTCTCCTTATTAGCTAGCCTATAATCTGACATCTCAATCTGTTCCCTGTTAAATTTAAGTATTATATTGTTTTGTATTTATGTCACTTTGGACAAAAGCGCAACCATAACCATATGAGGTGTAGGCTATGATAGGAATTTTGCAAATCACACACTATAAATATGATAGAGAAGCAGAAACAGATAGTGACGGTAAAGGTATTTTAATGAGTTGAAGAAATACTATATTACATTAGAGTCTACTTGGAGTATTTCATTCTCTCTCGCTCACACACACACACACACACACACACACACACACACACACACACACACACACACACACACACACACACACACACACACACACACACACACCTATCCTACACAGTGTTCAGGCATGTTCTCTCACTTTTGCTGCTGCTACGCGATGTAATGAATTCCAGAGTATGACCGGTCCAAGATGGCGGCCGCATTTCTCGTTTCCAGCAGCCAATGTGGCGTCTATCTCTATTATGTCTATGGGTTGTACACTTGTTTTTGCGGTGCATTGTGGGATTGAATGAGTGCACTCGGGAATGTCCACTATGGTTTCGAACACCACTAAAAATGGCTGTCCCCTCAAATAGTGCCCTATTTGAGGGTATAGGGGGCGATTTCGGATACAGCCAAAAACTTCGCTGTACCAGTAGCTGACGGCCGGAAGTAGTTACGGCTGTTTTGTAGAACCCGGAAGAATGTTGCGCATAACCGCTATCGTATTCTTGATCATCACTGATTGCCTTCATAGTCATGAACACATTTTTAAAATTTTGCAATATTTTAAAGCCTTTATTATTTTCTAACTCTACAGCTGTCAAATAAAATGTACTTCAAGGACTCACTTTTCATTCATAAAAACGGCATCGGAAAAAATGACTTTTCACGGAAAACAACGTCTATTTTTTGGCTAAAATAATAGGGAATTAACCAATATATAACCAAAAGATGGCAGCAGATGATTATTTATTATGCAGCTGCCGTTTAAACTGCCTATATTTTTGAAGTGTCAATTGGACTGGTTCTAAGTAATTGCCAGGCACTTGGCAGAGGTGTGCTTCATGTAATTTCTAAGGCATTTTTAGGTAGTTGCTAAGTTGCTTTGAATGGCTGCTTTGGAGTTGCTAGAGGTTTGCTACTAAGGTGTTGCTAAGCACTTGCTAGAGGTTTGAGAAGCTGGTGGTTACTAAGGCATTGCTATGCAGTTGCTAGAGGATTTCTAAGGTGTTTTGGTGGTTTCTAAGGTGTTGCTAGGCAGTTGCTACAGGTTTAAGAAGCTGGTTACTAAGGTGTTGCTAGGCAACGTTGTCCTGGTGGTTACTATAGTGTTGCAAGGCAGTTGCTAGAGGTTTGTGAAGCTGATGGTTAGTAAGGTGTTGTTAGGCAGTTGCTAGAGGTGTGCAATAATGGTGGTTACTAAGGTGTTACTAAGCAGTTGCTAGAACTTTCCAAGCTAGTGGTTAGTAAGGTGTTGCTAGGCAGTTGCTGAAGGATTTGCAACGTTGTCCTGGTGGTTACTAAGGTGTTGCAAGGCAGTTGCTAGAGGTTTGTGAAGCTGGTGGTTAGCAAGGTGTTGGCAGGCAGTTGCTAGAGGTGTGCAAAGATGGTGGTTACCAAGGTGTTACTAGGCAGTTGCTAGAGCTTTACCAAGCTAGTGGTTAGTAAGGTATTGCTAGGCAGTTGCTGAAGGTTTGTGAAGCTGGTGGTTAGTAAAGTGTTGCTAGGCAGTTGCTAGAGGTGTGCAAAGATGGTGGTTACTAAGGTGTTACTAGGCATATGCTAGAGCTTTACCAAGCTAGTGGTTAGTAAGGTATTGCTAGGCAGTTGCTGAAGGTTTGCAACGTTGTCCTGCTGGTTACTAAGGTGTGTTTCTAGGCAGTTTCTAGAGGTTTGCAAAGCTGGTGATTACTAAGGCATTGCTAGGCAGCTGCTAGAGAGCTTCTAAGGTGTTCTGTTGGTTACTAAGGTGTGTTTCTAGGCAGTTTCTAGAGGTTTGCAAAGCTGGTGATTACTAAGACATTGCTAGGCAGTTGCTAGAGAGCTTCTAAGGTGTTCTGTTGGTTACTAAGGTGTTTCTAGGCAGTTTCTAGAGGTTTGTGAAGCTGGCGGTTACTAAGGCATTGCTAGGCAGTTGCTAGAGAGCTTATTAGGTGTTCTGTTGGTTACTAAGGTGTTTCTATGCAGTTGCTAGAGGTTTATGAAGCTAGTGGTTACTATGGCATTGCTAGGCAGTTCCTAGAGAGTTTCTAAGGTGTTCTGGTGGTGACTAAGGTGTTTCTAGGCAGTTGCTAGAGGTTTGCAAAGCTGGCGGTTACGAAGATGTTGCTAGAAAATTGTCAAGGTGTTCTAAATAGTTACTAGGCAGCTGCTAAAGGATTGCTAAGTTGTTCTGGTGATTACTAAGATGTTGTTAAGCAGTTGCTAGAGGTTTGCGAAGGTCTTCTGGTGGTTACTAAGGTGTTGCTGGACAGTTTCTAGAGGTTTGTAAAGCTGGTTACTAGGGTGTAATTAGGGAGTTGCTGCAGGTTTGTGAAGCTGGTTACTAAGGTGTTACTAGGAAGTTGCAAGAGGTTTCAGTAGCTGGGTAGTATGGTGTTGCAAGGCAGTTGCTAGAGGTTTGCGAAGGTGTTTTGGTGATTACTAAGGTGTTAATAGGCAGTTGTTACAGGTTTGTGAAGATGGTTACTAAGGTGTTACTAGAATGTTGCAAAACGTTTTAGAAGCTGGTGTTGCAAGGCAGTTGCTAGAGGTTTGCAAAACTGGTTATTAAGGTGTTGCTAGGCAGTTGCTGAAAGTTTTGTGTATCTATTCTACTAGTTACTAAGGCATTAGACTATTGCTAATGTGTACATGTAGTGGGCATCATAAAATGACTTACATTTAGAAACAGTGGACAGTGGCAGTTGCTAGAGGTTTGCAAAGGTGTTTTGGTGATTACTAAGGTGTTAATAGGCAGTTGTTACAGGTTTGTGAAGATGGTTACTAAGGTGTTACTAGAATGTTGCAAGACGTTTTAGAAGCTTGGTGTTGCAAGGCAGTTGCTAGAGGTTTGCGAAACTGGTTATTAAGGTGTTGCTAGGCAGTTGCTGAAAGTTTTGTGTATCTATTCTACTAGTTACTAAGGCATTAGACTATTGCTAATGTGTACATGTAGTGGGCATCATAAAATGACTTACATTTAGAAACAGTGGACTTTGCTTAGAGATTTTGAAAAAAACTCTAACTAAAGGGGGACAAAAATACTCCTGAATGAAAAAAAAAAAAAAAAAAAAGAGTCAAAGGAAAAGCTGACAATATTGATTGTAAAAAAACAAACAGCTGCAGTTTTATGTGAATGAGCATTTGGCACTCATCAGTGTCAGACTCAGAAATGGTTGTATGTGTGTTTATGGACTCAAATGAGCCAGAGAAAAGTCAAGAAGGACGGAGAAACTGTGAGAAAAACAGAAAATTTACAGCAGCTTCTGAAAGCGCCAGTTCCAGAGATTTCCCTGCTCTCCCTGATTCCCTCTCTCCTTTCTAGGATAGGTCTGTCTGCCTATTTATGGTCGATGGCTCATTCAACCTACAAAGCTTAAAGGAATTCAGTAGGCTGCTCTGGAGATATAACAGCCACGGGCAGGTTTTCTGCACACAGTAGTCATCCGTATCCTGGACCCACAAACCAAAATGTACAGACGACTATTGTAAACAAGCAAATGCCATCATAAAGCTGCTTGATGTTCTGTACAGCGCTGATTAGAAAAGACAATACGACCCTCGAACAACTTTAATGCCTCATAAATGCAGCTATATAAAGATCATAGAGCGTCTGGAATGCAAATCTATGTCTGGGAACAACTTCAAGATGAATATCTGAGTGCAGTTCAGTTTGCATATGAACATTATTTTAAAGATCTGTGCTATACAGTGGAATTAATATCAGATCAGACACTTGAAATTTGAAGTGTTTTAGTTTTCTTTGCATATACAGTAAATTTATACTGTACACGATGAGTTGAAAACCATCTCTCGCAGCTCATAGCAAAGTGAAAAGTACATGCTTGAGCTCTGTGTGAGGCAATCAAAATGTCACAGGCAGCAGTACTGTAGATCTATGATATGTAGTGTTTTGTGTGTGTGAGGGTACCAGGGGAGATTTCAGTGAGCCTCTGTGTGACCATGTTTGGTAAAAGTTATCCACACACACACACAGTCACTCTGACCCAACCCATTGACCATGAGTACATGTAGTAGAGCTGGATTAAATCAGAGCCAGGCTACAGGCTCAAAGATCTCCCATTCTCTCACTTTAATATTCTTTGCCATCCTCTTTGGCTTTCTTTACCTGTCTTCTAGTATTATGTAAGCTCTGAGCTGAAGCAGAGCTACCTGATGTCATTTCCAACAGGTAGAACTAAAGGTAGATAGATAGCCCTGCTGAAAAAAACAGCATATGCTGGTTAGGTATGGTTTGGTGCTGGGATGCTGGTTTTAGCTGGTTTATGCTGGTCCTTTGCTGGAGATAGATACTTCACTTTACAATACTTAAGTATGAGGATGTGCGGTTGCCACTAAACCAAGATAAATCTTCTGTTAGCATGAAGAATTAGCAAACTGCCATTTGCTAATGGTTCTGCCAACAGAAAAGTGCCCTGAATGTACAAACAGCCAGCTAAATAGTCCAAACATTCACTTCAAGAGTCAAATATCTACTTAAGCCGACATTAAACAAACTTCCAGTAGATTTATGAACATATCAAAACATGTCATTATAATAAAGCGTTTCAAAAAGTGTGTAAAATGAGAAAAGCGCAAACAAGAATATGACTTTGACTCACTAAATCTAAAGCATTTCATTCATGGAATCATTCTACTATTTAAAAGGTGTAAAAAGTACATTACCATTGAAAAGTTTACATTCAGCATCTTTACTCCAGTCTTCATTTTCACATGATCCTTCAATAATCATTCTGATATGCTGATTTGGTTACTAAGGTGTTGCTATGCAGTTGCCAGAGGTTTTGGAAGGTGCTCTGGTGGTTACTAAGGCTTTGCTAGGTAGTTGCTAGACGTTTGCAAAGCTAATGGTTACTAAGGCATTTCTAGGCAGTTGCTAGAGGGTTTCTTAGGTGTCTTGTGAAGGTGTTCTGGTGGTTACTAAGTCTTTGCTAGGTAGTTGCTAAGTTTTTGAAGCTGGTGGTTACTAAGGTGTTTCTAGGCAGCTGCTAGAAGTTTACAAAGCTGATGGATACTAAGGCATTTCTAGGCAGTTGCTAGAGGGTTTCTTAGGTGTTTTGGTGGTTTCTAAGATGCTGCTTGGCATTTTCTAGAGGTTTGTAAAGCTGGTTACTAAGGTGTTACTAGGCCGTTACAAAATGTTTGTGAAGGTGTTCTGGTTGTTATTAAGATGTTTCTAGGCAGTTGCTAGAAGTTTGTAAATCTGATAGTTACTAGGGCATTTATAGACAGTTGCCAGAGGGTTTCTAATGTATTCTGGTGCCGATAGGCAGTTCCTACAGGTTTGTGAAGCTGGTTACTAAGGCGTTCCTAGGCAGTTACAAGAGGTTTGTTAAGGTGGTTACTAAGGTGTTACTAGGCAGTTGCTAGAGGTCTGTGAAGGTGTTCTGGTGGTTACTAAGGTTTTGCTAGGTAGTTGCTATAAGTTTGTGAAGCTGGTGGTTAGTGAGGTGTTTCTAGGCAGTTGCTAGAAGTTTGCAAAGCTGATGGTTTCTAAGGTGTTGCTAGGCAGTTACAAGAGGTTTGTGAAACTGGTTACTAATGTGTAACTAGGCAGTTACAAGAGGTTTGTGAAGCTGGTTACTAAGGTGTAACTAGGCATTTACAAGAGGTATGTAAAGCTGGTTACTAAGGTGTTACTAGGCAGTTGCTAGAGGTTTGTGTAGGTGTTTTGGTGGTTACTAAGGCATTGCTAGATAGGTGCTAAAAATTTGTGAAGCTGATACATGTCATGATAAAACATTTTAAAAAGTGTGTAAAATTTGGAAAGCGCAAGCATGAGGATGAATAATTTGACCCACCAAATCTAATTTTATTCATGAAACCATTCTACTATTAAATCTTAAATCTTTTTATGATTCTGATAAACGTGTAAAAGGTACATTACCATTCAAAAGTTTAAATTCAGCATCATTACGCCAGTCTTCAGTGTCACATGATCCTGCTGACATCATTCTAATATGCTGATTTGAAACATGTATTATCAAATTTGAAAACAGTTCAGCTGCTTCATATTGTAGATTTTTTTTCTTCGATAAACCAAACGTAAAAAAAAAACTTGTTACATTTTAACATTATTTACTGTCAATTTTGATTAATTTAATGTATCCTTGCTAAATAAAAGTATTAAAATAACTCTTCATTAGTAACGTAAATCGTCGCTTTCAGCTATAACAATCAAAAAAAGTTAAACAAAAACAAGTAACAAAACAGTTCAGGCTTTTTATAATCTCAAGTTTATTAATCTGTCATTTCTCATGTTTGACTGCTACTGACGATATTATTAGTGGTCATACATTGGTTTCAAAGTGTACAGTCACAGGGGCTCCAAGGCCTCTGTTGGGTGTTGATTTTCACATTAAAATTTCCAAAGACGATTGGATCCACAACAGTAAGGTGTTAAAAGAAAAAAAAAGAACATAAAATCAATCAAATCAAGAGACTGGAGAACTGAACGACAATTATCCAACAGTTCTGTGCTCATTTTAGTATTCTTATAATCACTTCTTAAAAGACTTCTTGACTTGTACTTCAAGACTGAAAGACTATATACACTTACATAGATTTTCAATACTGGCATTGGGCTAGTCACCAAATTGCACATGGTAAATGATTCCATTGAATACCAGGCTGTCTGTACAAAACCCTGACAGCATTAGAACAAATGAAAAATCCTTGTTTAAACATATGAACAGGCAGAAAAGTCCATCTAGTCACCCTTTTATAGATTATTGCTTCTTATTGATAATCAGAAACAAATATGGGTCCTCCAATGCACCAAAGCAATTTAAAACGTCTTAATAAATCCATATAATTTAACTGGCGACTGTTCATTTTTTTTAAAACCACATGAGCTTGAAACACTGACAAACAATTTGGGGCTCCTTGTAATCATGAAAAACACTTTTGTCTGGGTTAGGATACTGTCTGTCTGCTCTACACGAGGGTCGAACCTCTTCGACAGCAGGCAAGTGCAGCATAGATGATTACAAGGGACTTTGTAAACAACGTACCAATAAACTCTAATGGGACGACATTTGATATGGGGATCCCATCTACTAACTTACATTTTCCACCTTAGAATCCACAGTGATGTAAGAGTAAAAGCTAATCTGAGGCTAGATGAGGTACTAATATTACTGTTGTGTTAACTCTAGAGGTGCTTTATACTAGTCCTATCTATACTGTTATTTTGTATACTCAAATGTAGCTTATATAGCAACAGGCACATTTAAGTGACCGCTCAACAGAAAACGATCAATAGCTGTCGAGAAATGATGTTTTTATTAATATTTACACTGCTGTTCAATAGTTTGGGATCAGTAGGATTTATGTTTTTCAAAGCAGTCTTTTATGCTCATCAAAGTTCCATTTATTTGATCAAAAATACAGAAAAAACATAATATTATTGCAATTTAAAATTACAATTTACTATTTTAATATACTTTAAATTTTAATTTATTTCTGTGATGCAAAGCTGAATTTTCATCAGCCATTACTTCAGTCTTCAGTGTCACATGATCCTTCAGAAATCCTTCCAATATGCTGATTTATTATCAATTTTGTAAATAGTTGTGCTTCTTAATATTTTTTGGAATTCTTTAATGAATAAAAAGTTCAAAAGAACAGCAATTATTCAAATATAATCTTTTCTAAATCCTTACTATTAATTTAACACATCCTTGCAGAATAAAAGTATTAATTTCTTTCGAAAGAGAAAAGTGGCTGATCCCAAACTTTGAACGGTAGTGTATATTTTTACAAATTTTTTTTTTTAAATAAACGCATTTTTTAATGTTCTTTTTAACTTTTAATTCATCAAAAAATCCTGAAAAAGTACCACAGGTTCCAAGATTATATTAGAATGATTTCTGAAGGATCATGTGACACTGAAGACTGGAGTAATGATGCTGAAAATTCAGCTTTGCATCACTGGAATAAAGTCTATTTTCGAACATATTAACATAGAAAACCACAATTTTAAATTGCAATAATATTTCACAATATTACAGTTTTTTCTGTATTTTTAATTAACTAAACGCAGCCTTGATGAGCAGAAAAGACTTTACAAATTACAAATCTTACTGATCCCTAACTTTTGAACGGTAGTGTAACTATTTATGCCAATTTATTATTTTGAGTACCGCCAATCAGTTTGTCCAGTAGATAAACTTCCTATTGATTTTCGATCAGCACTTCATCAAATTACAAAAATTACAATATCAATGCCACAATTGCATTCGATTGTGTTGATGTCGTACCATAAAGCCTAACCTCCTTTGCATTTCCATAAAAGCTAAGATTTTAGCTCATTTCAGACATTCTAAGTACATATAATTACATGACCAAATGGCCATTTCCTTCCCAAGTACACTGCCAGTCAAAAGTTTTTGAACAGTAAGAGTTCATGCTTTTTGAAGAAGTTCTTTAAAACTCACTAAGACTGCATTTATTTGATCCACAGTACAGAAAAAGCAGTAAATTGTTTTACTAATTAAAAATAACCGATTTCTGTTTGAATATTTTTGAATATTTAATTTATTTCTGTGATTTCAAAGCTGAATTTTTAGCATAATTATTCTAATCCCATGATCCTTCAGAAATCATTCTAATATTTTGATTTGCATTATTAATAATATTACGTTGAAAAAAGCTGAGTTTAAATTTTTCAGGAAGTTCAGAAAAACAGCATTTAATAGAAATAAAAATATTTTGTAACATTATATCAATTTAAAACATCCTTGCTAAATAAAACTATTTCCATTATTCCTTTCCAAAAAATTATACTGACTCCTAAGCTTCTGAATGGTAGTGTATAATGTTACAAAAGCTTTTTATTTCAGATAAATGCCTTTTCTATTCATCAAGCAATCCTAAGAAAAATTAAAAATTGACTCAACCGTTTTAAATATTAAAGGATCATGTGACATTGAATGATGCTGAAAATTCAGCTTTGAAATCACAGAAATAAATTACATTTTAGAATATATTCTAATAGAAATCAGTTATTTTAAATAGTAAAAATATTTCAAAATTTTACTGTTTTCGCTGTGCTTTGAATCAAATAAATGCAGGTTTGGTGAGCAGAAAAAACATTACAAATCTTACTGTTCAAAAACTTTTGACTGGTAGTGTATATTTCTTTTGTCACAGCTTCACATATTCAAGGCCTGGAGGATGATTTGGTTATTTCGAATTACGGATACAAGGCAAAACACTACATTTCCCACAATCTTCTTCCATTCTCATTCAAAATAACATTCATTTTCAAGGTACCTGAATTTTAAAAGAGAAACGCTAGCTCTGACTTCAGAGGGATTTACTCTTGTCAAATACTTGGCAGGAATAAGTAATGCATATGTCTTTGCGTATACATACACGCTGTACCGCAACGTGGGTTGACATTCAAAAGAATCACAACAGCATTCATAAATCACGACAAAAGCCTAAACGTCGTTCTGGAAGCTGAAAAAAAAAATCCCATGACTTTGGCAGGAAGAAAACGTCAGAACCAGGGAAAAACAGAAGTGAGATGTGAATTTGCACCAGTTCCCATCAAGCCTCGAGCTTTGAATGTTTAAATAATCTGCATGGCGAGAACAAAACTGTTTACAACCTGTGCATGTGGGCTCTAGGAAAGACAAGAACCTGAGAAATAGATGAACCACTGCAGTTACTCGGATCTAATGCAAAGTGACCTCATGTGGTCAGAATTGAAGCATGCACACAGGTTTTCACTTTAGAAACCACCTTTCACTTCATTTCCACATGGAGAATGTCTTCTGGAAATGCGAACGCGTGATTGACGTGCAATATAAGATGAGTTCTGAAAGTCTGAACTAGAACAGCTGTCTTTTCAAGATGTTCCTCACGTTCCTCAAGTCCATAGGTGTTTGTTCCGGGACGGTTAGGTACTGCACTTGTGCTTGACACGGCGATAGAGGTAGATCTGAGGTTTCACAGAGCCGACTGAATGAAGTTGATGAATAAGTGATACACATTTATACTTGGAGGCCACTGAGGCACATCAGTGTAAATATCACAGGAAACACGGCTCTCAAAGCAACGATTGGTTGGGTGCTGACTGGATAAGGCCTTGCGATGGAGATCTGATGGACTTTTCGTGGTCACAAGCTTCATATTGCTTCTCCTTGTGCTTGGAGGCACTTTGGTTGTGTTTGAGGCATAACCGGGTTAGTTTGTCTGCACATGACATAGAGGTTAAAACCACACTGGGATTATGATACTCTCTCCTCTCAACCAAGAGCACGTCCATCCAGAGCGCAATTGAAAGACTCAGAAGTTGCTATATTCTGATTGAGAATCTGTCTAATCTAATCTGTCGTTGTTGTGTTTGATTCTCAGTCTGTGTGGTTGTTCATGTCATTTTTCTTTTTGGAGTCCACTTTACCTCCTCTTAGTTTGCCGGTGATGACCTTGTAGCAGCCGCGGGCGATTTTGTACATCCAGATTGTGTTGAGGATATCCAAACAAACGCAGGACACGATCCAGGCCACCTGAGCTGCCAGACCGAGCCTTTCGAACGCTGGTGTACCGAAGGTGCCAAACACTTTCGCCCAGTAGGGGGGCATCACGGCGATCCGCACGAGGAAGAACACGACCGCCATTGCGACGCCGTTGGCGACTACCAGCTGGTGAGTACGAGGGTAAGCTAACGCTTCGAAAAACCACCTGCCGAGAGAGAAACAGAGGTCAGGTGAGACATTTAGCATTTGGATCAATGAAATCTCAAATGAATAAATGAATCTCACCTTTGATTCACAAATGGCGTTGACAATTCTGAAATCAGTCGGAAGTTCGCAAAATAAGGAAGCACTCCACGTGACTGAAAAACACAAAAATAAAACATGTAGATCATATAGACAGACACTTGTCTGAATACCTCTCCTATGAGGAACTTGTTTTCATTTTATGAATTTATTTGATATTTTACATAATAATTGGGATTTTTTTACGTGTTGTAACCATCCTAAAACGGTGATGAATTTCTAAAGCAGTAATCAAGTTTTGTTACTGCAAAATAATATATACGTTAACTAAAATAATAAATAATAATAAATAATAATTTCCGCAAGTTGCCAAAGCAACATTTTTCATTTTAATCTAGATGTACTAAAATTACTAAAAACTTAAAAGAAAAAAACCTATATAGACATATAGAAAAATATGACAAAAACAAAACTATAAAAATAAAAAATAAAAACTGATTTAAAATATTAATACACACTATCATATAATCTCAATAATGCTACAATAATACCTACTAAATAAATAAATGACACAAGCCCAAGAAAACAAGCAATTTGTGATATTCAAAGGCAATATCCAAAATCGCTGAAAAAAAGTTTAATTAAAAGCATTTTTGAAAACATTTTTTATTATTATTAGTATCATCATTTATTTAATTTAGATTGTTATTCAAAATAATTAAAAACAAGTAGTGAAACATTAGTATTAATATTTGAAAAGCCATTATCAGCCAAACCAGAGTCAGGGTGGTATAACCAACATGTCTAACTAACTAACTAACTAACTAACTAACTAACTAACTAACTAACTAACTAACTAACTAACTAACTAGGCACATATAATTAACTAAAAACTAAAATTAAAACAGTTTTGTTAATACAAAATAATCTAAACATTACCTAAAATAAAACCTAAATAAATACTAAATAAACAAATAAAAATAATTTCAAGTTGCCAAGGCAAAATTTCTCATTTTAATTTAGTTCAACTGAATGTACTAAACTAGCTAAAACAATAAGAAATATATAGACATGTAGAAAATATAAATATAAAAACTACTAAACAACAACAACAAAAAAAAAACTATACAAAATAACAAAAAAAAACTAAAAATATTAATACACACTATTATAGAATCTCAATTATACTAAAATAATACTGTAACTAACTTACTAAAATAAATAAATGACACAATATGTCTGTCTAACTAACTAACTAGGCTTTTTATAGTTAACAAAAAACTAAAATTAAAACAGTTTTGTTACTACAAAATAATAAACATTAACTAAAATAAAACCTAAAAAAAAAACACTAAATAAATAAATAAATAAAAATAATTTCAAGTTGCCAAGGCAAAATTTCTCATTTTAATTTAGTTCAACTGAATGTACTAAACTAGCTAAAACAATAAGAAATATATAGACATGTAGAAAATATAAATATAAAAACTACTAAACAACAACAACAACAAAAAAAACTATACAAAATAACAAAAAAAAACTAAAAATATTAATACACACTATTATAGAATCTCAATTATACTAAAATAATACTGTAACTAACTTACTAAAATAAATAAATGACACAATATGTCTGTCTAACTAACTAACTAGGCTTTTTATAGTTAACAAAAAACTAAAATTAAAACAGTTTTGTTACTACAAAATAATAAACATTAACTAAAATAAAACCTAAAAAAAAAAAACACTAAATAAATAAATAAATAAAAATAATTTCAAGTTGCCAAGGCAAAATTTCTCATTTCAATTTAGTTCAACTGAATGTACTAAACTAGCTCAAACTTAAATAAAAACAATAAAAAATATATAGACATATAGAAAATATAAATATAAAAACTACTAAACAACAACAACAAAAAACTATACAAAATAACAAAAAAAGATACAAATATTAATACACACTATCATAGAATCTCAATTATACTAAAATAATACTGTAACTAACTTACTAAAATAAATAAATGACACAATATGTCTGTCTAACTAACTAGGCTTTTTATAGTTAACAAAAAACTAAAATTAAAACAGTTTTGTTACTACAAAATAATATAAACATTAACTAAAATAAAACCTAAAAAAATACTAAATAAATAAATAAATAAAAACAATTTCAGCAAGTTGCCAAGGCAAAATTTCTCATTTTAATTTAGTTCAACTGAATGTACTAAACTATCTCAAACTTAAATAAAAACAATAAAAAATATATAGACATATAGAAAATATAAATATAAAAACTACTAAACAACAACAACAACAACAAAAAACTATACAAAATAACAAAAAAAAAAAAAGATACAAATATTAACACACTATCATAGAATCTCAATTATACTAAAATAATACTGTAACTAACTTTACTAAACTTCCACTAAATTCAAAGGTAATATTCAAAATTGCAAAAATCATTAAAAGCATAAAATAATATAAATGTTAATCAAAATGAAATAAAAACGAATAATAATAATAATAATAATAATAAATAAATAAATTTCAGCAAGTTGGCAAAGGCCAAATTTCTCATTTAATTTAGTTTAACTGAATGTATTAAAATAACAAAAACTAAAACTATATAGACATTTAGAAAATATAAATATAAAAGAACTCAAAATTACAAAAACAAAACAAAATGACTAGAACTATTAAAAATAACTGATTCAAAATATATTTGTTCATTTATAGCCATATCAGCAACAATGGCTATATTTATGAAAACCAAAATATTTTAAAAAACGCTATAATAGAATCTCAATGATACTAAAATAATACTGTAACTTATTAGTTAAATGACAAGCCCAGGAAAACGGCAAATGTTTAATATTCAAAGTTACAGTAATATTCAAAATGACAAAATTCTAAATTTAAATAAAAAATGAATTTTTTGAAAATGACGCTTTAGACACTTAAAGAAATGTTTATGTTAAGTATGTATGACACCTAAGAACTGTCTATAAAAAAAAGTTTTTTTTTTTTAATCCCTATTTATAGGAAATATCCACAGTATCAAGGGCCTTTTATGTCCTTTGCATTTCTAGGGACTTACCAGCACAAATCCATAAGCATACAGCGCCGCCAAATGGTGACAGACAAAAAAGACGTCACCCATGGTACTCCAGTTACAAGCTAGTAGCACCAGGTCTGGGAGAAGAAGAGATGACGGAAGAGAAAACAAGAGAGTTAAAAATAATGTAGACAAACCTGAAAAGAGCTATGTGTAATCTGTGCTTAAACGTCCGTAATAAAACAATGATTCATACCATAGAACAAGTATCCACAGGTGATGGCCACATTGAGCTTAACCATGTTAGGATCACCCCTGAGGAAAGACAAAAAAAGGATATAGCTCAACAAAAGGCAAAAACAACAGTGTGAGAAATGCAGACAGTCAGCAATGCAAGCATTTGGACTTAACAAGTTTAACATGAACTGCTTGTTTCTGAAAGCGTCACCACCCAGTTAACCTGCAGATGGAAACCCAAAGCAGACACAAAGCATGAGGGAGTGCTGCTGTTTCTGACTGAAGCCATTTATTACTCTACTGTCACTGGCAGCACGCCACTGTCAACACTGCCAGATGTACAACCGATGTGACACAATAAAGTCATATTCCCATGAAACAATACTGCATTCATTTTATCTGGCTGAACATGGATTTGTAAAAAAAAAAAAAAATGGTGTTGTGAACTTTTGAACTGTCTGATATCAAATCAGTTTCATGCATTTGAAAAATATAGTAATCTATTCAAAATGAACGGCTGGATTTTTATTAACTAACATGAAGAAAGATTAATAAATAGCAATTGTATTGTTCATTGCTCATTTATGTTAGTTAATACATTTACTAATGTTAACAAATTACACCTTACTGTAAAGTGTTACCAACATTTTTTTTTTTATTCTGTGTTTTATCATTTAATACAGTAAATTTATAATCAAAAATGGTAATAAATTTATTCATTAAACGTACAAAAAATGTAATCAAATGAAATGTGTGAACAATTCCTTTTAGTTTTAGCAAAGGTTTACTGTTTAAGTTAAAACATGGACGAAAAATTGTGATATTGTATGATATTCCTTAAATTATGTTTGAACAATGACTACAACTATAAAAATAAAAACAGATTAAAACTATATTTACTTATTTATTGCCATATCAGCAACAATGGCTATATGCATGAAAACCAAAATATTAAAAAACACTATAATAGAATATCAATGATAAATGATAAATAATACTGTGGCTTTCTAAATAAATAAATGACACAAGCCCAAGAAAACAGTACATTTGTGATACTCAAAGATACAGTAATATTCGAAATTACAAAATTCTAAATTTAGTTAAAAAAGATTTTTTGAAAATGACACTTTAGACACTTATAGAAATGTTTCTAGAATGTATGTATTATTAACTGTATTTATTATTATTAATATTTTTATGCTAACACAATAAAATGCCATTTGTTAACATTAGTTAATGTATTAACTAACCTGAACGAACAACAAACAATACATTTATTACAGAATTTAATAATCTTTGTTAATGTTAGTTCAGTGGTTCTCAAACTTTTTTATACCAAGTATCACCTCAGAAAATATTTGGCTCTTTAAGTACCACCGAAATGACCAGCATTAAAATACAGTAGTGTAGTAGGCCTCACTATTCAACTACAGCTATTTATTGTTTTAGCCACTGTAAATACACAGTTTGAACATTAACACTGTATAGTGCTACAATGTGCTGTACCTAAAAGTTAAATAAAAACTGTACTGTACAAATTTAAAACTTTACTCAAATAACAATTAAATTAAATTATATTGTGTTTTAACATTAATTTATACTTAATTTTGTTAAATGTTAGTTCATGTTAGCACACAGTGCATTAACCAATGTTAACTAACACAACTTTTGATTTTAATAATGCATTAGTAAATGCTAAAATTAATATTAACTAAGATTATTAAATGCTGTAGTTGTTAATTCTTAGTTTATGCTAACTAAATTAAGAAATGTTAGCTAATGAAACCTTATTGTACATTCTACTTTACAATAGTAATAAATTTGTGTCAAAATTTATTCTAGTTAAGCTTTCAATGCTGAGATTATAATCTCACAATTCTGACTTTTTCCCTTGCAATTCTGAGAAAATTGCAAAATATAAACTCAGAACTGCCAGATGTAAACCCAGAATCGTAAAAAAAAGGCGAAATTCAGTCAAGAGTTTATATGTTAATTTAAATCTTGTCATTCGAGATATAAATTCACAATTAACTTTTTAAAATGTTTTATTCTGTGGCGGAAACGGACTTCCATACCTTTCAGTTACGGTGATACTGTGTGTATTTAAAAAGAATCGCGCATTCATTCACAAAGAAAACAAACCAGAAACAAACCTACTATAGTCCGTTTATTTGAAATGATTAAAATATTGTTTGTTAAAAGTATTAGTGCCATTATTTAGACAGATCTGTTAAATAAAACATAGAAAATAGACCAATAACACTAATATTTTGTATGATTCATTTATGGTTAGTCATAATGTCTTTTCTTCCTGTGACTACAGTATGTAAGGTTTGTTTCTGGTAGGACGCTCATTAGTGGCACACTCTAGGCATTTGCTCTGCACGTAAGGTTTGTTGTTACGGTAATGCTGAATGTTGTCTGCGTTTGTAAACCGAATCATGTTTGCATCTGCATTTGCATCTTTTTTTTGTGTGTGGAAAGTTATGAGCATTTCTTTAGGAATTGTTCTACAAATGTTCTTTGTGGGTTTTGGGTTTTTATCTGTGTATAAGTCACAATAGGGCGAGTTTAAAGAGAAAGAGAAGAACATAAAACAGACAAGATCAGTCAGAGTATTTAGTATTTTCTACACTTGATGAGGAGGATCAACTAATTCTTTGCCACCCAACAATGTTTCTGACAAAGCTGAAGATGTCAAATTCTTAAATTATGATTAGTATTAAATTGTTTAAATACATTTTTAAAGTCAGAATATTTCTTATTCCTTCTTAAAAAGGCAGTTTGATTTAGTTTACCCATAAATGTTACTTAATGCATTAACTATCAAACATGTACTAACGTGTAAAGCTGCCGTTATTCATGCATGAATCTGTATGACTCTAGTTGTAGTCTTTGTTAGTTCATAATTAGTTAACGCCTTGAATAATCATTATGTGATGAATTAAGTATTAATTTAGATGATTATTCATGTA
This sequence comes from Garra rufa, assembly GCF_049309525.1. Taxonomy (NCBI): domain Eukaryota; kingdom Metazoa; phylum Chordata; class Actinopteri; order Cypriniformes; family Cyprinidae; genus Garra; species Garra rufa. Next base: position 22,003,423 of record NC_133361.1, read on the forward strand.
CTCTTATTGTAAAGTGTTACCCAGACTTCATATTTACATATTTAAATAGCAGTCCTTTTACGCTTTAATATTCACAGATACTAGTCCATATTGCAATTTGATTAAATGGCACCTACTATGCCCCTTTTTACAAAATGTAACATAAATCTCAAATGTCCCTACAATGTGTCTGTGAAGTTTCAGCTCAAAATACCCCACAGATCATTCATTTTATAATTTTGAAAATGTCTATTTTGAGTGGAAGCAGAAACACGCTGTTATCGTGCATGTCCCTTTAAATGCAAATGAGCTGCTGCTCCTGCCCCCTTTTTCAGAATAGAGCTGTGCTTTTACAGCTTGTATCTCAGACACCTTGACAAAAAACATGTTTGGTTTTGATTATCATGTCTATCGTGCTGAAACTTTGCGCTTCTCTTTCATGTCTTACTGCGCTTAAACTATCAAACACGCACAAGTTTATGGTAAAAACACGCAGAAGTTACAAAAACACAGTCGGTTATGTGTGTGAAGGTAAACAGCTGGGAAAGAAATCACGTTTTTATTAGATCTGTGAATAACGTGACAGCAGCTTAATATGCAGTACCTGTACTGGTGTCTACGCTGTTAATATGAGCCAAACAATAAAATATAAACAGAAAATCACTCACTGCTCTGGCTCTATAGCTTTAATAAGATGACATTTCTTACTTGAATGCTGCTTTTAAATACTCTAACGTGAAGATAAACATGGCAGATTGTGTGTGGTTTACCCACTGCTAATATGGCAGTGTCTGTCAACAGTCGTGGGCGGGGCTTGTAAATTGTGACGTCACATTTTACAGATTCTGCTAATGGCTTGTTAAGTGTACAGCACTACTTTTGATTTACTCATCCGAACTTTTGCCAAATTCCAAGACTTTCTGCGTCATACAGTAAATTCCATTTTAATGACCACACTCTTAAAAATAAAGGTTCCAAAAGGGTGTTTTTGCAGTGATGCCATAGAAGAACCATTTTTGGTTCCCCAAAGAACCTTTCAGTGAACAGTTCCTTAAAGAACCATTTTGAAGAAATACATTACATTTTAAAAATCTAAAGAACCTTTTTGACTATAAAGAACCTTTTAGGCATTTGAAAGGTTCCATGGATGTTCAAGGTTCTTCATAGAACCATTGATGCCAATAAAGAATCTTTATTTTTAAGAGTGTAGATTCTGTTTGCGTTTTCTGCGTCACAGAAATGATAGAGCCCTAAAACACTAAAAGATGCTCTAATAGGTCCTTTTGAACAAGGACCAGAATTAAGTAAGACACTATTCAGAACAAAAAAGCCACATAAACTAATAAACAATCGTTCCTGATGCTCAAACAGTATATAGTAGCACTACATGTAAAAATAAAATCATCCACAAAACCCTGCCCGAGACAGCATGAATGGTTTGTTTTCACGAAAATACATTCAAGTGCAGTTGACGGGGTCATTTGAGAGTTGAAATCTCTAAACAAACCCGTGCGCTCGCCATATGGAAGATGAATATCTTGGTGAACAGATAACAAGGCAGCGTTATACAGTATGTGTGTCCCTGAGATGTGTTTCTCCCTGTGACCCTGTAAAGCGATCGGGGAACTGATACATGGCGGTCGCAGGTGTCCTGTAGCAGAGGAGGTGTGTGAAACACAATCTCAATACGAGCTCCAGCGGCCTCTCTTACACAGGAAGCTCAGTTACACTCAGCGTGACTCCGCTGTCACCTTTACTGACCTCTCAACTCTCAACTCTCACTGCCCGCTCAGCGTCAATGCAAGATTTTACACCTGGAATATGAAGTCTTACATGTGCAAGTGGTTCTATATTTAGGATACTTCTTACTAAACAATTTGGAGAAAATAAGAAAGACTTCACTTTAATAGACCGCATTTGTCCATCTGTAAACAGAAATCATGCACTTTCTTGGATGCAAAAGTATATCTGGTGTTTTGCATGGGTCTGCATGTGGTCTTGGTCATCTGTCTATGTCTATCTGTTACTTCAAAACTGAAATAAACTTAATTAACAAAAACAAACGTATTTTATTTCAGCTAGTTGCCAAAGCAAAACTTCTATGGAAGCTCGCAATTAGAGCTGGGCGGTATGACCAAAAATTTATATCACGGTATTTTTCAAAATTATACGGTATCACGGTATATGACGGGTTTTTTTTTTTCATGCATGACTAGGTGTTAACCACATTTCCTAATAAATTAGAGACTAATTACTGCAGTATATTGGCTTACATTGACCGGACTAGTATTAACCCAGGTTTGAATTGTCTCACAAAATGCTGTTTGTCACAAAGAAGTGACAGTGGCACTCATAATTGTAATGAGGTGAAGAAATCAGAATTCATGATTTGCAGTCAAAATACACAACACTTTATTGTGCATTCTTCACAAGTTCACATTTACAAGTCTACGCGTTTCTCTTCCAGCAGGAGGCGCTGTCAGAATGGTAGTATACAAAGTAGCGCAACAAATGATTTTGAAACGTGCAGCGCTCATATTTATTCAATGGATAGCCTTTTGAAGTTTCATCGCAATTCTGGTCTTTCAGTCCCCACATTTTAGACCACCTGAAATCATAATTATGACTTTCATAACCGCCTAATAACACTGCAGTCATCAATGAAAATTAAGAGCTTTATTTAATACTTTCAAAAACAAACCTTACACAAAATACGTTTCTTTTTTATTTTTTTCCCACCATGTTCGGGGCACAAGAAAAATATTAAGGGACTAAATTAATATCAGCATATGAAGTATAATCGTCTCTCATTGTCTGAAAGAATGCACATCAGATGCTGAAAGTCAGTTTTTACTTTCACTTTAACATATTGATCAGTTTCCACGTTGCTTGTGTGATATCCATTGGCTTTAAAACATAAATATTAATAAAAATACAGTATATAGAAAAGACATATCTTTAAAATATTGCGACGTAACACCAACGTAAAGCCATTGTTTTTCTCTCACTGAAAGCTACATCTGTCTGCGCACAATGCGCCGATCTCTGCTCTAGTCATCACTGCAGACACACCCCCTCTTGAAATTTCGGCATTACAAGTTTTGCAAATCGCTAACCCTGGGTCTTTCTCAGATATACTGAAATACGTCCACACCTCAGATGTGTTGCTTCAGACAAGCACGTGCAAGCTGCGGTTTCTGTTTGCGTCAACATACGTGTTCCCAGCGCTTTGTACGCACACACTCACCGGTATTGGGGTATATGAAAAATGAATATCATTTAAAAAAAAAAACACCGGTATTCGGTATGAAAAGGTATACCGCCCAGCCCTACTCGCAATTCTGATTTTTTTCCTTCAAATTGTGAGATATAACTTCGCAGTTGCAAGTTATAAAGTCAGAATTCTGAGAAATAAACTCACAATTCTGAGAAACTAAGCCAGAATTGCAAGATATAAACTCACAATGTGAATTTTTTCTCAAAACTGTGAGTTTATTTTTAGAAGTGAGGTTATGTCTTGCAACTCTGAAAAAGTTAGAATTGTGAGTTTTTACCTTGCAATTCTGACTGTTTCTCGCAATTGTTTGTCACAATTTTGACTTTTTCCCAATTGCGAGTTACCATCTTGCAATTCTTTTTTTCTCCAAATTGTGAGATATAACTTCGCAATTGCAAGTTATAAAGTCAGAATTCTGAGAAATAAACACACATTTCTGAGAAATTAAGCCAGAATTGCGAGATATAAACTCGCAATTGTGAGTTTTTTTTTTTTAACTGCAAGATTATATCTCGCAATTGTGACTTTTTTCTTAGAATTGCACGTTTATATCTCACAATTCTGACTTTATAGTTATTAAGTCAGAATTGTGAGAATTTAAACTCAAAATTCTGAAAAAAAGTCAGAATTGTGAGTTATCGTACAATTCTGACTTCATTTCTCGCAATTTTATTTGTCACGCAATTCTAAGAAAAAAGTCAAAACTGTCTCACAATATCTCACAATTTTTCTCAGAATTGTGACATATAAACTCGCAATTGCAAGTTATAAAGCCAGAATTCTAAGAAATAAACTCTCAATTCTGAAAAAAGTCACTCGCAATTGTAACTTTTTTCTTAGAATTGCATGATATAAACTAACTCGCAGTTCTGAGAAAAAAAGTCAGAATTGTCTGTATATCTCACAATTCTGACTTTTTCCCAGAATTGTGAGATACAAAAAAAATCGAATTAATCAAATTAAAATCTAAAATCTAATGGAAAATATCAACAATAACTATAATCGTCTATCAATGATACTAAAATAGCACTGTTGTAGCCTTAAGTACATAACCTTGACATAACTTGGCAGGAAAAAAATAAGACAGCAGAATCATTACATTATAACTTAATAATTCTAACTTAATAATAATTAAAATTCCTCAGAAAATAATTTAAATGTGCCCTGTTATCTAATCTTTTTTTTTTTGGTTTGTGATCTGTCAGTATGGTTTTAACGTGGAGCATGTCATTCTGACAGTACCTTTAACCCACAATTATCATGTTATTTTATTCTTACCTGAGTACAGATAACTCACTGGTTTAAAAAAAAAAAAAAAGACAGACAGATGTGGTATTAGCCTTCAAACGGACACACCTAAGCAAGTTTCTTCACCTTTGATCTCATTCAGTTCACTATGGACAAACAGGTTAGTTTTAGAGACAAGATTCAGACAATAAGACGAGTCTAATGTCTAATGAAAGCCATTATAGCGTAAGGATTGATGACGGAGTATGCAGTCATTTCCATAAAACACAAAGAGATCAGCTTGAAAGTTTGAAAGGCTCTGTGGAGTGTAACTCTTCAGGCGAGACTGGAGTAAATTGATGTAATGGTAATCATATTTGACTGAGCATTTCTAATTTAGCAAACAAAAGCACAATAATTGAATCAAACATTGTTTCTTTCACAAACGTGTTGGGTCATTTTACAAAATAAGTGTTTCAAATGAAAAGACAAATCCCAAATTTGACATGATGTCAACTAAAAGGCATGTCACTATGCCCGCATGTTATGCATCAACCCAGTTACCATCATAACTACCCCTTATTAAAATAATGTACTATTTCATACTTCAAAAGCTGACATCATCCTCCTTTCAGCAGATGAACTCTGCAAGAACATCAAAATATCTTTTATCACTTCCTCTTTTGGCAAGTCATTCATTTTATACAGCAAACATCTCATGAAAGTTGAAAACAAGATGTCTGTAGAAATATTAGCATTTAATTTATATTTTATAATGTATACATTATAGTATTGTTTATACATCATTATAGTTCATATTAATATTTAGAATTTTCAGTTGTTTAATTATTTTATTTTTGATCTATATCATATATCTATATATTTTTTTTTATTAATTCTTCCTTCAGTTCTAGTTATTTTAGTACTTCAACTTGAACTTTTTGAAGATTTCTTAAACTAATAGTCAAAAGTTTTTTAAACAAGTCTCTTCTGCTCAACAAGCCTGCATTTATTTGATCCAAACTACAGCAAAAACTGTACAATTTTGAAATATTTGCACTATTTAAAATAACTTTATTTGAATATATTTTAAAATGCAATTTGTTCCTGTGATTTCAAAGCTGAATTTTTAGCATCATTACTCCAGTCACATGACCCTTCAGAAATGATTTGAAATCAGAAATGATTTGCGGCTCAAAAACATTTATTATTATTATTGTGTTGAAAACAGCTCAGTAGATTTTTTTAGGTTTCTTTGACGAATAGAAGTTCAGAAGAACAGCATTTATCTGAAATAGAAATATTTTGTAACCTTATAAATGTCTCGATCAATTGCTAAATAAAATCGTTAATTTCTATAATTTCTAACATAAATTATATGTTAAAATATATTCAAATAGAAAACAGTATATTTAAATAGCAAAAATATAATACTGTTTTTGCTGTGCTTTTGATTAAATAAATGCAGGCTTCTTTAAAAAACATTAAAAATCTTTTGACTCAGTGTATATTTATTATATTTTATAACACTTTACATTTATCTCATTTCAATTAATACCTTGAGCATGAATTTTATATCTTCTGTTTTTCTGCATATGTTTGCTTTTTAAATATTTGTCTATATGGTTATTATTAATTTTATTTAAATTGTAGTTTTTATTTTGGCACCTCATTTTGAATTAAATAAAAGTTAGAGATGTTGTCTCGCCAACTAACAAAAATAAATTTAGTTTGTTTTCTTATATTTTGTAATATATAGTAGGTATATTTTATTTGAAATAACAGCAATGCTTTTTGACGGTTTTAGTTGTAGTTTTGCTAAACTACATCCAGGCCTTGAGCACAAGTAATGGCTAAACTGTAAAACTGCCAACTCTATTACCATCGGCTCTGAAATGCATTAGTTAAAAACTGATGTATATTGATATTGATCAGTGTAGCTTGAGATGCACAATGCAATTTTACCTACACTCAAAACTGGATATTTAAAACTCATGCAGTGGCTGCTCAGACAGGTCACAACAAGAATAGACAAAACTTAGTACAAAAAAAGTTTTAAAAAGAAATGTACTCAAAAAAGAAAAAGAATGACACTGTATGTATTAGGGTTGAGGATGTTATGAGAGTTTGATGGGAATGGGTTCTCAGCAGTCTCCCTCTCTCCTCTCTAATGCTTTTTTTGGTGTGTTTTTTGGGGTAGCATTACTGGCCGAGACAGTCTGTAGGACTGTCACATGATATGGCAGAGGAGGGGGTCTGGGAATCTGTTGTTTCCTGTTGAAAAGGCGCCTTGTTGGCAAGATTAAAAACTCTCTGATCTGAGAGAGTGAGAAGCAAGAGAGGAAAAGAAACACTGAAAACAGACAGAGACATACAGTTCCCTCACTGAAAGAACTGACTCGCACAGGTGACCAAAGAAAATTGAGGTGATGATGAGTAAGGGGAAAAAAAGAAATAAAGCGAGAGCAGAGGTGACAAGCAGAAAGAGAAAATAGAGAGAAAGGGACTCAAGAAGAAAAAAAAATCGAATTTTCTATACATACACTACATTTTGTTTACTGACTTTATATAAAGCTCAAAACAGTCACACTCTGAGACTTTATCAAGTTGGTCTTTCTATACTCTCTTACCATTTCATAGCAATATTATGGAAAGAGGGCTCATATTTTAGCTGGATTTTAGTTTCACAAGACATTAATTAATGGACTGGACTGGTGTGGATTACTGTGATGTTTTTATCAGCTGTTTAGACTCTCATTCTGACGGCACCCATTCACAATAGAGGATCCATTGGTGAGCAAGTGATGTAATGCTAAAATCTGTTCAGATGAAGAAACATCTACATCTGGGATGGGCTGAGGGTGAGTACATTTTCAGTTTTGTAATTAATTTGACATTTGGCATGATTCAAGGTTCTATATTAAATGACTTTTAATAAAATCTCTATGCAAAAAAAAAAAAATAGGAAAAGGCTGCAGAAAAATTATTAAATAAGCAACTGTATAAGAAATGGCAAAAGAATAAGATATGAATATTAGGGCTGGGTTTTGACACAAATTTGAAATCGATTCGATTCAGATTCACAAGTTTGCGATTTGATTTCTGATTCGGTTCAACATTGATTATTTTGGATGAATATCAGGTACAGTCCACGCCAAATTTTCTAAAAGAAAAAAAAAATCTCCTAACTGCTGTAAAATATACATGAGAGTCAGTTGGTACTATATTGCTATAATCTTGAAGGTTAAAATGAACTGCTTTATACACAAACGCTTAGATCACACTCAATGCTGTTTATATAATAATGCATCTACTATTACATAATTACATTTCTACTCCAATTCGTTTTTTTGAAATACAAACATTTAAATGGTGGCTGTCATAAAAACTTGATGGATTTATTCAAAAATTAAACATGATAATGAATATGATACATGGTGAATATATTTTGTTATATATCGAAATGCTCCTCTCTAGAGTTTATTTTTCTAGCTGACTAACATGTTTTATGGTCACTGAATATGTTTTTTCTGAGGTAATGTAACGTTACGTGACATTGTTTACAAGCTTTTTGAGTAAATACATGAGACAGGATATGGATTTCGTTAAGTTGTACTCTCTTTTACCATACCTTCTGACATTCATTCATGTTTATTTCGTGCTAAAACTGCCTTTATTGATTGAATACTGTAAGAAAATGGACAAATTTGAAAATCCGAGTACCAAAGCACAAAGCTTATTGCGATTTTATCAAACAGGAGGTGGCTACAATATTCTGTTCATTAACTGAAAGCAGGCTAGACTAATCGATTCTTGGGATTTAAGAGTCAATATAGTTTCATAAAATTGGGAATTGTTTAATTGAGATCAACTGATAATGAATGTTATATGGTGAATGTATTTTGTAAAATGCTCCTCTCTAGAGTTAATTTTTCTAGCTGACTAATGAGTTTTTATTAACTTAATATGTTTTTTTCCTGAGGTAATGTAACGTTACGTGACATTGTTTACAAGCTTTAACACTGATGTCTTTCCGCCACTGAACACTGATTGAGTGAATACATGAGACAGAATATGGATTTTGGTAAGTTTCACTCTCTTTTAACATACCTTCAGACATTCATTCATGTTTATTTCATGCTGAAACTGCATTTATAGTTTGAATACTGTAAGAAAATGGACAAATCTGAAAATCTGAGACCTTATTTCCTATCAAAAATAACAAAGCACAAAGTTTATTGCGATTTATTAGATAGGAGGTGACTACAATATTCTGTTCATTAACTGAAAACAGGCTAGACTAATCGATTCTTGGGATTTAAGAGTCAATATCATTTCATAAAAATGGGAATTGATCAATTGAGATTAACTGATAATTGATAATGAATATGTTGTATGGTGAATATATTTTGTTTTATATCGAAATGCTCCTAGTTTATTTTTCTAGCTGACTAATGAGTTTTATGGTCACTGAATATGTTTTTTCCTGAGGTAATGTAACGTTACGTGACATTGTTTACAAGCTTTTACACTGACGTCTTTCCGCCTTTCAAACACTGATTGAGTGAATACATGAGACGAGATTTGGATTTCGGTAAATTGTACTCTCTTTTAACATACCTTCAGACATTCATTCATATTTATTTTGTGCTGAAACTGTAATAAAATCTGAAAATCTGAGACCTCGTTTCATTTAGAAAGTAACTAAGCACAAAGCTTATTACGATTTATCGGATGGGGGTGTGCTACAATATTCTGCTCAATAACTGAAATGATTGAACAGACTAGACTAATCGATTCTTGGGATTTGAGTCAATATTGTTTCATAAAAAAGGAATTGATTAATTGAGATTAATTGGGAATTGAGAAATCGATTTTTACCCAGCCCTAATGAATATATTAGTGAGGTGAAAAGGAGACATGTGCTCTGTTCCTAGTGAGCTGCTTTGCTGTGTACTGTATATCTTTATCAATCTATCTTTAAACATTTTATGTTGCTGTCTATCTTTTGCAACAGGCTTCATGTCAGGAGGTTATGAGGCCTTAAAAATGCTGTCTCGGTAGGCAGCTCACTAGGTTTTGGAGCAGAGCTATAGAGGAGAGAGGACGTGACAACCACTAAAGACAAATTACCATTCTTCCCCTTCAGGATGCAAAGATGCAGACCAAACAGGCAGCAGGCAGTAAAGGAAAGATTAAAGAGAGGGAAAGAAGAAAAGAAAATAAAAGACAAGAAGACAAATGAGACGGCAGTTGTGTGCACTGTGTGCGGCTACAGAGGACACATTACTGATGACAGAGCAAACGTTTCAATTGAAACTTTAGGATAAAGGGAAATGTTTCTCAGTTGGACATATAGTCCATGATACTGAGATGTGAATATTTTTCATTCTTGATTTTGGGACATATATGGCTTCAAAAATAGCTGAAAGATGCCTTTTTGATTTTGCAAAACGGAAAATATCAGTATGAGATCCAAAAAAGCAGCAGATTTTTTTAAAACTCTCTGAAACTTACCAGACGGGGTCTTCATTGACGGCATCGTCGTACCAGAGGATATAAAGACAGAACAGCCCCACAATTAATGCATGGACTGTGGACACCAGCCTGAGGACATAACAACAACATTTCAGTAATCAAAGATTGAGTTTGGGTTTGACTTCTTATACAGTTGCCGATTCAGTTCAATGTTTCAATTCCAATGCATGAATTGAATTTGACAAAATTTGGCAAATGCTGGCACCAAATAAGACACTTAAGTACATAATTTATTAACTGTACCAAGGGCAGTACAAGACAGTTTGGGTTGAGCAGGACGAAGATCAAAATTTTGCACACTGGGTTCAAATGAAATCAGCATTTAGGAATAAGATGATAACATGATGCTGACACAGTACAAAATGGTATCTACAGCAGTTAGCTGACAAAGAATGAGCTATGATTTGATCTGATCTATTAGCCTGGTATACATGTGTGTGTTTCATCACTGAGGTGAAATGTTTCATCATTGAGGTGAATGGTTTTAAGCAGATCTGTGTAAGCCAATTCACAAAAGATAAGCAAACTATTGTGCAAAATGCTTCGTGTTCTTAAAAACACACTATACTTTTAAATGTATTATAGTAGAATTGCTAAAAAGCAATGGTTGTTTAACTAACTTTCAGAAAATGCAATCAGTAATCAATGCGGTTGGTTTTGTGCTCCCATTACAACCTTAAAACATTTATATTTCCTAAAACAGAATATCATATTCACTAAAGACATGTCATGACTTTCAATTGAACATCTTCTAGAAACAATTTGGGGTTAAAAACTTGGGTGGTCATCCTCTGATGTTTATATAACCATTTAAAGTATTGTACAGAGACCTATCTCTTCCTAACTTTGTGCTGTAAGGTCAAAGTTAACCAGGTTTGAAAGATTACATAGAGGAAAGGTGATTAGACCAAACTGGCTACATTTCACAATACAGCACAGAGATCACTAGATCTCACTTTTGTTGGGCTATACTTGCATTCGACAACATTACGAATGATATTTGGAGGGTTGTTTGTACTTTTGAAGACATTCTTCTTAGCTTATCGGGTTGTTTCAAATATTAAGTACAGTATTACTTTACAAAAGCTTAATAAATCAACAGATTTACAAACATAGCATTTAAGATTTAAGTATTAGACAAGGCAACCAAATGTTCAAGATAGCATGAGACAACATAAATTTGATTATACTATTGTACTATTAAAATGTAAAATTCATGGATAATGTCATGGCAGAAAAATTTATTTTTAACTGTATCATTTTATTCTTAATTTTTAAAAAAGAAGACAAGATTTAAGAAAAGATTAAAACCAGTCATAAGGGTCAAATCTGGAATCTGAGGGTGCAAAAAAATCCAAATACTGAGAGAATCGCCTTTAAAGATGTTCAAATTAAGTTCTTAGCAATGCATATTACTAATCAAAAATTAAGTTGATTTATATTAACGGTAGGAAATTTACAAAACATCTTCATGGAACATGATCTTTACTTAAATATCCTAATGATTTTTGGCATAAAAGAAAAAAAAGCATTCATTTTGACCCATACAATGTATTTTTGACTATTGCTACAAATATACCTGTGCTACTTAAGACTGGTTTTGTGTTCCAGGGTCACACAGAATTTAGAGAATTTAGGAGCATGGAAGAACACACTTACAATAATATGTATACCCATCCATCTATGCATGCATTTCTAACCACATTTCTATTAGAGCAGTGCTGAGTTATATGAGGCTCATACCTGGAGTTCCAGTCATTGAGTTTGTGCGGAGGAAGTTTCCCATAACCCTGCGTGAAGTTGGAAGACAGAACCGGACTGACGCACGAGAAGAACAGCTGGAACCCCACGAAGCTGCCGGCCACCACATACACCTCTTTCATATCCATCTCTCATCTGCACAAGAGACATCACAACACACATCGTCACATTTGTGCTATCTCTAGGCAAATGAGCTGAATTTGAACTTCTGGCAACGTGCAATCTCTTACCAGTCAATACCACAACTACTGCCCATTCATTCATTTGACAAAGACTATGTGTTATGCATTAATCTGTTTGTGAGTAAAGAAGCAGAGTGACTAAGTTATTAAACGTGCAATATTGTGAAAGAATTCATTGTTTTCAAATATTCAAAGAAGATTATCATGGTGGGAAAAGAGTGACGGAGAATGTGAGAGAAGGAACAACAAAGACATGAAATGTAATGATTATTTCTTTTTTTTACATACAGTTGAAGTCAAAAGTTTACAAACACCTTGCAGAATCTGCAACATGTGAATTATTTTACCAAAATAATAGGGATCATAGTGCATGTTGTTTTTTTTTTTTTTTATTTAGTATTGACCTGAACAAGATAAGAACAAAATAAAAATGTTTACATATAGTCCACAAGAGAAAATAATAGTTGAATTTATAAAAATGACCCTGCTCAAAAGTTTACTTACAATTGATTCTTAATACGGTGTTGTTACCTGAATGACCCACAGCTATGTTTTTTTTGTCCCTTGTTTGTCCTGAACAGTTAAACTGCCCGCTGCTCTTCAGAAAAATCCTTAAGGTCCCACAAAGTCATTGGTTTTTCAGCATTTTTGTGTATTTGAACCCTTCCCAACAATAACTGTATGATTTTGAGATCCATCTTTTCACACTGAGGACAACTGAGGGAAACACAATGCATTAAGAGAATTTGAAGATCAGGGTAAATGCAACTTATTTCGTCTATTGGGGGACATGCAAGTACCTTCTGTGGCTTCTGCAGGTCAGTACTAAACGAAAAAAAAAAAAAAGATATTTAGGCAAAATAAGAAAAATCTTCATTCTGTTCAAAAGTTTACACCCCTGACTCTTAATGTATCTTTTTTCCCTTCTGGAGCATCAGTGAGTGTTTGAACCTTTTGTATTAGTTGGATATGAGTGCATTAGAGTCCCTCTATATCTTATTCAGGTTAGCACTAAATAAAAACATAAAAACATCACGCATTTTGTATGATCCCTCTTATTTTGGTAAAATGATTAACATTTGCAGATTTTGCAAGGTGTATGTAAACTTTTGACTTCAATTGTATTTAGCAGATATATTGTTATTTACGTAAGAATAATGTTCTTCCTAACTGTCATTTAATATTTTGTATTCCCAAATATTCTTTTCTATTTTAGGTAAAATGTTTAATTTATTGTGTAGTTTCAAAGTCTGTGCATTGCAACATTAGAAAATTATCATGTGACAGTTAAAGTTATTAAATAAACACATTTCATGCGTTTTATAATACATTTTGCAGACTACAAATGTTAAAAGATTTGATAGTTAAGATTTACCAGTGTAAAGTTTTGAATTGTTGCTCAAAATCATACAGTCATTGTTGGAAAGGGTTCAAATACACAAAAATGCTGAAAAATCAATGACTTTGTGGGACCTGAAGGATTTTTGTGAAGCACAGTGGGCAGTTTGACAGTTCAGGGACTCATGAACAACTATAAAAAAAAATAAATAAAAAAAAAAACAGCTGTGGATCATTCAGGTAACAACACAGAATTAAGAATCAGGTGTATGTAAACTTTTGAACAGGGAAATTTTTATATATTCAACCATTATTTTCTCTTGTGGACTATATGTAAACATCTTTTTTTATGTGAAATATCTTGCTCAGGTCAGTACTAAATAAAAAAAAACAACAACATGCCTTTTCTAATTCTCTCTTATTTTGGTAAAAAATTCACATGTTGCAGGTTCTGCAGGGTGTATGTAAACTTTTGACTTCAACTGTATGCATTCAATAATGCATTTCGCAAACTGCAAGAGTTAAAAGATTGTATTGATTTGTAGAAATTTTAAACAATGCAACCTCATGTGCTGGATAGTATAAATAAAATATATATAATATTATGCTTAAGAAAATAAAATGTTCTCAGGAAAATATAGTCGATTCATTTAGCAGGCTTTTACCCAAAGTGACTTACGATGTACATTTTCACTAAAAATCACTAAAAATATTCATCTTAAAAGAATAATGACTAGAAAAAGAGAAGATTTTAAGACATTTGAGAGAAAACAAGCACAGGAAATTTCATTTCTCAGGTCAATGTCTCCAAATCTCCGAAAAATGAGCACCAGAGGCAAAAGGAATGTAATAAGTGTGTGTCTCATTATAGAGTGGGTCACTGACCCCCAGCATGCTGAAGGGTCATATTGAGTCATCTGGTATTTTTCAAGCTGTATCACTGTATCAAGCTATAACAAACATTTCTTCTTCATACAGCAATAAAACATCTTCTAACCTAAACCAACCAAAAACAAAACACACAAACATCCAGCTGTTCTTTTCAAATTCTTACGCATGGAGCAAACTGTAGGCATTTAGTTGAACTTCTAGAAGAGAGGGTGAGGAATCCATTGCGAAACCTCTCTTGATCGGGTCTAACACACAAACAATGGGCTCAAGTGCACTAATCCCACCAGAAATGCGAGTAAACATGCACTTTATTGAGATTAAACTAACAAACAAAGGTTTAAATCATTTACCCAGGTACTGGCATGAGTGCAACAATAGGACATTGATTAAAGAGGAGCAGATTGGGGCATGATGAGATCTGCACAATGTCTTTCTTTAATCTAGTAACAGCCACCTCTTGCCCTAACTTTAACACTTCCATTGCAAACCTATTTACAGACTAAAAAAGGTAACTGGCAACATGTGATCTCCTGTGAGGAGGGCACGTATGGTGCACATTCTGTAGCGATGACGCATGCCGAAGAGAGGGAACATGCTTCAGGTAACCTTTAAATAACAAATAATCGACCACCGCATTAACCACAGACTTTCACACGGCTGAAATTAATAACGCAAATGAATGTCAATTCCATAATATGATAAACTAGATAATGTTTCAGTAACAGTGCATATACAGTTAAACCAAAATTTATTCAACATTTCTCAAAATGCTATCAAAACCTTGTTGACCAATTACCTAACAATGCTTCATTTTTTTTCAGCCTGGGGTGTAAAAAGGTCGTATTAGCAATTAAAGAAAAAACACTTGGTCAGGCCAAAGTGTCTAAATACTTTTTGGTCCCAAATTTTTAGCAGTTTTACAAATAATCCACTGTATGAAGAATTTTTGGGTATAATATGTCACAGTTTACTTTATTTTACTATCCTTGCTTACATAAATGAACTACAGTGTCCTGCACCCTAGTAAAAAAAATATAAAAAAATGTATCTGGTGTCTGAATAATTTTTGGTTCGACTATAAGTCTACGCATCATTCGCAAAGGTTACTCCTAAACGCTTGAGATTTTCACCTTAGGCCCTTCACTACATAGTTTTAACATCAGCTGAGGCTTGACTTTGATAAATGTGTCTTATGGAAGCATGTGCATGGTTGACTGGTATCTATTTATCACTTCACACCTGTGCACTACAATAACTGGCAGGTTAAATGTCATCAAGTCATTATACTGTATGACACAATGGAGGAAAATGCACGTGCCAAAATACCTGGATACCTTGGACTTGAAAACACAAGTCAGCAAGTCAGTTATCTTTCAATAGATAAAAATAAAAAATAAATAAATAGCTTCTGGATTAAACTCTCAAATAATACGTTCTTTTTTGATGATATCTTCTGCTGTGATTATTTAAATAATTCAAATAAAATAAAAATAATCAAGCAACATTTATTTTATATTTATTATTTTAGCTTGAAAATGGGCCATTCTACAGAATTGGTCCAAAGTCAGAGTTGGAAACGTCTTTTTCCAAAAAAGTTGGATGTATGCAAATTGTACAACATCCAAAGGACATATTTCTAGTAATTGTGCAGTTAATTCTCATATTGAATTTTCTGGAAGTTTTGGAATATTTGTCGGTTCTCTAAATTTGTCACTACCAAAACACAGTAATAATAATTTAATTACGAGGGTTACTGTATATTGACCTATTAAGATTTTCTACATTGTAAATATACATTTTTTGCTACTTTATTAAAATTTTTCAGAGTTAAATTAGTAACAATTAAATTTTTAACAATATTTCAAGTGCAATTTTATGTATTTTGAATCCAATTTTTCTTAGTAAAAGGCAAAACATCAATCATATTGATTTCAGAGTTTAGGATTCATTTGAATACACACTGAACCAAAAACTCTCATAACATCTTAGGTAATAATTCAGTATACTTTATTTTTGACAAAACATCCCATGTTTTGATAGTGAGTGACAGTAATGTTTTGGTAGCGAGTGAAATCACATTACAGAATTTTAACTTGCAAACTAAAACACTAAAATACAAAAAAAATGCAAAACTGTTCTAAAATGTTGTTTATTTCCTCCAAATATGAGAATTATGCATTCCCTTTTGTCACTACCTAAACAATGATGATATGCTTTAGTTGACTGTTTGGGTAGTGACAATTTTATGGGATAACACCCCCCCCAAAAAACCAAAGATGTCACTACAAAAACACCACCAAATGTT
Organism: Garra rufa; assembly: GCF_049309525.1. Classification (NCBI taxonomy): domain Eukaryota; kingdom Metazoa; phylum Chordata; class Actinopteri; order Cypriniformes; family Cyprinidae; genus Garra; species Garra rufa. The sequence goes on from NC_133361.1 coordinate 22,019,921, forward strand.
TTGGTAGTGACAATTTTAGACACTTTTGAACCTAGCTCAAAGATGCTAATCAGCGCATGGTTAGCTAGCACAGTTGTGAACAGTGGTACACATACAAAAACGAAATGTTATGGAATAACTTCCAAAAAAAAGTGTGATTAATTGCAGAAAAAGGAGTTCGGTAGTGACGTTCCTTAAAATTACACACAGATTTTATCAGACTTTTAAACACATTTACCTTAAAATGATAGGACCTATCTACTCACATTATGTTGCAATGAGAGAGAGGGACACATGAATATTTCCTGATCATAAATGTACACTGTAAAAAGTTTTCACCAGTTTCAACTTAAAAACTTAAGTTTAGCTGCTGCCTTAAAATATTAAGTTAAATCAACTTAAGTCCTTTCAACCCACAAGTTAATTCAACTAATTTTGATTGTATTCGTTAAATTGACTTGTAGTTTTAAGCCGATTTAACTTAAAAACTTAAGGCAGCTGCTGAAGCCGTTTTTAAGTTGAATCTGGTGAAAACGTTTTACAGTGTACGGTTGTAGTTAAAATCAGTCTCAGCCAATGGACTAAAACATACACACTGTTTTAGTAGTGACATGAATATGAATATTTTTACATAAATATTCATCATTTACAAAGAAAATATAAAACAAATATCAAAAAGAAAACAACAATGGGGAAAAAAACTACAATTATTATTTCTATATCATTTTGATAAGTTGAAATTTAGGGGTTAGGGTTTGGGACAGCCATTTGCCAATTAAAAGTACCCAATAAATGATGATTGTATATACACTACCGTTCAAAAGTTTGGGGTCAGTACATTTTTATTGTTTCTTTTTTTTTTTTTTAAGAAATACTTTTATTCACCAAGGATGTATTAAGTTAATAATTAAAAGTTTGTTAAAAGTTAATAATAAATCATTTACATTGTTATAAAATATTTATATTTTGAATAAACACTGTACTTTTTAAACTTGTTATTCATGAAAGAGTCCTGAGAAAGAAAAAAAAAGAAGAAAAAAAAAATCACAGATTCCAAAAAATATTTGGCAGCACAACTGTTGATATTATCCAACATTGATCATTCTAATATAATAAATCAGCATATTAGAATGATTTCTGAAGGATCATGTGAAACTTACTGAAAGTGAAAATTCAGCATTTCATCACAGGAATAAATTCTATTTTAAAGTATTTTAAAATAAAAAAACATTATTTTCTATAGTAAAAACATTTTGCAATATTACTGTTTTTTTCTGTATTTTTAATCAAATAAATGCAGCCTTGATGAGCATAAAAGTCTTCTTTAAAAACTATTAAAAGTCTTACTGACCCCAAACTTTTGAACGGTAGTGTATTGTATGTTTTTTTTTAAATACATTGGTTTTATATTTTACATTTAAAATGATAAGATTTGTATTTTATGCATTTATTGTTTCTTACATTTATGCATTTGTTCTTTGATTTTTTCAATGACAGTATTAATAATTATATTATGCTATATATATATATATATATATATATATATATATATATATATATATATATATATATATTTTATGTAATAAATACATATCAAAAAATATATAATATAAATTTATTATTATAATATAATGTGACAGTAATAATAATGTGTATTATAATTTATAGTGTATTGTTTTATGAATTTATTATTTATTATTTATGGATTTATTATGTCAAAATATTTTTGTTAGAAGTATATAATATGCGTATGTTCATTTTATTATATTCTATAATGTATCTATATATTTATTAATGTAATTATGAAATATATTAAAAGTATATTACAGTAATGACATGTAGCTTCTTTCTGAAGGATCATGTGACACTTAAGACTGGAGTAACAGCTGATAAAATTTTAGCTTTTCATCACAGGAATAAATTCTATTTTAAAGTATGTTAAAATAAAAAACATTATTTTATATTGTAAAAACATTTTGCAATATTACTGTTTTTTTTCTGTATTTTTAATCAAATAAATGGATACTGTACTCATCCCCTTGTCATCCAAGATGTTCATGTCTTTTTTTTTTTTTCAGTTTTTTGAGGAAAACATTTAAGGATTTCTCTCCATATAATGGACTTCTATGGTGCCCCCCCGAGTTTGAGCTTCCAAAATACAGTTTAAATGCAGTTTCAAATTACTCTAAAAGATTCCAGCTAAGGAAGAAGGGTCTTATCTAGCAAAACAATCTGTTATTTTCTAGAAACATTTACATTGTGGGTGTCGCTGTTTCGCTGTTTCCCTGCTTCCTGCACTGTCAGAAAAAATGTGCAAAATTTGTACCTTCAGGGGTACAAAGGCTTGTCACTGGGGCAGTACCCTCAAGGGTACACCCGTTGTACCCTTTCACATGGGTACATATCTGTACCCTTGCAGTATGTACCTTACAAAGGCAAATATGTACCTTTGCTGACTAAATTGTACCATTTAGTGCTATGGTACCATAATGTACTTTTAAAAAAGGTACAAATTTGTCTTTTTTAAGGGTACTGCCCCAGTGACAAGCCTTTTGTACCTTATGGTGGCAAATCTGTACTACATACAACACATTAAAAAGGCCAGGATGCTGTTTATCACATTTATTAAACATTCAAAACATTACATTCTCACATTTTTCACAGGATGAATGTTTTAAACTCTATCACAATGTCATAACAGGATGCATATTGCAAAATTTTACTTAAAAAAATAAATAGAAATTTCATACTCAAAACTGTTCTTATAAAGCAAAACATTTTTTCCAACAGTACACATTTCATTAATTGATTATACCCTAACATTTTATCACAAAATAAGCTCTACCTCAATGTGTTTTAAAAGAATGCAAATATTGAGCAATTCTTTTTTCCAAAAACAATTGTTTATACTATTTCTAACTTTTTTTAAACATTTTATAAAATTGGAAATATCAAGAATATTAAGCTTAATATTAAATTTTTCATAATCAATACATCCCATTAAGTAAATTTTTCTACTGCATTCTACATTTTCTAAAAAATGTTTTAAACTTTAAGAATAAAAAAACAACCCTTTTCCAACACTACACATTTCATATTGTAACTTTATATGCGTAAATTCTTTTTATCACAAACCCATTTTTACCAAACGCAGTACTACACTAATACACAGTACTAATTGGAACTTTTTAAACATTCTTGAGGATCACAAACTACTTATTTATCATAAGCAGAGTACACGGCAAGGGCCTGAAAGTCCATCTCTTGCCCTGGTTTTATAACACTTCATTCAAAGTCAACTTTTACTGCGTATGCATGGAACTGTGAATCATACAACACTGGTATTAAAAAAACTTGCCACATTATATATATACACTGTTGACATTTAAAATGTATAGGATTTAAATCACTTTTGAAACACTGAATGTCGAAATCTTCACCCTTGTGTATCAGTATATTTGGCATTTTAACACAGGATATTAATTATTCGGGTGATAGATATTGGAAGGGGCTTGCCACCCACCTCAGTTATCTTTGCTATGGCATGCTGCCAGAAAGTCAGTGAATTCTTCATGTAGGGTGGACAAGCCAAGTTGAAAACAATAGTAAGCACTGAAGGCTGGGCATTGTAGTGATCCTTTCTTCAACTCCTAGTTCCTTGCACAACTCCACACCATCCACTTTGAAAAGTTGTACCCTCTTGGAGAAAGCCATTTTCCAGTCAGTTTCTGCCAACTGTAAGGTTGGGTATGGAGTATCAGCATCACACTGAGAAGAAAAGAAAACATCAAAAATCTATCAGTAAAACAATGCAATGTGCTGTTTTAAATGTTTTAAGACAAATAATGTGAAAATTTTGCCATAAACTACCTTGTAACCAATCAAGGTGTAGAGTTACATTCGAGCAATTTTAAGGCATGAAGATTTTTTTTCACACAAAGAAAAAACATTTAAATATCATTTATAAATATAATTTAAAAAAGCTTAATAGATAATCAATAAATAGATAATCACAAAACCACTATGTTTATGTAAATACCTAGATCTTCTGCAAGCATCTTTTCTCTTGCTTCTTGTAGACTTCGTCCAACGGAGCATTTCTTTGAACAAGCTGAAGCACCTTGGGCACAATACTGGTAAAGCCATCCCTGAAGTGCCGGCTTAAACTGCAGGCGATGAATACATTCGGTCAGCTTCATCACACAACTGAAAATTTACAAAAAGATAAAGTTAATCATTTAAATTAACTAAAAATACTTCAAAACAATCAAATCAGACATTTTAATATTCTTTCATTGCCATTTCCCTTTAGTAATATACAAATATTTCTAAGATTGAATGCACAAATATTTGTTTACCTGAAGATTTAGAAAATTACAATGTTTCTACAAATTTGTTTTAACTGTAAATTATCATTATAGCATACTGTTTATTTATATCGACATTCAACATTCATTTTAAGCCAATAACTGATTTACAATCTGTGATATCACTGACCCCTGAGGATGTTCATCTCTCTTATCTTCCCTGGCTCAAATTTGTAATTTTGTTAATATTTTAATTAATTTCAATATTTATTAACATAATGATAAAAGCCAAAATATTAAATGTAATAAATGTATTTTGACTGAGTAAAATCTACTGACTTCAGCAATCTACTACTACTACATTGCTATCGGTGACAGTTTAAAAATGGGAGAATTCCTTGTTTTTGCCCGAAGTTTTCAAGCCGGGAACAGAAAAAGAATTAAAGATACCTTATTAGTCTTTCAAATTTTCTTTCTTATAGCATTAATTCAGCCAAAAAGTTTAGTTTGGTCATTAATTATTCACCTTCATGTCATTCCAAACCAGTAAGACTTCATCTTCGGAACACAATTTAAAATAATTTTGATGAAACTAACTCTAACTCTCCCAACTTTCCTTGTGTGTGCTGACTGGCCACCCTGCTTTTTAAAATATTGGCATCAGGCATTAAAAAAATCAATATGGTTAACCGTTAAACATAGGACAAATATAATACACAAAACTCAGTGTTATACTTACATTTCTGTAGTTGAAGTTTGTTGATAGGCTTCTGCTGGCACTGGTACTAGTGTTACTGTTACCACCTCCATCTTGTGTACAAATTTGTTAAATCCACCTTATTTTCTAAAAGGAAAAAAATGCATAGTCTGTGTGAGCTTGAGGTTTTAACAGCAACAATAAAATCTCTTTTTTTCAATGGACATTCATCAGTATAAAAACATTGCTTTAATTTAGAAAAATACAGAATAAGTTAGTACTTATACACTTCCAGAAAAAGGTACAATACTGTCACTGGAACAGTACCCTAAGGTACAAAAGCTAAAAGGTACCAAAATGTACACTTAACGAACTAACAGAGAACTATACTTTTTTTAACTGAGAGTGTATTATTAAAAGCCAAATTATTTAAATTTGCATCTCACAGACTAGAAACGTATTTCTCGAGTTTTGATAAATAATGGTAACTTAAACCAATTTTACTTGCTGTCCTTGGAAGGGCTCGATACCGACGCCTCAATACGACAACAAATAATTAGGACTCTCCTGGATTTACGTTTATAACGTTAGTTAAATATGTAACGTTACCAAACAAAACTGATATAAATCAACATGGATAATAATCGTAAGGTATATAATTCCAGAAAGACTAGGAGAGGCGTTAAAATAAAAGGCGTTCGCTCGTGTCCGGAAGGAAACACGGGTAAGTTAACGTTAACGTAACGTTAAGATTAGAGTAGTAAGAACATTTTGGTAAACTGAATTTATTAATCTATGGTACACAAACGCGATAGACCTGAGCTGTTTCTATGGCCGTTTCACCGCTGTTTTGTCAGCGTCTCATGCCATCTCTAGGTGGAGTATGAGTTAAGCGAAAAATTATATCTTAATTTCCGGCTAAATGATAAAAAATTATTGTAATAATAACAATAAGCTTAAAATGTAATGGCAATGCGTTGGTTTTGTCAGGTCAGTTTTCGAAGAAAGGTTTTCCTCACGCATCAGATAACGTTAGGCCTGGCTACAGACGCAATGTCAAGTTAACAAAAATCGAAAGGGAACCAACAGATTTTCACAGTACTTAAAATTAAACTTACCTCTAAATTTCTGTGCTTCGTCTTCAGTGACATGTATTCCAGGCAACTTCTTTCAGTTTTTGAATAAGATCCTCCGTGTCTCCGTCGACAGCGTCAGAAATGAATTGAATGATGTCCTGAATAATAACCGGCGTCACGCACAATCTCATTTTCAAAATGCACAGCGCGGGCTACAATCCCATTGGACGACACGAAAAGGCTGGCTTCGAAAATATGTATTTGAACTGAGGCAAAGTAGTACACCATATATAATGTTTAATAAACGTTAAATAGTTTTGTATACTACACTGTGCTTTTGCTAATTACTATTAGTATGTGTATTTGTTTAACTCTGCATTAAAAACAAAACTTAAAACAGCTCTTATATCAGTTTAAAATTACAATTATAAATGCAGACCTACTTTAATACAAATGCTTTACGTTTAAAAGTTATTATCTTGATGTTCTGCATAAACACTAAAATGTAATTTGCGTGTGTACTGTTCAGAACTGGTCAGAAAGATGAAGGCTCTTGAACATATTTGGTTATTTTGTGCATCTCTTCCAAATAACTAACAACTCATGAAAATGATTATCTTGCTATGTTTAATTTTGGGTGACTATTTCATACACTTTGGCTTACTTCTTTGGTCACACAAGTGATTGTACCTTTCTTTGGGGATTAAATGGTACAAACGTGGACCCTCTGGCAGTTGGAAACATATCTGTACCTTTTTTACCCCTAAATGGTACATATGAGTACTCTAAGGTGCAACTATGAACCATCGAGGGTACAACTTCACCATTTGTACCCTAAGTGTCACAAATGGACCCCAACCGTACCCTTTTTTCTGACAGTGTGTTTGCCTTGCTGCAGAGTGGTCTGTGTTTGTTGCTCCCTGCAGCTTCGTTTTTCTGTTGGATTCTTATTGTTAATTCTGCCGTTTTAAATTGATAGATATAGCTTAACTTAATTTCTGATCTTATCCATCAAACTAATCTGACTAATCTGATCATTCGCCTTATTCTATAATCATGAGTGCAGCACGTCAGCATTCCATTAGCCAGTTAACTTGCCACTCGCACTCCATTCACGCTTTTAACTCTTGTTTACTATCTTTAGCATTGCGTTAGCCGGTTAGCTTGTCATCTGCGTTCCATTCACGTTTTTCCTCTCGTGTTTAATATCGTTAGTACTCCTTTAGCCAGTTCCGTTTTTCCGTTTTTTCAGGAATTCAAACAACAACAGTGGTAAGTTGGAACCATTCCACAATCACGGTGAGTAATGGCTTCTTCTCCTACAATTGTAGTCTGCACTGCTTGCCACATGTATAGCTTATCTATCTCTGTCAGCAGTGAGCCTTATACATGTGATAAATGCAGGAATATAGTCAGGCTGACAGAGAAGATTTCAGAACTAGAATCACGCATCCAAACTTTAATAGAGGATAGTAAGAATGTGAGGGCCTTAGATACGGTTTTGGATGCGACTAGCTCAGAAAGCCCTGTACATTGTTCGGTTCCGGTAACAACGCCCGTGCAGCAGGGCAACTGGGTGACTGTGAGACGGCATAGTCGCGGGTCAAAACACCGCTCTTCCGTTCCGATCAGAACATCAAACAGGTTCTCCCCACTCAGTGAAGCACCCACTGAGAAACCAGATGAAAGTGCTCCAGTAATTGGCGATTCTATTGTACGGAACGTGAAAATAGAGACTCCAGCCACCATAGTCCAGTGTTTACCGGGAGCCAGAGCGCCTGACATCATGGCAAATTTAAAAGTGCTGGCTAATGCTAAACGTACATTCAGTAAGATTGTTATTCACGTCGGCACTAATGATGTTCGACTTCGCCAGTCGGAGATCACTAAAAATAATGTTAAAGAGGTGTGTGAACTTGCAAGTATGATGTCAGACACTGTAATATGCTCTGGTCCCCTCCCGGCTTACCGTGGTGACGAGATACACAGCAGATTGTCATCATTAAACGGCTGGATGTCAAAGTGGTGCCTGCGAAATAACATAGGTTTCATAGACAATTGGACAATTGGAGTTTCTGGGGCAGACCCGACCTGTTGAAAAGAGATGGTCTTCATCCCTCCGGATGTGGAGCATCTCTCCTATCTAGAAATATGGCACATAGTCTTAGCGTTTGCACTTGACTAACTGGGTCCCAGGTCAGGAAACAGACAGACTGGCTAAACCGACCGTCTGCTAGCCGCCTCACGTCACAGAAATCAGTTAATTCTCAGCACATAGAGACCCTTTCACCTAGATATCACACTATAAAGACTGTGTCTGTTCCCCAAGCAAGAAAATACAAAAAACGCCTGAATCAAATCAAGACTAACAATTGATGTTCAACAAATAAAAAATATATATAATACAGAGAAACAATTGATAAAGCTTGGCTTATTGAATATCAGGTCCCTTTCTATGAAAGCACTTTTTGTAAATGATATGATCACTGATCATAACCTAGATGTGCTCTGTTTGACAGAAACCTGGCTAAAACCAGACGATTACATTATTTTAAACGAGTCCACCCCCCAAGATTACTGTTACAAACATGAACCGCGTCTAAAAGGTAAAGGGGGAGGTGTTTCTACTATTTATAGCAATATTCTCAATGTCTCTCAGAAAAAGGGCTTCAAATATAACTCGTTTGAAGTAATGGTGCTTCATATAGCATTATCCAGAGAAACAAGTGCTAATGATAAATCCGCCGTGACGTTTGTACTAGCTACTGTTTACAGGCCACCAGGGCACCATACAGACTTTATTAAAGATTTTCTATCCGAGTTGGTGTTGGCCGCAGATAAAGTCTTAATAGTGGGTGATTTTAACATCCATGTTGATAATGAAAAAGATGCATTAGGAACAGCATTTATAGATATTTTGAACTCTATTGGGGTTAGAAAACACGTGTCAGGTCCTACTCATTGCCAAAATCATACTCTAGATTTAATATTGTCACATGGAATTGATGTTAATGGTGTTGAAATTCTGCAGCAAAGCGATGATATCTCAGATCATTATCTAGTCTCTTGTTTCTTCCAGATAGCTAAAACTGTAAATTCAACTCCTTGCTACAAGTACGGTAGAACCATCACTTCTACTACAAAAGACTGCTTTGTAATTAATCTTCCTGACTTATCTGAATTCCTCAGCATATCCAGTAGCTCAGAAAAACTTGATGATGTAATAGAAACTATGGAATCTCTCTTTCTAGCACTTTAGATACAGTTGCTCCAGTGCGCTTAAAAAAAGATTAAGAAAAACAGTGTAACACCGTGGTATAACGATCACACTCGCGCCCTAAAGAGAAAAGCACGAAAAATGGAACGCAGCTGGAGGAAAACAAAACAAGAGGTTTTTCGTACTGCTTGGCGTGAATGTAACTTAGCTTATAGAAAAGCATTAAAAACTGCCAGATCGGATTACTTTTCGTCTCTCTAAAAAGAAAACAAACATAACCCTAGGTATCTGTTCAATACTGTGGTTAAATGAACAAAAAATATAGCAGCAACAGGTGCAGACATTTCCCAACAGCACAGCAGTAATGACTTTATGAAGTACTTTACCTCCAAGATAGACACTATTAGAGATAAAATTGTAACCATACGGCCGCCCGCTACAGTATCGCATCAGATAATGCGTTGTAGATCTCCTGAGGAACAATTGCACTCATTCTCTATTATAGATGTTTTTCCTGAACACAGAAGTAAGCCCGGCTCTTAACTGAAAGAATGCTTTGCATTTCCGGTCTGCATTGTTTCTAGTCAAAATAGGGTATATTCTGAGCTAATAAACTAATGCTAAACCTATTAAAATGTTTTTAAAAAGCACATGGCTCCATAGCGCCATCACTTGGCAATGTCGCAATGACCGTCATTTGTCAGTGCCTCACTTTAATGAGTGTGTAGATCAGTGATTCTCAACTCCAGTCCTCGGGGCCCACTGCTCTGCACATTTTGTATGTTTCTGAATCTGACACACTCAGTTCAGTTCATGGATCTTTCTGCTAACGAGCTGATTATCTGAATCAGGTGTGTTAAATGAAGGAGACATACAAAATGTGCAGAGCGGTGGGCCTCGAGGATTGGAGTTGAGAATCACTGGTGTAGATGACACGAAGCAGCGGATGTTAGCTACATTAAAAACAGATGGACGCTATTTGAATGGGTTCCTATGGAAACCGGAACAGAAAAGCATTCAATCTGACGTTAGAATTCGTAATGGCGGCGCTCATCGTTTACTCAGGAAAAAGGTCTATAGGAGAGGAAGAATTGTATAAAATTGTTAAATCATCTAAACCTACAACATGCATGTTAGACCCTATTCCATCTAATCTATTAAAGGAGGTACTTCCAGAAGTCATAGATCCTCTTCTGAATGTTATTAATTCGTCACTATCATTAGGATATGTCCCCAAAACCTTCAAACTGGCTGTTATTAAGCCACTCATTAAAAAAACACAACTTGACCCCACTGAATTAACACAATTATGCTCCTTCTTAGAGAAAAATGGTATCTGTGAGGATTTCCAGTCAGGTTTTAGACCATATCATAGTACTGAGACTGCTCTAATTAGAGTAACAAATGACCTGCTATTGTCAAGCGATCGTGGTTGCATCTCCCTATTAGTGCTACTGGATCTTAGTGCTGCGTTTGCTACTATTGACCACAACATTCTTTTAAATAGACTTGAAAATTATGTAGGCATTAATGGTAGTGCACTGGCTTGGTTCGAATCGTACTTATCAGACCGTCATCAGTTTGTGGCAATAAATGAAGAGGTATCATTTAAATCGCAAGTGCAGTATGGAGTACCTCAAGGCTCAGGCCATTACTTTTTACGCTTTGCATGTTACCCTTGGTAGATATCATCAGGAAACATGGTGTTAGCTTTCATTGTTACGCTGATGATACTCAGCTCTATATTTCTTCGCAGCCCAGCAAAACATACCAATTTGAAAAACTAACAGAATGCATAGCTGATATTAAAAACTGGATGGCGAATAACTTCTTACTGTTAAATTCTGAATAAACAGAGGTGTTAATTATTGGACCTAAAACCTCCACAAGTAATGACCTAAAACACAGTCTAATACTAGATGACTGCTCTGTAAATTCGTCGTCATCAGTTAGGAACCTAGGCGTCCTATTCGACAGCAATCTCTCCTTTGAAAGCCACATTTCTAGCATTTGCAAAACCACATTTTACCATCTTAAAAATATATCGAAATTACGACCTATGCTATCAATGTCAAATGCTGAAACATTAATTCATGCATTCATGACCTCAAGGGTAGATTATTGTAATGCTTTATTGGGTGGTTGTTCTGCACGCTTAATAAACAAACTCCAGCTGGTCCAAAATGCAGCAGCTAGAGGTCTTACTAGAACCAGAAAGTATGACCATATTAGCCCGGTTCTGTCAGCACTGCATTGGCTCCCTATAAAACATCGTATAGATTTATAAATGTATAAAATGTATAAAATCTTGCTAATTACTTATGAAACCCTCAATGGTTTAGCTCCTCAGAACTTGAACAAGCTCCTATCGCATTATAGTCCCTCACATCCGCTGCGTTCTCAAAATTCTGGCAATTTGATAATACCTAGAATATCAAAATCAACTGCCGGTGGCAGATCATTTTCTTATCTAGCGCCTAAACTCTGGAACAATCTACCAAACACTGTTCGGGAGGCAGACACACTCTGTCAGTTTATATCTAGATTAAAGACACATCTCTTTTACCTGGCTTACACATAAAACATTAACACATTCCTATAATTCAAATCCATTAAAGGATTGTTAGGCTGCATTAATTAGGTCAACCGGAACTGAAAACACCTCCCATAACACCTGATGCACTCGTTGCATCGTAAAAAAGAATGGCATCTACGCTAATATTAGTCTGTTTCATTCTTATTTCGAGGTCACCGTAGCCACCAGACCCAGCCTGTATCCAGATCAGATGGTCACTGCAGTCCCCCGGATCCAGTCCGCACCGGCTTAGATCATGGATCACCACCTGGAGATGACTTCAATAGCCATGGATGTCAACCAGATGAGCTCCAGAGATGGATCATCACTAAAGACCTCGCCAACCTAGACGGCCATCGTCGCTACACCACAGGAACCTGATGAGTTCTCTACAATCAGACATTGGTACAAACTGCTGGTTTCGTCTGGCCAGAGGAGAACTGGTCCCCCGACTGAGCCTGGTTTCTCCCAAGGTTTTTTTCTCCATTTCTGTCACCTGTGGAGTTTTGGTTCCTTGCCGCTGTCGCCTCTGGCTTGCTTAGTTAGGGACACGTTCCAGCGATATCCTATACTATTTGAACTGAACTGACGAAGATATCACTGAATTCATTGATGAACTGCCTTTAACTGAAAATTGATTATTTACAATAATGCGTTACTTACACACTATTGTGCTGTTTAAATACTGTGCAGTTGCTTTGACACAATCTGTATTGTTAAAAGCGCTATATAAATAAAGGTGACTTGACTTGACTTGACAATTTATATTCTTTTTAATCTCTACACAGAGCTAGACAAGACAAGCATTTGAGGTTGAAAAAAAGTATAGGAATTATATATATATTTTCTAAATAACAGATTGTTTTGCTAGATAAGACCCTTCTTTCCTCGGCTGGGATCGTTTAGAACCATTTGAAGCTGCATTTTGGAAGTTCAAACTCGGGGGCACCATAGAAGTCCATTATATGGAGAGAAATCCTGAAATGTTTTCCTCAAAAAACATAATTTCCTTACAACTGAAGAAAGAAAGACATGAACATCTTGGATTACAAGAGGGTGAATACATTAGGCCTATCTGTACTGTAATTTTTGTTCTGAAAGTGAACTGCTCCTTTAAGCTTACTGATATTTTAAATATTATTGTGGGTTTTAATGGATAATTGAAGGATCTTAGCAAACAACTAAGATTTGAGTACTAAGGTGCTTTAGTGTTTAGTAAATGCGTTTTTTTTTGTTTTTTTTGTTTTTGGTTGAGACAGCAGTATGCACCGATTCTGTCGAATGGCCCATATATAATTTCAGTTAAAAGTCTGGGTAGGGAAAAAAACAAAAACAAAATAGTGATACTAGTAAATTTGACTTTTTAACACTGCTAAATAAATAGGAACACAAAAATAAGTTCCCAATCATACAGTTTACACTTCAGGAGTAGGAGAGAAACATTTCCTTAATCTCATCACACACATATTTTATACGTGTGTGACAAAAAAAAAAAAGCTATCATTCGAAATTATGCGGAAGCTTGTTCCACTGAACAAGTTCAGTTTCGCCCGAGTAAGCATGCAACAAATACCGACTCTAAATGTGAATTCTGCATCCACGCATTCTGTGGGAAACATAAAAGAGAGCCACTGCGTCATAATGCGCTGCATAATAATGCGTAACCGTCCTCGATTCTCAAACTCGCGAACAAAAACAAAACGAGCACGCCGGGGAGCCCAGTCGCTTTTACGCTAAAAAAAGCGTTGCATGTCCAGTGCGTAAGAAAATTCTGCACACGTAGCGACTTGAATGGAGTGTCCAAACCAACTCTGTCGCGCTAAACTTTTCTATTCATCTGTCGCCGTAAACAATGGACATGTAATAATGGTAGTGACAGGTGCAGAGAGCGATGCTTCTGTACGTACACGCTTTGCGAATGACATCTACAGGGTACATTACCTGATAACAGTCTCATAGGTCTGTGTAAACGTGTCCAGATCCTGTTGTCTGCTTTCTTCTGTCCACGAACCCAGTTTTATCTGAATGGCGACGGCTAGCGAGCGCTTTGCCCACTCGCTGTCTTCAAAACCGCACGTCTTCTGTTACGTATTGGCGAATAACCTGTACTTCTGGAGCGAGGCCATTTCCTACCTTTAAAAAACAAGCAAGGATTTCGTAAAGCTCCACGGAGCCCGCTGCAGCAAACACTGCATTTCTTCACCGTATTGACAGGCTCCTCGGTTACGTCAGCGTGGCTCCGCCCACCCCTCCTCCCAGCACACACCCCCTAATGAAGCCACGCCTACCACACAGACGCTACTGATTAAAGGAGACGTTCACTTCCAGAACAAAAATTTACAGATAATGTATTCACCCCCTTGTTATTCAAGATGTTCATGTCTTTCTTTCTTCAGTCGTTAAGAAATTATGTTTTTTTGAGGAAAACATTTTAGGATTTTTCTCCAGTGGACTTCAATGCAACTTCCAAAATGTAGTTTAAATGCAGCTTCAAAAGGCTTTAAACGATCCCAGCTGAGGAAGAAGGGTCTTAACTAGAAAAACGATCTGCTATTTTCTAAAAAAAAAAAAAAAATTACATTACAATACTCTTTAACCTTAAATACCTCTGTGTGATCTCTGTATTCTGGTTCAAGACATTTAGGGTATGTCAAAAAATTCCCATCTCATTTTTTCCTCCAACTTCAAAATCGTCCTACATTGCTGTTTTGTGTGTGTGTGTGTGTGTGTGTGTGTGTGTGTGTGTAAACAGGGGTTTGATCTTTGTATGTTCACTTTGTAAACACTGGGTCTGTACTTCTGCAGCGATGTAGGACGATTTTGAAGTTGGAGGTGAAAATGAGATGGTAGTTTTTCAACATACCCTAACTGTCTTGAACCGGAATACACAGAGTTCATGCAAAGCTAGACAAGATGAGCATTTGAGGTTAAAAAGTATATAAATTGTCTTTTTTTTTTGTATTTCTAGTTTATTTTTAAGCAATAAGGTACGAGAGTACCTTATTGTTTTTATAAAACGGTTACCACACAATAAAAATATTAAAATAAAAAATATATATTAATTTATATATATATTAGGTTGTATGTTTTCATAAAGTAAAATCATTAACTGCCTTCCACTGTAAAAAGTAATCCCTAACTGCTGCAGCTGTGTTTACGTTGCTAAGGGTGGTTGCTAAGGGGGTTCAATGATACACAAAACCGTTGAGTGAAGCGGTCATAGCAGTGCCGTATCATGAATACGACACAGCTGCTGACCAATCAGAATTGAGGAATGGAACTAACCGTTTTATAATCTGGAATATTATATGACAAGTGCATGTAATATAAAAAATAAAGCAAGAAGTTCATGCAGAGCTAGACAAGACGAGCATATGAGGTTAAAAGGTATATAAATTGTCTTTTTCTTTGTATTTCTAGTGTATTTTCTGGAATATTATGACAAGTGCATGTAATATGAAAAATAAAGCAAAAAGTAAAAAGATACATCATATGAAATGCAACAGTATTCATTTTAAAGCAATAGTTCTCCCAAAAATGAAAATTTGCTAAAAATGTCCCAACCCTCAGGCTATCCAAGATATAGATGAGTTTGTTTCTTCATTTGAACAGATTTAAAGAAATTCAGCAATACATTACTTGCTTACTAATGAACCCACTGCAGTGAATGGGTGCCGTCAGAATAAGAGTCCAAACAGCTGAGAACAAAACAGCACAATAATCTACAAGTAATTCACTGCAGTCCATCGGTTAACATCTTGTGAAGTGAAAAGCTGCATGTTTAGAAGAAAAAATGGTATAACCTGTTTTATAACCTGTATAACCTCACCAGTGGATTCTCTGCAGTAAATGGCTGCCGTCAGTATGAGAGTCCAAACGGCTGATAAAAACATCACAATAATCCACAAGTAATGGATTGGAGTGGTGTGGATAACTTGTGAATTATTGTGACGTTTTAATCAGCTGTTTGGACTCTGACGGCACCCATTCACTGCAGAGGAACCTTTGGTGAGCAAAACATGTCGTACCAATGTTTTTCTTATAAACACACAGCTTCTTACTTCACAAGATGTTAACTGATGGACTGGAGTTGTGTGAATGACTTGTAGATTATTGTGCTGTTTTTATCAGCAGTTACTCATTCTGATGGCACCCATTCACTGCAGAGGATCCACTAGTGAGCAAAACATGTTATACACTTTTTTTCTTATAAACACACAAGTTTTACTTCACAAAATGTTAACCGATGGACTGGAGTAAATTACATGTGGATTATTGTGCTGTTTTTTTTTATCAGCTGTTTAGACTCTCATTCTGACGGCACCCATTTACTGCAGAGGTTCCACTGGTGAGCAAAACAGGCTATACCATTTTTTTTTCTTATAAACATGCAGCTTTTCACTTCACAAGATGTTAACTGATGGACTGGAGTGGTGTGAATTACTTGTGGATTATTGTGATGTTTTTATCAGCTGTGCGGACTCTCATTTTGACGGCACCCATTTACTGCAGAGGTTCCACTGGTGAGCAAAACATGTTATACATTTTTGTCTTCTTATAAACATGCAGCTTTTCACTTCACAAGATGTTAACTTATAGACTGGAGTGGTGTGAATTACTTGTGGATTATCAGCTGTTTAGACTGTCATTCTGATGGCACCCATTTACTGCAGAGGATCCACTGGTGAGCAAAACATGTTATACAATTTTTTTCTTCTTATAAACATGCAGCTTTTCACTTCAAAAGATGTTAACTGATGGACTGGAGTGGTGTGAAGTACTTACGGATCATTGTAATGTTTTTATCAGCTGTTTATTCTCTCATTGTGATGGCACCCATTCACTGCAGAGGATCCATTAGTGAACAAGCGATATAATGCTTAATTTCTCCAAATCTGTTCAGGTAAAGAAACAAACTCATCTCAAATGAGCCACACTGCACAAATCCCCTACTGGAGAAGTGCAACCAAGCATGACGGTAGCAGAATTTAGTTTGCTGATATGCGTTGTGCAATATTGACCATGTAATGACGCACCAAGGGGAAACAACTTGAGGGGGAAAACACTGTTTGGGTTTGTTTTCTTGTTTGAAACTGTTTCCAGAACAAAAAAGCCTTTTTCCCCCGCCTTACCTGTGCATACTGTCATTTCATTGCATTGACAAGATGGCAGTGAATAGTTCTGCTTTTGTTATTTAATCCGCCTTAACTACAGTATTTGAACATAATAATTACTAACTAAAGAACCTTTGCAGTTGCATAACGTCTTTAATACTCTAGGTGACATCAAAAGAGTTAGATTTGTGACATCAAAATTAGATTTGGAGCTTTTATCATACAGACAAAAGCAACGATGTAACCAAAATATATAAAAAAGACTGGGCGAAACAAATTTTTGGTCATTGAAAACCCACATTGACAGTCAACTCTTCTGAATATGGATATAAAATATCTGTGGTCTTAATGCATTTAGAAATACAATGTGAAATTAGATTTCAGCCAGTCACATGTGAATTACATAACAGCATGCAATTATGAGTAAAGGCTCTTTTTGGTCACATATTATATCTAGAACAGGCCTCTAGCAGTCAACAAAACCTTTAATAACAATGTCGCAGAAAGAGTCAGACGCATGTCACGCTTTTACTTTATTCAATTACCCAAAACACAGATCAATGACTCATTGGGTGTATATAAATAAAAATCACCAATGTAACAAATTAATCTGGTGCACAGGAATGGTGTGCAAAACGTCATTTTTTTTTTCTTTTTTTAATACAAAAAGACTTGTTTGCAAAACTGTACAAATATCTTTTTCATTTGGGTGTATGAAAGAAGAAATAAGAGAGCTGAGAGCTACAGATAAAAGATTTTTAAAGGTGAAGCATGTAAATTTTTCAACAACAGCACTTGCTCGACCAATAGCGTGAGCTTGGGGGCGGGGCTTTCTGCTTGTCTGACCAATAGCAGAGCGTTCGGAAACCTGTTTGAAATCAGTCATTCCTATTGCAATTGCAATTTCTCTACCTAGTGGTAAATAATAATAATTGCAGGCTTCACCTTTAACGGAGTGTTTTAAGGGTGTGAAGGTGTTTCTTAGCATGTGTGGATGGTGCTCTTACAACAGAGACAGTAACTGTACGTAGCACAGAATGTGGCAGAGGCTGGACCTGGTGCCGGGATGTAAAGGCTGAGGGGCATCAGACAGATTAGATGTCACAGTTAATGTTACAAACATTAATTTTCTTCCGTTTGGAGTGCAACAAGGTGGAGCGTTTACACTCATCTGATTAAAGTACACACAATTTGCATTTGTACACACAGCTTACTTACAGTACCAAACAATTAGTCTAAGTAAACACTATGTTAGAAAAGAAATGTGATTTAAAGCAAACATTCTAAAAACGAAAAAATAGGCAAGTTAACAAAACAAAGCTCAATAAAATTATGAAGTGCACAACACTTGGCTTGTGTATGGTACAGCATACAGCCAACTGACACCGCTCATGAGCATCCTCTGTTTAGAAAGTTGTAAGCATTACTTTATTTTAGCTGCCTGAGACACTTAATCATTTGCTTAACATATCCCATATTTAATTTCTTAAAAGAGGAGTTTATCCAAAGTTTACTCACCCTCAGGCTACCCAGGATGAGTTTGTTTCTTCATTGGGGGAATATTGGAGAAACTCACCAATGGATCCTCTATAGTGAATGGGTGCCGTCAGAATGAAAGTCCAAACAGCTGATTGAAAACATTACAATAATCTACAAGTACTTTAAACCACTCCAGTATATCAATTAACATCTTGTGAAATGAAAAGCTGCATGTTTGTAACAAATTCATAGAGACATTTTAACTTTAAACTATCGCTTATGACCAAAATATCAGTCCATAATTCATAATAACGCTTCCTCCACTGAGAAAGTCCATCCTCTGTTGTCCTCTCACATGAAAATCCACCGACATATTTGTTTTTGAACTGTTTTGGACTGTTTTCACTTGTAAGCGGTGCTTGATCTGTGCATATTTCTCTTCCGATTCAGACAAGGGTGACTTATTAAACTGGCCAAAGCAATTCTATGGTTAGAGGACTTGTATTTCTTAAAGTTAAAGCACTGCAAAGATGAATTTGTTTCTTACAAACATGCAGATTTCGGATTCATAAGATTTTAATTGATAGACTGGAGTTGTGTGGATTACTATGATTTTTTTGAGCTGTTTGGACTTTCATTCTGACGGCACCCACTCACTGCAGAAGATCCATCGGTAAGCAAGTGATTTAATGCTAAATTTCTCCTTTATTCTGATGAAAAATTGAACTCATTTACATCTTACATAATACTTACATATTTTCAGCCAATTTTCATTTTTGGGTGAACTACTCCTTAAACACACTTTCATGGTCTTGTTATGAATGATTCATCCATGCATGTTCTTCCAGTATAAAATTATGTTTGTCTTAATTATTCATAAAAATGTAAAACCTCACTCTGCTACCGAAACAACTTTTCTTTTCGTCTTTCATCGCCTAGGCAGTGCAGGCTATAGGTTAACGTTAACTAGTCATCAAATAGCTCAAATAACCTTAGAAGTGTATTACCAGAAATACTGTGCTGTTTGCAGGAATGATTTCATTGCAAGGACCTTTCATAACATCATCAATATAAAATGACAGCCAAAGGTTTTTACAAACTTGCTAACCAGGGTTGTGCAAAATTCTGAATTGATTCTTTTTTAACTATCTATCTATCTATCTATCTATCTATCTATCTATCTATCTATCTATCTATCTATCTATCTATCTATCTATCTATCTATCTATCTATCTATCTATCTATCTATCTATCTATCTATCTATCTATCTATCTATCGTTAAAAACTAGATTATTAATATTAAATAATTAAAAAAGCAAATGAACTGTTAACACAGTAACTGTACAATTTTTAAAGGTATATGCCTGGAATATTTACAAAATGTATGTACAAAAGTGCCAATAAAATAAAATAAATAGAGTTAAAAACATTTTAGAGTTCTAAAAGTTGTATCTGTTAAGCAAACAAGACTTTACACCAACATTCAAAGCTAAACTTTTTATTTCTAGCTAACGGCTTACAGTACAGGATTTCTTCAAACTTCAATTCTGCATCTGTTTGGTACCTCAAGTTCAAATTCAGGAATCAAACTCTAAATTAAAAGGCATTTTCAATTCAATTCTGAATGCCGCACAACCCTGTTAGTAACACGTAATGATATGAATGTGAATGGTTACTCACTATACAGGAGAAAAAAGAAACTAGTTGACCTTCAGATAATGCATTTTTAAAGACCTTCACAGAAATACCAACAACAATACAGATGCTGTCTTTACTGTTCTGTTGACGTCACAGGGTGCTTTCCTTGCTTTTTCCTCCTGAGAAATGAAGAATCCAATCCATCTTTGATGAAAAACTGTAAGGACGTCTCGTGTCTGAAAGCCTTGTGTTGTGTCTGGGGCGACAGTAATGAAAAGGCCTTCATGTCAGACTGTGCATTACATCTAGCTGGTGGAGAAATCCTTTGCGAGCATGAACCGGACATTAAATATAAAAAAAAAAATTGCTGTGGTTGATTTTTACGCATCTGTCGATTCCTTACGATGCACCCAAACATTGTATCAAGAATGTCTCCAAGTTTAGAGGTTTTTATCCTTGATGTGCACTTACAGGACGTCCAGATAGCTGAAGCTGATGAGATTATTCCAAGTGCATAGTGAATATGACTCAAAAACAAACCAATAGATCATTTATGTATGCCATTTTTCAAAACCATACACTGTGAGGACTATAAAAACAACTTAAAAACTCCATCAGAGCTAGGGTGACCATACATCCTTATTTTTCCAAGACATGTCCTGGTCAGGGTTTCTAAATTGCCCAAAATGTCCAGGACTTTGGCTATGTTTTCCTATTGACTTGCTCTGCACAGTCCTAATACATTATATGTGACTCTGGACCACAAAACCAGTTTTAAGTAGCAATAGCCAACAATACATTGTATTGGTCAAAATTATACATTCTTGTTTTATGCCAAAAATATTAAGTAAAGATCATGTTCCATGAAGATATTTTTGAAATGTCCTACTGTAACTATATCAAAACTCAATTTTTGATTGGTAACATGCATTGCTAAGAACTTCATTTGGACAACTTTAAAGGCGATTTTTTTTCAATATTTAGATTTTTTTTTGTGCATCCTCAGATTCCAGATGTTCAAATAGTTTTATCTCAGCCTAATATTGTCCTATTCTATCAAACCATACATAAATGGAAAGCTTATTTACTGAATAAGGGTCAAAAATGGACCCTTATGACAGGTTTTGTGGTCCAGGGTCACATATGTATTTGTATTTGCAACGCTTTGACCATTCTCTGTAGATCCCGCCTTCTAGCACACAATGATTGGTCATTTATATACAATGCCTCATGCTATAGGTCCAACTACTTTTCAGTCATTACCTTTAGAACATTTTCGGCAATTTAAAAACCCGTCCAGGACACGTCTGGGATAAAGAGGACGTATGTTCACCCTATTGAACAAAATGGAACAAAATAGACATGCCTTTAACCAAAAGACCAAAAAAACAGTGCATGTATTTACATACGAGCTGACACTGCAGTAAAAATTGCAGCCAGAGTTATGAATTTCAGCCAAAGGCTGATCAAGACTTCTTCATCGGTTCCCCAGGAAGAGGGTCGGGTTGGTTTTGAGAGGTTTAAACAGGTGCAAATCCTCCACCTACAGTCCAAACAAACTCTCTGGCAAGAGTGAGACGCCTACTTGCGATTTCTGGCTTTCGTTCAGGTGTTCGGGATCTCCGAGCAGGCTTTCTAAAAGTACTTCTCGTGGTTTGTTTGAGCGGTTTGTGGATGGAGGAATATGGAGGATGAGGGGTTGGAGGTGAGGAAATCTAGACCTGCGTCGAGTAGGAGCGGTGCAGAGCGGCGGAGCGTCCCGCGGAGTGGGCGGCGCAGTGGCGCGCGTGCTGGGACGGTTGGTCTAGACTTCGCTGGAAATGGAGCGAGACGGTATGAGGACATCGGGGGGGACGGGGAACCGATGAGGCTGATGGTCATGTGATCTCAGTAAATGGAGATCCCCTTGGAGTCTGTAAGTGGGGAGAGAGAGAGTGTGAGGGGAGAAAGAGAGAAAGGATGAGAAACCGAAACTGGAAGGTGAAAACTGTGTTCGGATAGAATAAAATTAGTGATGCACCGAAATTCTTTTTTTTTAACTGAAACACCACAACCCAAAAGTTACACTCATCAAACTGAAAACTGAAACCGAAAATAACATTTATTTAATAACCAATTAATCAGATTTAATAATCAACATGTTAAACAGTTATTTTTCTTCTACAATTTATTGATGAAACAGAAAAATGTAAACAGTGGCTGTAATAAAAGCTTGTTTTTATGACAGTTTTATTACATTAATGAAGACGCAAACAAACAGGTTAAGAACAAATATAGCGAATATGTAATGAATATAGAGGTGAGGTCAAAAGTTTACACCCCCCTTTCAGAATCTGCAAAATGTTAATTATTTTGCCAAAATAAGCGGGATCATACAAATTGCATGTTATTGTTTATTTAGTACTGACCTGAGTAAAATATTTCACAAAAGGACATTTACATATAGTCCACAAGAGAAAATAATAGTTGAATTTAAGGAGGGGGTACAAACTTTTGGAAATTAGAAGATCAGGGTAAATATAACTTATTTTGTCTTACGGGAAACATGCAAGTATCTTCTGTAGCTTCTGAAGAGCAGCTTCTGAAGATCATGGGCACTCAAACCCATACCTTCTCCACTCCATCCCGTACTCAATTTCATATCATAAGACTCCTCCCTTTTATCTATCCAGAGGACTATTTAAGTCGGACACTTTCACACACACATTGCTGAGTATTGTTTATACCTAGCCAGCCTATTTTCTTGTTTTCCTAGTTTCCTAGTTTTGACCCTAGGCTGTTACCTTGTTTTTTGTGATTGTTTGCTGCCTGCCCTGATCATTGCATGTTTGTAGATTACTCTTTTGCCTTTTCCTTAGATAAAATTCTAAGGAAATTCTGTTGTTCGATCCTGCCTGTATGACTATGCCTTGTCTAATAAAATCTTGCGTTTGAATCCTCATCTCCATTGTCTCAACTCTCCATATTACACAAATGTCTTAAGAATCACTTAGCTGTAGAAAATGATCCGCCATCCCAATTTTAATTTAGAGCTGCATATTATCTACATAAAATGGTATAAAATCTGATGCTTACGAAAGATCTTGGCTAAAGGAAGGTGATAGAGGAAGAACAAAACAGGGCCTAAGACGGAATCCTACAGTACCCCACAAGTAGAAACGGCAAAGACAGAGGTAAAATTGTCAGTTGCTACAGAAAAAGATCTCCCCTTAAGATAAAATAAAAACCAGCTAAAGGCTGTTCTCTTAATATCAATGTAATGCTTCAAATTGTCTAAAAAAATAGAATAATCGATAATATCAAAAGCCAAGCTTAGATCCAGAACCAAAACCCTACAATTTCCAGAGTTGACAGCTAATAACAAATCATTTAATGCTTTCAAAAAAGCAGATTCTGTACTACACTGAGCTCTGAACCCAGTCACAATTACTTAAAAAAAAATCTGTGGTGGGAAAAAGTCAGAATTGTAAAAAAATAGCAATTACCTATTCTGTGGCAAGAAAAAAAGTCAGAATTGTGAGAGAACTTCCATAGAGTTGTGTGCATGAAGTAGATGATGACAGTCAAAGTGACATCGGACATTAAACATCAATGTTTCAGTCAATGATTTCGACCCCCCATGACCTCCCATGTGCTTGCCAAAATTTCGGTGCATCACTAAACAAAATATAAGACTGAGGGAGAAAAGGGATGACGGTATGGTCGAGGTGACAAAAAGAGGAAAAGAAGGCAAAGTAGTTTCAAAAGTGAGGAGGATGAGGGTGGCCTACGAAGGGAAACTCACACTGTGGCAATTTTTTCCAGAATGAACCATCTAATGGCCTTCCGTCTTTGAAGCTCCACTTGCTACACAGTCCATTCTCTTTGTCGTAAAGGTACATCTGCTCTAGAGATGTTAAATTCCCATCAACCCATTGAGGGATCGATGAGATAATGGCCCTAAACATTCTGCTGCTTCTCAGTTACTCTATTATAAAAGTAATGTAAACGTCTCTTCGGGATAAGCAAAGAGCAGATCAATCCTCCAGAGCGTCAGTGGGTTTTGCTGGGTGCTGTGGTTGGTGTTTTGGGTTGTGCAGGTTGGACATGCTAGTAAAGGGAGAAGGAGGGCTGGGTGGGTCGTGGGAGTCACATTAGGGTCCACTGGGTCAAACACAGAAGGACAGGGTGGGGCGTAATCCATCCCCCTTATGTGTGCAGCCCTGCCACTAACCCACTCCCACCCCTTACCTGAGTGCCACTTAACTTTTCAAGTGGACTCTCTACGCAAGGCAGCGCCACCATGGGCATGCCCAGCACAGACTCAGGGCGCTGGGGTCGCACCGGAGGGGGTGGGGGCTTTGTCTGCTGGAAGTTGTTGATCACGCACGTCACCTAGAGAAAGAAGAGAGTGAATAAAGAAAGAGAATAAAGAGAAGAAGCAGTGGTACAAGAAAAATTGTTTTATCTTCATCAAGGCTGGATTTATTTCATAATGAACAGTAAAAACAGTAATATTATGAAATATTTTTACAACTTAAAATAACTGCTTTCTATTTGAATATATTTTAAAATGGAATTTATTTCTGTGATGCAAAGCTGAATTATCAGCATCAATACTCCAGTCTTCAGTGTCACATGATCCTTTACTGCTCAAGAAATGCTTCTTATTAAACTGTGATACACTTTTTTTTTTTTTTTACAGTTTTTAGAGTATTTATACAGTTGAGGTCAAAAGTTTTCACCCCCCCGGCTCTTAATGCATCGTGTTTCCTTCAGTTAGCGTTTGAACCTTCTGTAATAGTTGCATTTGAGTCCCTCAGTTGTCCTCAGTGTAAAAAGATGGATCTCAAAACCAAAGTCATTGTTGGACAGGGTTCAAATACACAAAAAGGCTGAAAAACCAAAGAATTTGTGATACCTGAAGGATTTTTCTAAATAACAGTGGGAAGTTTAACTGTTTAGGACAAACAAGGGACTCATGAACAACTGTCACTAAACAAAAAAACACAGCAGTGGATCATTCAGGTAGCAACACAGTATTAAGAATCAAGTGTATGTAAACTTTTAAATGGGGTCATTTTTATATAAATTCAACTATTATTTTCTCTATATGTAAACATCTTTTATGTGAAATATCTTATTCAGGTCAGTACTAAATAAAAAGTAACATGCATTTTGTATGATCCCTCTTATTTTGTTAAGGTGTATGTAAATTTTGACCTCAACTGTATATGCATATTACATATTACCTGTATTTGCATACAATTATCTTATCATTTCAGTGTTGTTTTATCACACTCGACACACTCTCACCAGAAAGACAGCGATGGCTCCACCGGTGAAGTATCCAGCGAGGACGTCGGCCCAGTGGTTGCGGTATTCAGCCACTCTTACCACACCCACCAGCATGGCCAGACATAGCAGAGTCAGACTGAGTGTGGGTTTGGTCAGACGTGTCCCTTTAGTCCTAAACACCAACGTCACGTACATCTGCAAGCACAGACAGACAGTGGTGAAAAAATATGCCTGATACAAGCACAAAATTAGGCAAATTGCTATAATACATGGCTTTAAAACTATTATTAAAGGGATAGTTAAATTCTGTCATTAATTACTCACTCTTATGTTGTTCCAAACCTGTAAGAACTTCGTTCATCTTCAGAACACAAATTAAGATATTTTTTGATGAAATCTGAGAGCTTTCTGAACTTTCATAGACATAGACAACTGATGTTTCCAGACCAAGAAAGATTGTAAAGACATCTTAAAAATAGTCCATGGGATGTCAGTGGTTCAACCGTAATTTTACGAAAGAAACAAAAATACTTTTTGTGTGCAAAGAAAACGACTTTATAGAAGAATTCTTCTCTTCCACATCACCATCCTTCGTCATTATCGAGAGTACCATGACATGTACCATGATTTATGTGTGCTTTCCTTTGCACGTAAACAAGCCGCAGCACATCCAGCTTCTACATCAGAAACAACATGTGCATGCATCGTAGTACTTTCATTTTTGCGCACAAAAAGTATTCTCATAGCTTTGTAAAATTATGGTTGAACCGCTGATGTCACATGGACTATTTTACTGATGTCCCTACTACCTTTTTAGGGTCTAGGACTGCCCCCTAGTTGACAAACAATTAGTCGACGAGAAGAGGCTTGGTTGATAAAAATTGTGTTAGTCATTTAGACGCAGAAAAAAAAAATCACAGAAAGTGACAAAGTCACATAGTCTGTGCCAGATTGATCATTCATCGACCTCAAATATGGCTTTTCATCTGAAAGATGTATGTTATAGCAACTTTACATGGCAGCTCAGTCTAATGTTAACCTAGAAAAATGTGCGTTATTGAAGTGTCTGTGCGAAATGTGGAAGCTGAACAGTAGCGCGCTCACTGCATGACAGATGAAGGTGCTGGTGCGGTCACTTGCTCTTAAAATACTTTTGGTCATACAGATAAAAGCACTCACAATAACAACGAAACATTGTGTTTTTGTAAAATAATTAAGCAAACATGATGCGCTTTCTGCCGTCTCGGTCTCTGTGAACTTGAGCGTGAAACTTAGTGTATATTTGCCTTACAGACATGAAAAATATTATATGGTTTATTAATAAACATGTGACTAATAGTCGACTAATGCCTAAAATGAACGACTCAAAAAATCTTTAGTCGAGGGCAGCACTATTAGGGTCTTGAACGTGGTAGTTGTGTTGCTGTCTATGCAGGGGTCAGAAAGCTCTCTCATTTAATCAAAAATATCTAAATTTGTGTTCTGAAGATGAACGAAGGTCTTACGGGTTTGGAACGACATGAGGGTGAGTAATTAATGACAGAATTTTTATTTTGGGGTGAACTATCCCTTTTTATCTTTTACAAATATTATATATTTTAAGTGTTTAGTATTATTTTTTATTATTAGTTCAATATTTCATGTGAAAAATACATAATATATAATACAGTGCCTTGCAAAATTATTCATACCCCTTCATTTTTTTCACATTAGTTTTGTTGCAGCCTTATGTTAAACTGCTTTAAATTAGTTTTTCCCCACATCAATATACACTCCATGCACCATAGTAATGACAAAGCAAAAACCAGATTTGCTAATTTTACAAATTTATTAAAAATAAAACACTGAAATAAATACATTGCATAAGTATTCATACCCTTAACTCAGTACATAGTTGAAGCACCTTTACAGCCTCAAGTCTTTTGGGGTATGATGTGACAAGCTTTGCACATCTGCATTTGGCAATTATCTGCCATTCTTTGCCTCACCTTTTCACCTCTCCAGCTCTGTCAGCTTGGACGGGGGCTGGCAGACATTTTCTAGAGTCCTAGTTGTTCCAATCGTCTTGCATTATGGATAATGGAGGCTACATGCTTCTGTGAACCTTCAATGCAGCAGATTTTTTTTCTGAACTCTTCCCTAGATCATTGCCTTAACGCAAGTCTGTCACTGAGCTCTACAGGCAGTTATCTTGACCTCAGGACTTGGTTTTTGCTCTGATATGCATTTTCAGCTGTTAGACCTTTTCTGAGAGGTGTGTGCCTTTCTAAATCATACTCATTCAAATGAATTTGCCACAGTTTAACTCCACTCGAAGTGTAGTAACATCTAGAAGCAATATGAATGCTCCTGAGCTAAATTTTGAGTGTCCCAGAAAAGGATATGAATACTTATGCAACGGGATCTTTTCAGTTTTTTATTTTTAATAAATTTGCACAAATGTTAAAAACCAATTTTTTGCTTTGCCATTATGGAGTAGGGAGTGTAGATTGATGTGGGAAAAAAGTAATTTAAAGTAGTTTAACATAAGGCAGCAACATAGCAAAATGTGAAAAAAATGAAGGGGTATGAATAATTTTGCAAGGCACTGTATATAGGATGATATTTTAATGTTTTTAAAATAAGTTATTGCTCCTTTGCTCACCCACGACTGCATTTATTTGATCAAAAACACAGTAAAAAAACAGTAATATTGTGAAATATTATTACAATTAAAAAGAACTGTTGTCTATTTGAATATATTTTGAAATGTAATTTATTCCTGTGATGCAAAGCTGAATTTTCAGCATCATTACTCCAGTCTTCAGTGTCACATCCTTTAGAAAACATTCAAATATGGTGATTTGCTGCTCAAGAAACATTTCTTATCATCAATGTTAAAAACAGTTGTACTGCTTTGTATTTTTGTGAAAACCATGATACTTAAAAAATATATATTTACTGACCCCAAACTTTTGACAAACATATACATACCTATTATAAAAACAATCTGATAGAAAGACCAAAAAACTTTCAAAAATTGTCTTTAACTAATTGTCTAAAATGGAAAGGCACCTTTTGGACAATCTTAAAGCCAATTCACACTGCACCAACAGATGCCGACAAATGGCAACAGACACATTCGTCAGGTTTTGTCTGATCAGTGTGTTATGCCTGTCGGTGTCTGTTGGCATTGGTTGGTGCTTGAACATGTTGCGCCGCATTTGTCGGTCTTGGAACATTTGAAAGGTAATGCAACATACTTGGTCTGCTGTCTTCGTTGGTCTGTGTCTGTCACCGTGGTGTGAATTGGCCTTTAATCACCAAGACATCCTTGTTTAACCAGATTCACCAGTAAAAAAAACATGGTCAACCAGTTTTACTGTTTTTTTACTGGTGACATGGCCATACCAGTGCACCAGCTAGACCTGTAGTAAGCAGCATTTTTTTTTTTATCTGTGTTGCTGTTGTCTCGGTTTACTGGAAGCTTCTGTCACCTTGTATGTGCAAATATACTTGGCAATAAAGCTCTTTCTGACTTCTGACCTTTGACTAAATCAGCTGGAAAAACACTGACATTCATACTGCCCTCCAAAGGCAAAGCGCAGTAACTACACATTTGGTCAAAATTTAATTAAGGCTTAAAATGGACTTTGTGACAACTGTTTTGTCCTGTGAGAAGTCTCCTTTTTCAATTTTGTCCCGTTTCAGAGAAACGAGAGTGTCAACATGTTTGACTATCTGGTGTAAAAACTTTAAAGGCATTTTTCTCAGTTTCATTGTTGGCGTAGTTACTGCACTTTGCCTTTGGAGGGCAGCATAGTTGTCAGCGTTATGTCAGTGTTGTGGACTCCTGTTTTCCCCCCTACCCTAGTTCCTGTTTCCTTTTATGGTCTGTTTCCTTTTCTTGTTAAGTTAATTCATTATTCCCTGCAGCTGAGTTTGTTAATTATCCTGTGTATTTAAGTTCCTACTTGTCCCTTCCTTTTCGTCCAGTCTTAAATGTCGTGTTTCTATTATGAGGTTATTCTCCTGGTGGATCCATTAAAATACTGTTTGTCTGACTTCCTGGCTCCTCACCTCCCACAACCCGTGACAAAAGTAGTGTGACCTGCTCTTTCTCGAAGATTTGCAGGTTGCCTATTGACTTTTTAAAAGAATACTATATGATTGTATGGTAGAATATTATTATTTAAGAAATACTATAAGCTTTAGGTTCCAGTTTTAGCACAGCCCCAGGAAACATCACTAGCTAGCAATTACATTTTGTGCCCTAGAGTTAGATTTCTTATTCCTCCAGAGATGTATTTGTGAGTACATCCACAAGGAAGTTATTTGAATCACATTATTAAAACAGTTGTAAGTTCATTATCCTCACCACTGTGTACACTGCGGAATAAACACTGAGGGCCGCATCTTTGGAGGGAAAGGATTTCCGTGCCGATGCTACTATGAGGGGGTTTCCCGTGCAGGCTTTGCGCTCTGTGATGTACTGTAGGTTGGAATGGCAGCCCAGTGCTGTGTAGTTTGGCCTGCATGCTGACAGGAAGTGAGGCGTCTGGTTTCCCGTTACTACCTGCCCGGCATTGGCAAAGATGGTAGTGGTGAACACACCGAAGGTGTAGACACCTAAGTGACAGGACAGAGATCAATCAGAATAAAAAATGCAAGTTAAACGTGTAAAAATTAGGGCTGATGAAATATCATCTCTCTACTGAACATAAAATAACTTATATTATAATATTAGCCACCACATTCATTATTGGTGATAAAATAAAATAAAATAGCTTTATAATACTGGACATCATATTTGTTACTGATTATAAATATAAACAAACAAACAAACAAAAAAACAATTTATAATATTGGGTATCATATATGTTATTGCTTAAAAAAACAACAACAACAACTTTATAATACTGGCCATCATACAGTATTTGTTACTGGTAAAAAAAAATATTTTATTTCGGTTGTCAAATAGCGACATCAATGTCCTACCATGTGATAATATACTTCATCTGAAATTATTTTATATTGGCCACTATATTCATTATTAGTGATAAAATAAAATAACTATATAATATTGGGCATCATATAAATTAAATTAAATTAAATTAAATTAAATTAAAAAATAACTTTATAATACTGGCCATCATATTTGTTATTGGTGATAAAAAAATAAATAAAATAAAATAATTAAAAAATATGAAATAAAATAAAATAACTTTCATATATTGGCCAATATATTCGTTATTGGTTATAAAAAATAAAATAAAATAACTATAATTGTGCTTTTATATTTCCTATTGGCAATGACATATTGGCCAGCATTTTTGTTATTGGTCATACAATTTAATAATAAAATAAAGTAAAATAAAATAAAATAACTGTATAATACTGGCCATCATATTTGTTATTGGTGATAAAATAAAATAACTATAATATGTGCCTTTATTTTTATTATTGGTGATAAAATAAAATATAAATAACTTTATAATTTTGGCCATCGTAGTTGTTACCAATTAAAAAATAAATAAATAAATAAATAAATAAATAAATAAATAAAATGGGTTCTCATATTTGTTATTGCTCATAAAATAAAATAAAAATAAATGTATAATATTAGCCATCATACAGTATTTGTTATTGGTCATAAAATACTCAAGAGCACTGTCCCATTATGTGACGATATACTTAATCTAAAATTATTGTAAATATACAAATAATTCTTGTCTTTATTTTCTTATTCTCTTTATTTTCATATGAACTTGCATTAATTCAGAAACAACCAGAATTTTTAGTATGTTCATATTTCACTTGTCAAGTTGCATGACTATACTTAAGTGAACTGCAAAAATAAAAATAAAAAAAGGTTAAAAATAGTACAACTAAACAAACCCCCCTCCCCCCCTTTTTTTGGAAAAAAAAAATCTATCTATTAATTACAAACTGCATATAATGAACTTAATATCACAATGTGTGGCATTAAAATGATTTTTTATATTTCTGATGCGTTCATGCTATAATCAGGACCATAAACTAAAACATTTTCTTTAAATGTTGTTATCTGAGCTTTAAAGCAACAAGTACCTAGGAAGCGTATGATGCGTCTCAGCAGAGGGTTGAAGTAACAGCAGTCGGCTGTGACTATGGTCTTCTCCTGTGTGCCCTCCGACCTCATGAAAAACACCATCACCTCACCAGCCAAAATCTGAAAAGGAAAAAAACACGACTGAAACAAACCGTAGCTGCCAAAACATCCAACACCCATTTGTTTTGGTATTATTTAGGCTCCATTTGGTTGAAATCTGAGTGTGGGAAACATGCGCCTACTTCACCATTTTCAAATGCCAGCACCAAAACCTCTTTATTTCTGATCTCCCTGGTTACGGTTAAGAGTAACAGCTCATCAACGTGACTAATTCTGCTTTGCAATGTAAGAGGTGCGCACACATCACTGCTATGTGCGTTTAAATACTCATATTGTATGTGAATATGTCTCCTATTCATTGATAGTGGTAATGTTTTGAATGATGTAAAATCCATGAACAAAACTATGCAAGGTAAAAGAAAACACAACATAGAACACATTATATACAGGTTCACTTGCAATAAACATGGTCCGTGTCGACCACAATGCGAAGACAAAAATAAAATAAAAAGTTGAATTAAAATTAATAGCAAAACACAAATTATAAAGAATGTAAAACAAAAAAGTGAGTAACACTGAAAATCATGTTAAGATGTGATGCAATGAGATGCATGAAACTATAATAAAAACAAATAAAATATGAAGATTATTCAAATAAATTCTGAATAATTTAAAATAAAATTTAAAAAGTGAGTAACCCTTGAAGTCATGTTAGAAAAATTTAATAAAATTGGGGATTTGGGATGTGATGCATGAGAAAAAAATTTAATAAATTAAAATGTGAATATTATTAAAATAAATTATGAATAAGCTAATATAATAAAAAGTGAGTAACCATTTTAGAAAAAAAAACTGCATTGGATGTGATGCATGAAAAAAAATTATATGAAGATTATTTAAACAAATTATGAATAATGTAAAAAAATAAAAAAGTGAGTAACCCTTGAACTCATGTTGGAGAAAAAAAATTGCATAGGATGTGATGCATGTGTCACGACCACACACAAAGGGAGAAGGTGAGTATCTTTCAAGGTGTTTATTAACAAACGTGCACAGTTCAACACACGTGCAATCAGGTGAATAAAGGTCTCTGTGGTCAAATCTTCAAACAAACACAACAGGTGAGTTCAAGTTCATAAGGATCATAGCGTTAGCAACAGTCACTTCCCTCTAACACGATTAACGTGTTTCACAGGAGAACATCAGAGCAATCCACGAGGAGCACAGGAGAACATCAGAAGAATCCACGAGGAGCACAGGAGAGACAACAGGAGGGGGAGAAGATCCACAGAGAAGCATCCATGCAACTTCGATACCAGCCGCTGAGTGAATGTTTGGGGAGAGTATTTGAAGGGAGTGGTGATTACAGGTGCAGGTGACGGTGATAGAGCTCTGGTGATGGGCGTGGTGCAGTGATTGGGACTGAGGGAACGTGCTGAGGGTGTGACATAGCCCCCCCCCCAAGGGGCGGCTTCCAGACGCTCCAAAAAACAGGAAGAAACAGTCCAGGGGAGCGGTGGGGGGGCCAGGAGACTGAGGCAGAACAGGTTGGGCAAAGTCCCTCCAGAGCAGAGCAGGAGATTCAGGAACCCTCCAGGGCAGAGCCGAAGGCGGAGCAAGGGGTTTAGGAGCCCTCCAGGGCGGAGCAGGAGGCGGAGCGGCCCTCCAGGGCGGAGCAGGAGGCACAGGAGCCCTCCAGGGTGGTTTGGGAGGCGCAGGAGCCCTCCAGGGCGGAACAGGGGGCCGCATCATGGACAGGGACCTGGGGAGAGCAGAGATAGAGGAGGCAGACAGAGCAGGGAGGAGCCAGATGGTAGTCCAGAGTCCAGCCCGGACGAGGCCCCAGAGCGGAGTCGAAGGAGGGAGGAGCCATGGTGGAGAGATGGCAGATGACACCCTGGGGACGAGCGATGGAGACGGAGCTACTGGCAGAGGTGACCCAGGTGGAGCCGAGCAGACGGAGGGCCAGGGTGACACAGAGGTTCCAGAGGGCCAAGGCGGAGCTGATGGCTCAGGCGACTGAGGCGGAGATGTGGATCCGGAAGACCGCAGCAGAGCCGGAGCGACAGAGGACAAAGGCGGAGCTGATGGCTCAGGCGACTGAGGCGGAGATGTGGATCCGGAAGACCGCAGCAGAGCCGGAGCGACAGAGGACAAAGGCGGAGCTGGAGGGAAGGAGGAGCCTGACAGAGCCGGAGGGACAGAGTGACAAGGCGAAGCCGGAGGAATGGAGTCCCGAGGCGGCGGATGGTCGACGACTGACCAAGGCGGAGCCGGAGGGACGAGGGAGCCCGGTGGAGCTGGTGGGATGACGGGCCACGGTGGAGATGAGGGAGCCAGGAGCCAAGGCGGAGCCGGGGGGACGAGGGAGCCCGGTGGAGCTGGTGGGATGACGGGCCACGGTGGAGATGAGGGAGCCAGGAGCCAAGGCGGAGCCGAAGGGTCGGAGGACCGAGGTGGAGTCCAGGACTCGGAGGCTGGAGGTAGAGACTGGGGATCGACCTGCCTAGGCGGAGCTGGAGCCTGGGAGTCCCGAGATGGGTCCACAATCCTGGATGGCGCAGCCTGAGGGAGAGCTGAGGGACAGACAGGCACTAGCAGAGACAGGGCTGAGGAACTGGCTGCTTTGAGTGGAGGCGGGAGAGGGAGGCTGGGTGGGAACTTCAGAGACTCTGGACGGCTGGACGGGACCAGCGCGGATTCAGGAGAACTGGACAAGACCAGTGGAGATTCTGGACGGCTGGGCGGAACCAGCGGGGACTCAGGACGGCTGGGCGGAACCAGCGGGGACTCAGGACGGCTGGGCGGAACCAGCGGGGACTCAGGACGGCTGGGCGGAACCAGCGAAGGCTCTGGAAGGCTGGATTGCACCAACGGGGGCTCTGGGCGGCGTTCTTGAGGTGCGGGCTCTGGACGGTGCTCTTGAGGAGCGGGCTCTGGACGGCGCTCTTGAGGAGCGGGCTCTGGACGGCGCTCTTGAGGAGCGGGCTCTGGACGGCGCTCTTGAGGAGCGGGCTCTGGACGGCGCTCTTGAGGAGCGGGCTCTGGACGGCGCTCTTGAGGAGCGGGCTCTGGACGGCGCTCTTGAGGAGCGGGCTCTGGACGGCTGGACGACCCCAGCGGAGATTCAGGAGGGCTGGGCGTCTCCAGCGGAGACACTGAAAGAGCTAGCTCTGGGCGAGCGGTCACTGGAGGGCGCTCTGGCGGCGCAGTCACTGGAGGGCGCTCTGGCGGCGCAGTCACTGGAGGGCGCTCTGGCGGCGCAGTCACTGGAGGGCGCTCTGGCGGCGCAGTCACTGGAGGGACATCGGCCATTTTGGCAGGGGAAACCGGAACGTCGGCCATTTTGCGAGCTAGCATGGCCGCCCGCACTGACCTCAATGGTGGGTCGCGCACGCTGGCCATCAGGATTGGCCACGACGTAGGAGGGTTGGTCGCGGGCTCCAGGCTGGCAAGGTGGGAGAAGCTATTGGTTTGGTATGTGAGGGGTTCAGGCGGGGGGTAAGCCGGCAAGACGGGCTGGGTTTCGTAGTGGGTTGGATGAGGAAACTTACCATCACTCTTTATTTCTTTAACCTCGATACTAGAGCCATTTATATAAAGAGTGAGGTTGATTAGTTCAATCAAGGAAAAATCAAATATGGGGGAGTTGCATCGGATTGTTTCCGCATCCAAACCCATACGAAACACCACAGCAAGAGCGAAGTCAGGCCAGCTTACCTGATGGGAGAGCTCAAGGAATTCCTCCACATACCACTCCAATGTTCGCCCACCTTGCCGTAGGTTCCGTAGCCTGTCCTCAGCGTCCGACAGTTTTAATGCTTCGGGAGAGACACCGCTGAATGCTGCGTTCGCCTCCATGAGTGAGCTGAAGAAATTATTTTTTTTGATGGGCTGGTATCCTGTCACGACCACACACAAAGGGAGAAGGTGAGTATCTTTCAAGGTGTTTATTAACAAACGTGCACAGTTCAACACACGTGCAATCAGGTGAATAAAGGTCTCTGTGGTCAAATCTTCAAACAAACACAACAGGTGAGTTCAAGTTCATAAGGATCATAGCGTTAGCAACAGTCACTTCCCTCTAACACGATTAACGTGTTTCACAGGAGAACATCAGAGCAATCCACGAGGAGCACAGGAGAACATCAGAAGAATCCACGAGGAGCACAGGAGAGACAACAGGAGGGGGAGAAGATCCACAGAGAAGCATCCATGCAACTTCGATACCAGCCGCTGAGTGAATGTTTGGGGAGAGTATTTGAAGGGAGTGGTGATTACAGGTGCAGGTGACGGTGATAGAGCTCTGGTGATGGGCGTGGTGCAGTGATTGGGACTGAGGGAACGTGCTGAGGGTGTGACAGCATGAGAAAAATAAAATAATAATAAAATAAAAAGATTGTTAAAATAAATTATGAATAATGTAAAAAAAAAAAAAAAGAGTAACCCTGTCATGTTATAAAAAATTAAAAATAAATATGTGGGATGTGATGCATGAGAAAAATAATTAAAATAAAATAAGAAGATTATTAAAATAAATCATGAATAGTGTAAAATAATTAAATAAAATTAAATAAGATTTAAAGATTATTCAAATAAATTACAAATAATGTACTAATAATGTTTTTTAAGTAAGTAATGCTTGAAGTCATGAGAAAATGTATGGGATTTGATGCATGGCAAAAATAGAAAAAATACATAAATAAAATATGCAGATTATTTAAAATAATTATGAATAATGTAAAAAAAAAAATGAGTAACCCTTAAAGTCATGTTAGAAAAAGAAATTGCATGGGATGCGATGCGCGAATAAGTATAAAAAATAAAATGCATGAGACAGAATGCATGAAAATTGTAAAATAAAACCCTTCTAGTCACATTGCAAAAAAATACTGCATGGGATGTGATGCATAAGAAAAATACAAATAATAAAAGAAAAGAAAAGAAATACATGGGAGAGAATGTATGAAAACAACAAATGCTTCCCTGGCAGTGCTAGAAAATCTACAGACTTACTTTACAAAAAAACACAACATCAAATCATTACCTTCAACTCAAAGAGACAGAGAGAGACGTCAGAGATGAGACAGTGAGGGACAGGGACACGACGTTCACCTCACACATTTCCCAGTTTAGCACCTGACCGCTGACACAGACTGACGGAGTGTGACACACAAGTCACGCAACCCCACACACACACACACACACACACACACACACACACACACACACACACACACACACACATGTTGGGTTTACATGTTTTATGGGGACATTCCATAGGCGTAATGGTTTTTATACTGTACAAACCGTACTTTCTATCGCCCTACACCTACCCTACACCTAAACCTAGCCCTCACAGGAGATTGTGCACACTTTTACTTCCTCAAAAAACTCATTGTGCATGATTTATAAGCCTGTTTCCTCATGGGGACCTGAGAAATGTCCCCACAAGGTCAAAATCTACTGGTATTACTATCCTTGTGGGGACATTTGGTCCCCACAACGTGATGAATACCAGGTACACACACACACACACACACACACACACACACACACACACACACACACACACACACACTCAGTCCATATGACTCACACACCCAGAGAAAGTTTGGAGGGGCTGCAATGATACAGTAAGGGTGACTGCGTTTTCATTTTTGGGTGAATTACTCTTTTAAAAGCCGACTGAATTGTGGATGTGCGTCTGAAACTGTCTGTGTGTTGCTGAGACTGTGAACATCAGTTCAAGTGTGAACAATGCGCCATTAGATCAGATAAAGCTGAATTTCTAGATCCTTTCTATCAGCTTTTAGCCTGTCATGGGTGATTAGGCTTGTGGCTCATATGGTTCTCCTATTAATATATAATATAAAGCAGACCTCAATAACACAATAATTCCCAGGTAAAGGTGAAAGGCAGGAAATAATGTCTAAAGCCAACCCAAGAGTTGGATACAAACACACACGCACGCACGCACACACACACACACACACACACACACATATACAGTGCCCTCCACTTATACTGGCACCCTTGGTAAATTTGAGCAAAGGTGGATGTGAAAATAAATCTTTCATTAAATCACAAAATTCTAACCTTTCATTGAAGTAAAACAATATAATCTGGGAGGGAAATCTCATTATGAAATAAATGTTTTTCTCTAGTTCACGTTGGCCACTATCATTGGCACCCAATTATTGCAATGTCCTTTTGCCAAGTGTGACGAGTCGGCTGCCTCCCCCCTAA
The DNA here is from genome assembly GCF_049309525.1 of Garra rufa. Lineage (NCBI taxonomy): Eukaryota > Metazoa > Chordata > Actinopteri > Cypriniformes > Cyprinidae > Garra > Garra rufa. The sequence goes on from NC_133361.1 coordinate 22,057,660, forward strand.
TTATCATCACCACCCCGTCCCTTATTCGCCGCCCTTCTCCAGGCTCCCGACGGGAGTGGGTGTGTAGGGGAGAGGAGGGGCGAGAAATCATCTCGGGCTGGCGGCGTGTGATGAGGAACACGTGAAGGAAATGAAGCCTCATCACCGCCGCTGTTTAAATCCCGAGCGCACCTCTCCTCAGGAGACCGGTCTCTCCCCCGTGCATGCACGCTGGTGTCCTCGCGGGTCCAGGAAGGGGTGAAGAGGGAATCCCGCGCCGCCAAGAGGACGAGCCGCCAGACCCGCGGTCCGGCTGAAGACCGCACCAGAGACGGCCGACAGGCCAGGATGCCGGGCCGTAGATTCCCCGCTGGAAGCACCGTGAAAGCTCGAGAGGGGTGAAGCCGCAAGAGATGCCGCCGCCCCTAGCACCCCGGTCCCACGCGGGGAGCGCGTGCGGCCGCCGGACTCCGCCCCTTACCAGGACCCTTCCCTATCGAACACTACCCATCCTTCACGAAACCCCAGCACTCGAGGACACCAGATCCCCCGTTTATTTGGACACTTTTATTTCCCCTTTCGGACACTTTTCTTTCATTTTCTGTTTAATAAAAGCCTCTCCGAGGCCTGACGCCACACCCACTGTGTCTGTCGTTTGCTCCTCCCGCCACACAAGATAACAGCTCTGAGTTTTCTCTAACAATGTCTAATGAGTTTGGAGAACACCTGACAAGAGATCAGAGACCATTCCTTCATACAGAATCCCTCTCTCTTCCCAGCTTCATGTTGGTGGTGCTTCTCTTCAGTTTCTATACAGGGTTCAGGTCAGGGAACTGGGGCGGCCATGGTAGAAGCTTCATTCTGTGCTCAGTGACACAATTTTGTGTTGATTTTGATGTTTGTTTTGGATCATCGTCCTGCTGGAAGATGCAACCATGACCCATTATAAGATTTCTAACAGAGGAGGTCAGGTTCTGATTTTTTATCTGCTGGTTTTTGATAGAATCCACGAAGCCATGTATCTAAACAAGATGTCCAGGACCTCCGGCAGAAAAATAGGCCCACAACATTAAAGACCCAGCAGTATTTTTAACCGTGGGCATGGGGTACTTTTTTATCCCTGTCTGCACCAAAACCATCTGGAGGGTTAGCTGCCAAAAAGCTCATTTTTAGTTTCATCTGACCATAGAAGCCAGTCCTGTTTGAAGTTCCAATCATGTCTGACAAGTGAATATGCTGGAGTTTGTTTCTGGGTGAGCCAGGAGGATTTTTTCTTGAAACCCTCTTAAACAACATGTGGTGATGTAGGGGCTGTTTGATCATTTTATTTTAGGCTTTCTGACCCCAAGACTCAACAATTCTCTGCAATTCTCCAACTGTGATCCTTGGAGAGTCTTTGGCCACTCAAACTCTCCTCCTTATCGTGCATGCGGATGATATAGACACACGTCCTCTTCTAGGCAGATTTCATCATCTGTCATTGATTGTAACTTTTTAATTATTGCCCTGATGGTGGGAATGGGCATTTTCAATGCTTTAGCTCTTTTCTTACAGACACTTTCTATTTTGTGAAGCTCAACAAACTGGTTCTGCACATCAGAACTACATTCTTTGGTTTTACTTCTTGTGATGCAAGATTAAGGGAATTTAGCTTTTGTGTTCCTCATATTTATAATCCTGTGGAACAGAAAGTCATGACTGGACAATTTTTTACTCCTAGCCACCCTGGTGTGCTAAAAAAATTGTAATATTAACGGGAATATCCTTCAGAGATATTTTACTTAGATACATTTCTAGGGGTGCCAATAATTGCGGCCAACGTGAACTAGAGAAAAACATTTATTTCATAATGAGATTTCCCACTCAGTTTCCATCGTTTTACTTAAAGGAAAGGTAAGAATTTTGTGAATTTTTCGAATGAAAGATCTAAAGGATAAACAATGCAGATTTATTTTCACAGTCACCTTTGCTCTTATTTACCAAGGGTGCCAATATTAGTGGAGGGCACTGTATATTCAGATTTAACATTAACATTGATCTTAATGTTAAAAGTCGTAGTGTATCTCAATATTTGTATTTAGATTTAACATTAATATTTAATATTAATGTTAAAAGTTGGCATGAGTATCTCAATATTTGCATTCAGATTTAACTATGAAATTAATGTCAAAAGGCGATATGAATATTTCAATAGTATTACTAATGTTAAAAGTCGACATGAGTTTCTCAATATTAGTATTTAGATTTAACATTAACATTGATATTAATGATCAAATTTGACATGAGTATCTCAATATTTGTATTGAGATTTAACATTAAAATTGATATTAAGGTTAAAAGTCAATATGTCAATATTTGTATTTAGATTAAACATCAACATTGATATTATGGTTTATTTAGGTAAATCAGATAAAATTGGGAAATGTGTGCACAACAATACAAATAACTTAAAAAATGTGGGTCAGTAACATTTGTTTAATGTTTCACTTTTGCTCACCAAGGCTGCATTTATTTAATAAAAAATACAGTGAAAATAGTAATCTTATTACAATCTAAAATACCTGTTTCCTATTTGAATATAGTTTTAAGCATCGTTACTCCAGTCTTCAGTGTCACATGATCCTTCAGAAATCAGTCTAATATGATCATTTGCTGCTCGGTTGCGCTTCTTAATATTTTTGTAAAAACTTTTTTCAGGGTTCTTTGATGAATAGACAGTTCAGAAGAACTTAAAATGGAAATCTTCTGTAACATTATAAATGCCTTTACTGTCTCTTTTGATCAATTTAATGTGCCTTTGCTAAATAAAAGTATTACTTTCTTTCAAAAAAATCCCCAAAACACAAAAATCAACCAGTCAAGCGACGATTGTGTGATGAAACAGTATGAAAGCCTAGAGGTCTGACGCTGCTGCTTTACCTCGTTTCATCTCGTCTCTTATTGTGACGCAAAACAGATCATGAACGACTCTTCCCTGAGGCGGCGAGTGGACATTCATGCCACGACAGAGAGGTGCACAGTTCAGACATATGTTGAAATGCCAGCGCTTTCACCCCTCGAGCAGCCGGTGCCATCTGCTGTAGTTTCTCAGGTGGCATCGCTGTGCCCCTCCACACTCCCCAATCCTCCCTTTGGCCATCTAAAGCTTATATTTAGCCTGTTTTCATGCAATTTACGCCTTGAATCATGCTGAAACATAATGCAGTTTTATGTAGCTGATAAATGAATGTGTGGCGATCTAGTGACCTGTCTAATGCCCAAGCAGAGCACTAACGTCCTCAAAATAGTTATACCTCAAGATATGAAAGCACATAACTGGTTAAATGGTTTAGGGTTGTCAGTTTTGG